>NC_035446.2:3301833-3901833 GCF_002127325.2 Helianthus annuus
AACAGAAAATTATATAAAGGGTATTTTAGTCATTTTACACTGATTGCTTAAATGTGTTACAAAATCGAAACTATAAAACCTAAACCTGTTACAGAAAAAATAATACATAAAAATTTTAGTTTTCGTAAACCACAAGAACTACTTATGTAATTAACTCTAGGAAAAATTAACTTTCTTTTTAATCCTACCCTATATTTATTAGTAACTATTACACAATGAGATCTACCAATTAATTAGTATCAATTTAAATTAATTGGATGATTCTAGAGGTTTGCGTTTTGTCAAAGTTTTTAGACTTGCCTAGTTTATTCCATTTAATACCTCCTGTAATTACGTAGGCAATAGTATTTATATAGTGATTTGTACCTTGTAAATATATCAATGAGATTACACTTGTTATGGTAATCGGAGCCCAAAAACTCAAAAGAGTATAACACCGATCCTTTTTTTTTCCTTTTTTTCCCGATCCCTGTCGCCTCCATGGCCACTTCTACTCTTATCTCTGTCACTGCCACTACCCACTTTAATATCAAACTAACTTCTTAGAATTTTCCGGTATGGAGCCGACATGTTCAGTCCACTCTTATTGGCTTGGGACTGGACGACTTTATCACCGACACAACCACTACTCCGCCAAAAACCATCGGTGAAGGCGATACCGCCAAATCCAACCCTGCCTACGCAACCTGGTTTCGCCAAGACCAGGTTATATTCAGTGCTATTCTCGGCTCTTGTTCCAATGAAATCCAGCCGCTCATCGCCTCTGCCCCGACTGCTAAAGAGGCTTCGCAGCGACTAACCTCCAGTTTGCGAGCAAATCACGCTTGAGAATCATATCCTTGAAGTCCAAACTCGCCAAGAACCCTAAAGGGAATCGGCCCATCGCCAAATTCTTGAACGAGATGCGGTCCATCGCGGATGAATTGGCTCTTGTTCAGAGTCCAATTGATGAAGAAGATCTCCTAGTTCATATTATCAATCAGCTCGGTGAAGAATACAGCCCCATGACAGTCGCGCTTAAGGTTCGAGAACAACCAGTAACCTACCCGGAACTCTTTGATAAGCTTGTGGATTTTGAAAGATCCTTGAAAGAGGTTGCCTCTCCTCTTATTGCTACCGCTAATGCGAAACAACGACAAGGTCGCTCTTCCTCCCGATTAGAACCACAGAATCATTTCACACGAAACCAATCAACCGCCTTCTCTCCAAAGCCTTCTCGGACCAACCGGAGTATGTCGGCTTCATTAGGCAATTGAACATACCTTTTTTGCAATTTCTGCAACATTCTCGGTCATGACACTCGTGAATGTAGAAAGCTTGCCAAGTTCATGAAAGACAACCACATCTCCTTCAACGTTAACTCCTCCACTCTGGTTGCTAATGTCGCCACTTCTGCTCTGACATCTCCAATGTGGATGATGGATAGTGGTGCCTCTCATCTTCTCACGTCGTGTCCCGCAACCCTCTCGTCTGTTTCTGAATATAGGGGTCCGGATGAAATAGTGTTGGGAAATGGTACGGGTCTCTCTATCTCTCATATTGTTTCAAAAAAAAATTTCACCAAATCAAAATCCTTAAACTTACCCGATATTCTTTCTGTTCCCAATATGCGCAATAATTTGATTTAAGTTGCTAAGCTTTGTCGTACTAACCAAGTTTCCGTTGAATTTTTTCCTTTTCATTTTTTGTTGAAGGATCTCAAAACGGGGGCGCCCATCTTGCGGGGGGAGAACATCAATGATGTTTACTACCTCAATCAGTTGACCTCGCTTCCTCAAATTAATGCTACCACATCCGTCTCACCAATCCAATGGCATCATCGACTTGGACATCCATGTTTCCGTATTTTTAAACTTCTTTGTAAAGACCTCGGTCTTCGTTTTCAATCATTGTCAAACTCTACCTTGCATTGCCAATCATGTGCTATTAATAAATGTCACAAGTTGCCATTTGGACAAAACTCATTTGTTGCTAGTAAACCATTACAACTAATTTATTCAGATGTATGGGGACCGGTTCAACAATCTGTTGACGGATTCAAGTATTATGTTGTGTTTGTGGATTATTATTCTAAATATGTGTGGCTTTACCCTATTAAATTCAAATCCGATGTGTCAAAAATATTTCCACAATTCAAACTACTTGTAGAAAAGTTTTTTCAAACACCCATTATATCCATTTTTACCGACAATGGTGGTGAATATATTAGTCTCGTTCCGTTTCTTCAGTCAAATGGAATTTCCCACTATACCACTCCCCCTCACACCCCTGAACAAAATGGAATTGCTGAGCGTCGCCATCGACACATAGTCGAAACTGGTCTCGCCCTCTTACACTATGCCGGTTAACTGCTCGCCTATTGGTCTCATGCGTTCCAAACAACCGTTTATCTTATAAAGTTGCTTCCCACACCAATCCTTAATTCCAAATCCCCATACCAAATGCTCTATCGCGCTTCTCCGAATTACAATAAGTTAAAAACATTTGGATGCTTGTGTTATCCATGGCTCAAACCTTATGCCACATCTAAACTTCAACCGCGGTCTCAACCATGCATTTTCTTAGGCTACTCTTCATCCAAGTCCGCCTATAAATGTCTTGACCCGCATACACATCGACTTTATCATTCCCGACATGTCACCTTTTTTGAGGACCATTTTCCTTCTAAACAAATATCTACCAAAAAAATTTTACTCCCAACAGTGGATGAGTTTTTCACCACTTTACATTCTCCTCTTTCACCTTTGCATGCTACACACAAAACTCCACTTTCTTCTGCCAATAATAATCCTCATCAATTTCAACATCCTCCCATATCAACTTACCTATATCCTACACGTTTGCCTCCCATGCAAACCCTTTTTCACATGCAAACCCACCTACACCTCACACGTCACCCTTGCAAACCCTTCCTACGTCACCTACACAATCCTTACAAAAAACTTCTTCTCCCCACCCCACGACTCCCAACGACCCGCAACACACACCCTCTATGCCATCCTCCTCTAGCTCATCGGTTAGTCCCACCAACCCGTCAGCTTCCTCTAACTCATCAACTTGTCGCATCGACCCGTCACCTCCCGTACATTCTCAACGTTTACCGTCGATCTTGCCTCGTAGAGAGCGAAAACAAAATCCCAAGTATTACAACTCTCATTTTGTCAATTCCACAACAGTTCATCCTATACCTTATGCTCTTAAACCTAACACCTACCTTCAAGCGTCTAAAGATCCTTTATGGCGCAAGGCAATGGATGATGAGTACAACGCCTTGCTTCGAAATCACACGTGGGAACTTGTCACCCCGACTTCGCGACAACCCATTGGGTGCAAGTGGGTTTTCCGTATTAAACGACATTCCGATGGTACCATTGACAAGTATAAGGCTCGACTCGTAGCCAAAGGTTTCCTTCAAGAATATGGTAAGGACTACTTTGACACATTCAGCCCCGTCACCAAACCCGTCACAATACGCATGATACTTTTTATTGCCTTGTCTCGGGGATGGTCGCTTCGCCAATTAGACGTAAATAATGCGTTTTTGCACGGTAATTTGCAAGAGGAGGTTTACATGATACAACATCCTGGTTACGTCCATCCACAACTCCCAAATTACGTGTGCAAACTCAAGAGTTCTCTTTATGGTCTTAAACAGGAACCGCATGCATGGTATATGGCTCTAACTGCTTTTTTGCTTGAATCGGGTTTTACCAAGTCTCATGCTGATGCTTCATTATTCATCTACAATAAAGATTGAGTCATGTGCTCCTTCATGGTTTACGTCGACGATATTATTTTAACAAGCAATACCAATCAGTTCGTTGACAACTTTGTTCACAACCTTGCCTCTCGGTTCTCGATCAAAGATTTGGGTTATCCAAGTCATTTCCTTGGAGTGGAGCTGATACCAACCATCAATGGGTTATTTTTATCTCAATATAGGCACATACATGATCTGTTGACCATGCATCACATGGATGGTGCTAAACCAGTACTCACACCACTTTGTGCATCTCAAATTCTCACTCTTGAAGATGGTACACCAAAGGTTGACCCAACACCTTATCGTAAACTTGTGGGATCCCTCCAATATCTCGCCTTCACGAGACCGGATATTCATTTGCCATCAACAAACTCTCGCAGTTCATGTATCAACCGTCTCAAACACATTGGCAAGCTCTCAAATGACTACTTTGGTATCTCAAAGGTACACTTTATCACGGGTTGTTCTTGAACAATAAATCTCCCATGGAGCTTACTGCGTTCTCTGATTCCGATTGGAGAGGGGTCTCCACGGCTAGTCGATCCACCACGGCTTACATCCTCTATCTCGGTGCCAATATCATCTCTTGGAAATCCGCTAGACAGAAATGTGTTTCTCAGTCATCTACTGAAGCGGAGTACAAAGCACTTGCGAATGCGGCTGCCGAGCTGGCTTGGGTTGAAAACCTACTTAAAGAACTCAGTGTGCAAATACATGCATCTCCTCGGCTCTATTGTGATAACACTGGAGCGACATACTTGTGTGCCAACCCCGTGTATCATTCGCGTATGAAACACGTGGCCTTAGATTATCACTTCGTTCGAGAAAAAGTTGCAGCCGGAACTCTAAGAGTTCACCACATCAATTCAACGGATCAATTAGCGGACGCTCTCACGAAACCGTTGTCTCATGCTCCATTTTTGAAACTATGGTCCAAGATTGGAGTTTCCGATGGATCCTCCATCTTGCGGGGGCGTATTACACTATGAGATCAGCCAATTAATTAGTATCAATTTAAATTAATTGGATGATTCTAGAGGTTTGCGTTTTGTCAAAGTTGTTAGACTTGCCTAGTTTATTCCATTTAATTCCTCCTGTAATTACGTAGGCAATAGTATTTATATAGTGATTTGTAACTTGTAAATATATCAATGAGATTACACTTGTTAGTAACTAACTAGTAACTATTATATACACATATCTTCAGTGTCCAACGCGAATTTATTTCCTTTTAGACTACGTAATTTAAAATTGGAATATGAATCACCTGAATGAATTGCAATACAAGTGTTTTGACTTTTGAGAATTAAATTGGAATATGAATTACCTGAATGAATAGCAATACAAGTGTTTTGAGAATTACGACAGACAAAAAGCATCCTTGTGAGAAATCAGCAAACAAAAAGCATCCTTATGAGAAATCAGAAAACTAATAAAAAAGTGTTTGAGAATTACGACAAACAAAAAGCATCCTTATGAGAAATCAGAAAACGAATAAATTTTCATTCAAAAAATAGTTTCGATTCAGCAAAAATGGCAAATTTGAACAAAATGACGTGCTAATAATATGTTTTCATTTTCTATTTATGACTAGCATTTTTTTTAACTATAATTATTAAACATGCACCATATTTAAATGGCAACACAAAACAATTAAACAAATGCGGTTTATGATCAATATGATTCATACAAGCAAACCAAGATATTACGTAAATCTTTGTCATAACTATTGTATCAACCATATATATGCAATTATGATTGAATATATATGAACTTTAATTTAAATTAATTCGTTGATCGCCTATAAATTCATGTCATCTCTCAATACAAATCATCATTCATCAGTATTATATCGAACATCATACGTAACTCAACATGACAAAGTCTATGTCCTTCACCATATTTCTTGTGTTTTTCATGCTCATAGGTAAATTCCGATTCCTCTTTTAGTTTCGTGACACAAGTTTTATAGAGGTTGATAACTTGGCGGACTTCATTTCTAGCAACACATCTATCTCTAAACTTTGTGAAAAATCACTATAGTTGTCTTATATTATTCGCAAAAAGTTTTAAGAATTTATTTTTATTAACCATAGTCATATACATGGGCAAAATCAGGGGTCCAAGAGGGTCCATTGACCATACAGTCACTAGAATTTGTTGAATATTTATATAGAAAAAATGACTTTTTTTAAACAAAAACACGAGTTGGACCACTTATTTGTAACATGTTGATAAGATAACCTTATATTCTTATGTGTCTCCCGACTAACATGTTTTGGTTCCGCTATTGGTTGTATAGTTCTTAATTTATGACATATGCATTATCAATTTGTAGGTATGAAGTTGGGCATGGCAAAAACATGTGTAAAGCCTCATAATAATCCGTTATGTGAATTTCATGAATGTAACCATTTGTGTGTAAGGGAGCATGGATCGAGTGGTGCAGGAATATGCTTAAATAATTTCATTTGTGTTTGTTATTTTGACTGTCCGGGGAAGAATATGGATATGAATCCTACTCACGTCTCTCCCACATTTAAAAATCAATGATTGTCTTATGAGTTATGTAATACCTATAAATAGTGTACTTATTACTTGAGAATCTTATTAAATTCTTATGTTTATCATTATTGCTTTGCATTATTGTGTCTTTTTTTTTGAACGGCCAATGAATCCTTCAAAAGGACTATTGGCGAAATTCTTACTGTGTCTTTAAATGCAAACAAATGTATGTGATTTAAAAAAGAATCCGTTTGTGGTATTTAATGGTGAGTAGCTAATGTAACAAGATTAGACACCGCTAGAATACTAGCATCTCTGACTGAAATTTGCGATTAGACACATGTTCGCAAATTTAATGGCAGATTTGCGACCAAAATTGCTGCGATCACAAAATTAGCGATTGTCACCGATCTTGTCGCAAAATCTGTGATGGCTAAGTTTGGTTGCAAAATGTGTGACAATTTCATTTTCTTCGCAAAACGGTCAAAGAAAAAGGAAAAAAAAGTTAAACTAACTATAAAGGACGCCAGAAAAGGCATGTATTATTTATTTGATAAGTATATCGATATTACTACATAATGTCACGGGCCAAATATTTGAAGGTCGCAATGCTGTGGGCTGCGCTTGAACGCTTGGGTTACTGGCTAGTCCTGGACTTTATCGGGGGACGAAGTCAGTGTCAATGAAGAGGTGTACGTGCCTAGTCGTGTAAACGACGAACGCACCACTGGTCGAGAGCTGGCGCCGCTCTCCTGATGAGTCCAAGGCAGGACGAAACCAGTGACCCACACAAAGAAGCGGGATGGATTGGCTTGTCCCCGGGGACTTGGGGACGCCACACGGGGGTCGAAAAGTAACCCCGTGACAACTTGGTATCAGAGCAGAACGATCCTCGGATACGTTGGAACGTGACTCTTAACCAAATGAGCTTAACATTTAGAGTATGGTTGCGCAATGGTGGTGGGAGAAGACCAAATATGGGTTTGCTTCGGCAAAGGTCTTTGTACTCCGCGAGTATGGGATCGTGAGAGCCGCTCAAGTATAGTTGCAGTGAAGCCCTCCGTGTTATGTTCAAAAAAATCTACGGTCCAAGCAGCGCCGTAAAAAGGAAGTTTTGTGCAAGCTGCTACAATTATTCAGGTTCCCCGTATTCCTGAAACAAGGTGAATCATCGGCACCTAATCCGATGCGGCGGACGTCAGCGCCACTTAAAACCAAAACTGACGTACTATATTGAACATGCACGACAGAAGATCATTGTTGCTGTGCTTTCGGGTGTCCTACCCTCCCAAAGTGAATCATGCTCAACATAAGGGGATCATGCATCGTCAAGTATGCGAGCTGGTATGGGACGGCGAGCATGCACGAGGACGTGCATGAAATGGTGGTGGGAGAGTGTCACGGGCCAAATATTTGAAGGTCGCAATGCTGTGGGCTGCGCTTGAACGCTTGGGTTACTGGCTAGTCCTGGACTTTATCGGGGGACGAAGTCAGTGTCAATGAAGAGGTGTACGTGCCTAGTCGTGTAAACGACGAACGCACCACTGGTCGAGAGCTGGCGCCGCTCTCCTGATGAGTCCAAGGCAGGACGAAACCAGTGACCCACACAAAGAAGCGGGATGGATTGGCTTGTCCCCGGGGACTTGGGGACGCCACACGGGGGTCGAAAAGTAACCCCGTGACAACTTGGTATCAGAGCAGAACGATCCTCGGATACGTTGGAACGTGACTCTTAACCAAATGAGCTTAACATTTAGAGTATGGTTGCGCAATGGTGGTGAGAGAAGACCAAATATGGGTTTGCTTCGGCAAAGGTCTTTGTACTCCGCGAGTATGGGATCGTGAGAGCCGCTCAAGTATAGTTGCAGTGAAGCCCTCCGTGTTATGTTCAAAAAAATCTACGGTCCAAGCAGCGCCGTAAAAAGGAAGTTTTGTGCAAGCTGCTACAATTATTCAGGTTCCCCGTATTCCTGAAACAAGGTGAATCATCGGCACCTAATCCGATGCGGCGGACGTCAGCGCCACTTAAAACCAAAACTGACGTACTATATTGAACATGCACGACAGAAGATCATTGTTGCTGTGCTTTCGGGTGTCCTACCCTCCCAAAGTGAATCATGCTCAACATAAGGGGATCATGCATCGTCAAGTATGCGAGCTGGTATGGGACGGCGAGCATGCACGAGGACGTGCATGAAATGGTGGTGGGAGAGTGTCACGGGCCAAATATTTGAAGGTCGCAATGCTGTGGGCTGCGCTTGAACGCTTGGGTTACTGGCTAGTCCTGGACTTTATCGGGGGACGAAGTCAGTGTCAATGAAGAGGTGTACGTGCCTAGTCGTGTAAACGACGAACGCACCACTGGTCGAGAGCTGGCGCCGCTCTCCTGATGAGTCCAAGGCAGGACGAAACCAGTGACCCACACAAAGAAGCGGGATGGATTGGCTTGTCCCCGGGAACTTGGGGACGCCACACAGAGGTCGAAAAGTAACCCCGTGACAATAAGGTACCATTCTCGCTTGTTTTTGTGATTTTATATGTTATAAGGAAACATGATTAAAACGGTGTAAAAGCTAAACTAGAGACCACCAAATCTCAAAATGACCATATATTATTATTATTATTGTTATTAATCTTTTTCATTTTATGATTTATAAGATTATATTTGGTTCAAACGACTACCATGCATGACTCGATTAATATATGGAGACAAAACGATTTAAGACTACATATGGTTTGAATTGGGTCGGTGTCGCATTTCTTTAAAACAAAATTGAAGGGGATAATATAATTAACGGGCCTAATGTGGGCTGGAAGAAAACGGACTACGGCCCAAAGAAGAAAAGAACTTGGTTGGGAATAAAGAAAACGAGGGTAACTGTTCATGAAGAGAAGGTCCGGCATTTGGAGAGACTGCATGAGACACGAATAAGAAGATACAATTTTGTTGGTCAACGTTCGAAAAAAAATCGAGAACTAGAATTATAATGTTCAATTTCTAATGATTACTGTTATTAGGGTACTCGGGAGTCGGGCATCCTTCGGTTTCATTAATCGGGTTCTTGGTTTTAAAGGTTATACCGAGGCCATCCATTCGGTTTGCGATTTCGGGTTCTACTACCCGATGAAGAATGCCGTTCTCAAACATGAATATAATTGGGTACTTCTCCAATATCATCCCAAGTGATTTGAGTATTTTTTATTATTAAAATTGGTAAAGGTAAAATATAACGATGTAACTGTTTTTTTTTTATCTTCTTCAAATTTGGTACTTTGTGATATGCCCCTAGTACCCTTGTTTTTTTGGATTTCTATGAAAGCTTAGGCATGAAGATTTACGGATATATTTTGTCTAACTTTATGTCTTTAGACAGTTGATCTAATATGTTGATCTTGTATGTATTGTTTGGTTGTGCTAAATGATGACGGGTTATGATATGTTATGCAACTAGGTTATCACCCGCGAACTTCGCGGGTAGAAAAATTTACTTTATATTAATCGAGTTATGTCATTAAATAAAATAAAAATACATTTTTTCAAAGGTAATTTTTTTATAATTGTTTTGAATTGAAAGTTGTAGTCAATGGGTTGCGAGTAAGGTAAGCAACTTCGGGCAAGAACCGGAGGCAGAAACTTGCCTCTCTGAACGACCCACGAAACAAAAAAAAATTATTTTTTATAATAAAATATACACATGAAGTTGTTCGAACCTGCAAAACAAACTCATTTAATTAAATTTAGAAGTTAATTAAAAGTTTAAATTAGAAAATATAAACAACAAAAACTTTATTCATTAAAATATACACATGAAGTTGTTAACCTGAGCTTCACCAACATCTCTGCATCATCGACATCGCAGAGTACATCCAAAATCATTTAACATCCTAAACATGTAACAACCACCCGATAAGAGACTTAATCTTCCAAGTACCTCGAATGGTTTGTCGGATCGTTCAAAATCCAGTATGTTTAACGCAACTTCACAGCTCTATGAAACAATCGGCTCTGGATCTTTGGAGAATTCCTCAAATAGAGATATACATTGGTCATCTACAAAAATGGTTTATTAAGGTCATAAACATCAAGTTTTTCATAAAAGTGTCCCGAGTCAACCCAACACAGCCGTTTTGACCCTAAAAACCATGTTTGACTACCTACCCAATATAGTCCATTTTCCACAAAATATTATTAAAAAGTATAGTAGATTTTAGAAGCATGGTTACCTTATATTTTTTGTTTTAAAAATGTGGCAACTCTCTCTCTGTCCTCTTTTCTCTGTGTTAAATTATTCTTTTTTCCTTTTCCTTTCAGTTTTTCATTCAGAATATAATTCAGATTATAACAACCTCTCATTTTTTATACTTAAATGTGAATCTAATTGTTCAAACTTATTTGTCTACAATCAACAAAATCTCATATAACCAGCAATTTCATGCACAATCAAAGGTGTCACAATCAAACACAAACATAATTCAATCTACACATTTCTCAAAACACAATCTCTAACATCACTAACCTGTAGCAATAATTCAAAACCCTAACTAATGTGTTGTGCACTCACTAATATCTGCTACACATGTCTTACTTATTCATCTTCACAACTTCAAACACATTTTATCTAACACCTTATGCCAATCAACAAAATCTCATATATACATAAACCTTGAATATTACTCAAACACATCTTATTTAATGAATCAAAATAAAAACACATAAACCTTGAATATTACTCAATTTATGACTACTATCCCACAAAACAAAACTTTGTCAACAAATTATACTAACTTATGCAATGGTAAACCATAAAAATAACAATTAATTTAGATGATTAGCCTTGCAGAAAACCCAAATCGGGAAAGTTTACCAGAATCGTTAACGAAAAAAATCAGACTCAGATTGGGTTACTCAAGCGGATATTAATCACGAAAAAAATCAGACTCAGATTGCCATTACTTCAAAATTTAAATTTAAAATAATGATTGACTTCAAAATTTAAAATTTAAAATCTGAAAATCAAATCACTAATATCCAATCCCGTAAATCAAGCAAACTTATTAGAAAAGTCTAACCTTTCAAATTTAAATTCAATTTACAGATTCGAAATTTAAAATCAAACACATTAATGGCAAACTTTCAAATCTAATAAGTTCTGTTCAAACTTATTTGTCTACAATCAACAAAATCTCATATAACCAGCAATTTCATGCACAATCAAAGGTGTCACAATCAAACACAGACATAATTCAATCTACACATTTCTCATAACACAATCTCTAACATCACTAACCTGTAGCAATAATTCAAAACCCTAACTAATGTGTTGTGCACTCACTAATATCTGCTACACATGTCTCACTTATTCATCTTCACAACTTCAAACACATCTTATCTAATACCTTATGCCAATCAACAAAATCTCATACATCAATCAGCAATACAATGCACAATCAAAGACCTCACAATCAATTTCAAACATCAATCAATATACAAAATTTCTCAAGGCACAAATTTTAATATCACTAACCTAATGCGCTACTACTCAATAATGTGTCGGTGCCATGAAAAAACATCATAACCTTAACTAATGTGTTAACTTACCAAGGCTCAAGGCTGTATATTTTCCGAATGTTGTTTGTCCGACGCATCGTCACAAATCTAACAACCGAGTCAATCAAATTATTAGTTAAAACCCAATAAACAAAGTATACTAATATCCAATTCCGTAAATCAAGCAAACTTATTAGAAAAGACTAACTTTTCAAATTTAAATTCAATTTACAGATTCGAAATTTAAAATCAAACACATTAATGGCAAACTTTCAAATTTAAATTTAACATAATAATTGACTTCGAAATTGAAAATTTAAAATCAAACACAATAATGGTTTATTTCAAAATTTAAATTTAGAATAATGATTAACTTCAAAATTTAAAATTTAAAATCTGAAAATCAAATCACTAATATCTAATCCCGTAAATCAAGCAAACTTATTAGGAAAGTCTAACCTTACCAAGCAAAACCAACCGACATGGTACCAATTTACAGCAATAGCAAGCATATCTCTGTCCAACATAGTTGCAGCCAAAAACTCCGGACCATCCAAAATAAACACCTAATGAATCAAAATAAAAGCACATCCCTAAAATTACAAATAATATAGTTAAAACATCTCATAAAAAAACATCAGGATTTCAAAGCATTCAAAATTTAAAATCAAACACAATAATGGTTACTTCAAAATTTAAATTTAAAATAATGATTGACTTCAAAATTTAAAATTTAAAATCTAAAAATCAAATCACTAATATCCAATCCCGTAAATCAAGCAAACTTATTAGGAAAGTCTAACCTTTCAAATTTAAATTCAATTTACAGATTCGAAATTTAAAATCAAACACATTAATAGAAAACTTTCAAATTTAAATTTAAAATAATGATTGATTTCAAAATTTAAAATTTAAAAATCAAATCACTAAGGAAACATACCAAAAATATAGGATCATGTTCCTCAATCAACTTTAACAACGAATGAGAGTTGTTTTTAGGATCCATAACTGCAAAGGAAGTAACCATTGTTTTAAAAAAATATATAATGGTAATATATTTATAGAAACAAAGTCTATTTACAGAAAAAGAATCATAATTCCGAATACAAAAATAATCTTTAACAACAGTAATCTATTTACAGAAACAAAAACAACTTTAAAATTGAAATCAAAGGCATCTTTAAAGAATTAACAACTAACTAAATACAAAAATTATAAATCAATGACTCACGATAAATCATCATCAATAATTTTAAGACATTGACATATGGAAGTTGTTCTCCCCACAATAAGGTTGCAAAATCATATGGTATTTCCTATCAATCGAAAAAAAAAACATATAAGTTGCAATAACTTATTGTGTGCACAAAACTGAAAACTTAAGAAACATACCAAAAATATTGGATCATAGTCCCAATCAACTTTAACAACGAAGGAGCGTTGTTTTCATGATCCATAACTGCAATGGAAGTAACCACTGTTTTAAAAAAAATATAACGGTAATCTATTTATAGAAACAAAGTCTATTTACATAAACCGAATCATAATTTCGAATACAAAAATCATCTTTAACAACACTAATCTATTTATAGAAACAAAAACAACTTTAAAAAGAAATTAAAGACATCTTTAAAGAATTAACAATTAACTAAGTACAAAAATCATAACTAAATACAAAAAATTATAACTCACAAAACAAACCATAAGAACTTCAAAAGATAATCACATAAAATTTAAAATTAACACCTAAAGACAAAAATAAAAAAAGAAAGACGATACATATAAAAAAACAATCAACACCAACAAAATTGAACTAACCTGTTTTTGGTCGACGAACAATTCGAAAAATATAGGATCATAGTCCTCAATCGACTTTAATAACGAAGGAGCGTTGTTTTTATTATCCATAACTGCAAAGGAAGTAACCATTGTTTAAAAAAAATATAACGGTAATCTATTTATAGAAACAAAGTCTATTTACAGAAACCGAATCATAATTTCGAATACAAAAATCATCTTTAACAACACTAATCTATTTATAGAAACAAAAACAGATTTAAAAAGAAATTAAAGACATCTTTAAAGAATTAAAACTAATTAAATACAAAAATTATAACTAAAATACAAAAAATTATAACTCACAAAACTGTGCAAGATATACCTTTTCTTCAACTTCTCATAGGAACCCATTCAATGGTTCCTTGTAGGGGAAGGAGTCTGAAAGAAGCTCTTCACCTAAAATTACAAAACACAAAAAGTTTGTGAGATATCCAACTCGAGTACAAAAACAATAGTCAAAGACTCGAAGCAACCCTAAAATTACAAATAATATAGTCAAAGCATCGCATAAAAAAACATCAAGATTTCAAAGCATACAAAATTTAAATCAAATACAATAATGGTTTACTTTAAAATTTAAATTTAAAATAATGATTGACTTCAAAATTTAAAATTTAAAATCTGAAAATCAAATTACTAATATCCAATCCCGTAAATCAAGCAAACTTATTAGGAAAGTCTAACCTTTCAAATTTAAATTCAATTTACAGATTCGAAATTTAAAATGAAACACATTAATGGAAAACTTTTAAATTTAAAATTTAATTAGAAACCTTAATTCCGGAAAAATTATCATACTAAAAATAAATCACTAAAATTTAAATTTGAGGTTTCAAAAAAAAAAAAAAAATCATTAACGAAATTTAAAATTGCTCAAAATTTTAAATTTAAAATTTGAATTCCGGAAATAGAAATAGAAATAGAAACCCTAATTCCGGAAAATAATCATACTAAAAATAAATCACTAACGAAATTTAAAATTGCTCAAAATTTTAAATTTAAAATTTAAATTCCAGAAATATAAATAGAAACCTTAAAATTTTAAATTTGAGGTTTCAAAAAATGTAACACCATTTATTTATAGAAACAGAAACCTTAATTCCGCAAAATTATCATACTAAAAATAAATCACTAACGAAATTTAAAATTGCTCAAAATTTTAAATTTAAAATAGAAACCTCAAAATTTAAAATTTAAAATTTGAATTCTGAAAATTATATCACTAACATCCAATGCCATAAATTATCATACTAAATATAAATCACCATTTATTTGCTATAAGTTTAAAACAAAATAAAAAAAAAGATAAATATTAGTTTACTTAAAATATGATTAGTAATTAGAATACACATAAACGTACCAAAAATATCGGGTCAGCTTCATCAATAAGCTTTAAAAATGAAGGACTGTTGTGCAAGGGATGCATATCTAAAAAATATATATGAAGGTTTTTAAAAAAATAAAACGGTAAAGTATTTATAGAAAAACAATCAATATTCCTAAATCAACAATCAATAAGCTTTAAAAGATAATTTAATCAATTGAGAAACTTCCAAATCCAAAAATAAAAAGAAACGGTTTAAAAAACTAAAAAATATTTATTTTTTGTAAACAAAATCAATATTTCGAAGACAAAAACATTATACCGGATGAAAAAAATATCAGACCACTGTAAATCTTTATCAACACAATCAAAAAACATCGGACACAATCAAAACATATCATCATCAACAACAAACTAAAAGACTGTAAATAAAAATATGAGTAACATGAGAACAAAATCAAAACATCAACAAAATATCATTTCATATGATTGGAACCGGATAATGCAAAATCATCATCAACAAACAACCAACAAACAACGAAAAAAAAGAAAAATCAAACAATAAGCATCTGTGGAGAAGGAGATGAAGAACAAATTTTTTATAGATTGTTGATTAAACTTACATATAACAGGTTTCGATCAACAAAAAAAAACATAAAAATCATCAAAAATTCATATTAAACATGTACAATAAATAACATTCTAATATAAATTACATACCTGCAAATTATGTGGAACGATCTACAAACAAATAACAACGAAAATGATTAAGATCTGCCGAATGGGTTTTGAACAAAAAAAAAAGTTCTTATAAGATCTAATAACATAAATAAACAGTATAAGATCTAATTACAGATGAAACCGTAGATGAGCTTTAGGGTTTTTAAAATTGAATGTGGATGAAAGATGATTGAATAACAAAATTGAGAGAAGAAACTAACCATATTGTGAAGAACTTTTGACGATTTCTCCGGTCGATTAGGGTTTTGACGGATACTAAAGACCACAAGCAAACCCTAGATATGACAAAACACATCGTAAATCATTATTAAACAACAAACAAATCGATCTCTTCAAATCTGGAAACATGAAACAAATAGCATTTACATGAAGATGAAGAAAGCATCAAAACATTGTCGTCCTTATGAATCTCATCTGAATATGTAAGATAGTTGATGAAATCGAAAAAAATCAAAGATGTATTAGATTAACAATACGAAAACAAAGAAGGAATGGCATAATAACATACCTAAGGACGATGAATCTCTGAAAAACGAAGAAGCAGATTTAGGAAATGGTATGTAGGGTTTGTGAAAAGTGAGGTTATGAGATATGGTGGTCTGGTAAAGATGATATATAGGATCCGTTTTTTAATATTGGGTGACCCGAATCACAGCCGGATCCCGCCACTTTTTTGTTAAAATCGTGAATGATGAAGGCATTTGAGAATTCCCTCCTAAACTCAAAAATATAAGTTGCCACATCAGCAAAAATGTCCCAAATCCAATGCCACATATCCCAAATCACATCTCATTTATATATATATATATAGAATATAGATATATAGATTATTAATTCCAAAATAGTTAGCATAATTAGAAAAAGACAACGTTGTAGGAATTTACATAATGTCTATGTAGCAATTTGGAGCTTATATCACATATCTTGTTTAACAAGTGAGTTAGTCGATTGATCAATATAGGTAATGTCTATGTAACAATTTGGAACTTATCACATATCTTGTTTAACAAGTGTCATTCCAACTTTATAAGTGGAGTAGAATCAAATACAAATCACATTTCGTATACAAATTGTAATCATTTAAAAAGTGTCATGTAACATTCAACCAATTATAGAGAAATAATAAAATAATATCAATTGTATTGAATTCCCTATAATTATGATAACAAGCAATTAATTTTTTATTTGGATCTTTGTTTTATTTTCAATATGTGCTAAAATCAATTATCTTGATTAATTTTCATGTGCTAATATAAGTAAAAAGTGCTAATTTTATGTATGTATTGTTTTAGTATATGCTAATTTAACTTTTTTAAGTGTTAGGATCTGTTCTCATGATTTGTAGAATATATATGGTTTGTACCGTAACTAACCCCAATAAGTTGATGCATTGAGGTGTTGTATCCCATGTTTTGGGGTTTTTTTTAAAAAAAAAAATGATATTACACTTCTAATCCAAAACTATTTAATTTTATAGTTTTAACCCAAAAGTTTTTAGTTTTTCCAAGTTAACCTCACAACTTTTTTATCTTCAACTTTGATCCCCTATGTTTTTCATATTTTGCGAAATTTCCGTTTTACATTTCATTCTGAATTTTGCGAGTTAACACGACACAATGTGTGTGTGTGGTTCAACGTTTTTACGTTTTTTTATACGCTTCGTTCTAAATTTTGCGTGTTAAAATGACGCAACGTACGTGTGTGGTTCAATGTATTTATGTCGTCTATTTTTTCCCGTTTAACAAGTTCGTCACAGTGCGCGAGTCTTAAATCGTGTTAGTTAGTATTTTCTATGTTTTATATGTTGGTCTAATTCAGTGGCGGATGTAGTGTACAAGCAGGGTAGTGCGGGCTACCCCTTAACTCCGTTTTCGTAGTGTAATTTTTTCTGGTTTTATACAAAGGATACTCCTAATATTTTTTTGGGATACCCCTGAATTTTAAGGCTAGATCCGCCACTGGTCTAATTTCTCCACATTAAGACGCCGCAACTTCAATGTTGATGGTCGTTGGCTGTAGTGTGACATTGATGCTATTTGTCACGGTTTTACGTCCCCGCTACAAGGGGCTTAATACTAGTTTATATAATGAAATTGAGTTTAAACATTGGAACAATCGATAACCTAATGCATGTTCATGCTCTACATAAATTCATTTAATAGTGCATATGTCGTATAATTCACCCAGGCATAATAAAATTCAGTAAATTTGGTATTATTAACATTCACACAGATTAATGGTTTAGCACCAATCGTCCAGATGGCAAAACAACATACCAGCATTATTTGTTGCAAGAGAAAACTTATCAACATCAGAATGCAAAATCTCAAATGTAAAATAAATATTTTCAAACAAGATAAAAAACATAAACCAAAACTGTCATAGGCAGGCACATATAGTAATTAAGTTTTCCAATATTCCCCAATCAGCTGACTATTTTATAATGTGTCCTGAATATCCAATAAAAAATACATAAATATTGTTTCATAGGAAAAAAAATATCAAATTGGTTCAAGCTGTTGCTGTTGGAAATGAGGTTTACTTCACATTATGCAAATGCAAGAAACACTACCAAACTCACTTGTTTGAGAACAATCCATGGCTTTTGCAAATGTAATTTTATGATTTTGTTGATGCAATAATATTCATTTACATGTATATTTAATGTTATGAATTTTTCTATCTTAAATCAATTAAGTTTTATATAAACAATTCACTGCTTATATACGTTAATCAAGCAATTATTTATTTACTTATTTATTTTTTCAACTTGTCCATAAGAGGGCTAAAATGATCATTTTCTATGAATCAGAAAGTAAACAAAGGAAAACACTAGATGATGACCTTGTCTATGAACCCATTCGTTTCCTTTCATCACAATGTCGAGATGAGTTCTCATTCAAAGGTTATGCATGGAGAATCTTGTTAGAAAGCGTTCCTTGACAACCAGCACGTGTTTATCCCATTTGCTTTTGATACTTTCGCTTTCCTTGACAACCTAGTCGTGTTCAAAGGGCCATGCATAGTAATGTTATGACCCCGAGTAGTTTTTAAAAGACTTAGTTTTGCTATTCAAAAAGGGGTACTGGCGCACGTTGTTGCCTGTTTGCCATCTATCTCGACGTAAATTCATAGCACGACTACTTAAAGGAAGCGTACCATTAAATCCGACAAACTGATAATTCAAAGCAATAAACACGATTTGAACAATTTCAATTAATCAGTATATCATTTATAGATAGTACTTAACATTATGATTTTAGTTGTACTGAATAGACGTTAGGAGGATTAGGGTGGGTATAATTACTATAGCATTCTTCTACGAACATTGATAAAAACAAAAACAAAGTACATCAGATGCGCATACTCCCACTGCACTCGATCCATGTTTCTTAATGCATAAATGTTGACAAGGTTGATAATCACATCCGAATAGAGGATGAGTCTTATGACAATCTTTTGCGAAGCTCAACTGTATACCTGCAAATTTAGAATTCAAATTTTATCAAAATTTAAGGGATTATAAGACTTTGTAAACAGTGGCCAACCTTCAGATTTTCGATCGTGGGTCGAAAACGTATATACCTAACAAAATCTAAAACCAGGGGTCGAAAACGTATATACCTAAAAAATTATATACGAAAACTACATATCGAACACTACTGAGTGAAAAGTTCGGGGGTCGCCCCCACCCCCCTACAAAGTTGCGCCCCAGTTTGTAGATAGTAATCTAGTAAATAAAAATTATTGTTATTTTTATTGAACCTTTTTCAAGGAATATGTACCAATCTTACTGTTTTTGTTATTTATTTATTTATTTTTTTTGTGACAAAGTTTAGAGTAAATTCGTTATATAAATTGAGGAAGTATGCCGACATCGATAAACTTATGCTACAAAACTTTTAACCAAGTAAAAAGGAACAGGAAGTTACCTATGAGAATGAGGAATACAACAAATATGGTAAAGAGCATAGACCTTGTCATGTTGAGTTGTGTATTATGTTTTGTTTGATATTGATGATTTGAAAAAAATATATAGGCCAAAGGCATTAAATTCATATATCTTTAACCATAATTGCATTCATGCTTGATATAATAACGACAATGATTCACATAGTATCTTGGTATTTACACGCGTTAATTATATGAGATATGACAACACGTATAAGACAAAAGATTCAATGCCAAGGTGGTTAGGGCTGTCCATTTTCACCCGAAACCTAAAACTTAACCCGAATCTAAAGCTATCAGAATCTGAATTAGAAAATGGGAAAATCGTCAAAATGGCCACGTTTTGGTCAAAGTTTCCAAAATAGCCTGGTCAAACGTCTCGTGGAGACGTCTAAAATCTGCTGAAACGTCTTGACGGCTGCCCCACCACAACGTGACACGTGTCCGACAGATAACTCATGGTTCTTGACGTCTTGGCTAAGACGTTAGCGACGGCTTGAGACGTTTCCCATCGGCTAGCCATTAATCCAGACGGCTTGAGACGTTTCCCGTCGGCTTGAGCCGTTTCTGGCCGGCTTGAGCCATTTTTCTCCCTTTAGCCGGCTAAATGAAGCCTAGCCGCATTTCTTATTTTAAGACGTGTTGTACGATTTCAAGACGTTTCAAGACGTTTTTAAGACGTGTTGTACGATTACAAGACGTTTTATATGAGTTCAAGACGTTTTATATGAATTTCAAGACGTTTTTTAATGAATTTATATAGATCCCTTATTTATAAACGCGACCTTTAAGGGACATATTGTTTTTTGGTGATTATCTAACAACATGATGGTCAAGTTTGTTGTTTATACTGGGGGGGAAGTGGGATGTCATTAACGGAAACATTGAGTATGTTACTGGTGTCGATTCAAGGAGACGTGGTTTAGAAATTGAAAAAGATCATTCATATAATAGTTTTTTAAACTATGTTTCTAAGATGTGTGATACTCCAAACATTACACGGTTGTCATACCGGATGTCTACGTTTACTGATCCGATCGATATAATTAATGATCGAGATGTTAGATTTTTTTTTGATTTGGCGATGCAGAATCCTTTTGAATTATATAAATTATATGATATTCAAGAGTCTGATGTTGGTTCCTCTGGTTTGTCTTGTTTAAACAATTTCAAAGCTCCATATCTAAATATTCCAGTAAAACAAAGTTTTGATGTTTTAAACGATGAGTGTCCTAATTTAGAAAAAAATTTTGAAAAATCTTTAACGTCTCACAACGAATCAGGTTCTTCATCTATAGTGTTCGAGGCCGGTCATATATTCAATAACAAAGAAGAGATGAAGCTCGAGTTGGGAAAGAAATGTTTGTTAGAGCATTTCGAGTTTAAAGTTGATAGATCATCTAAGACACGGTATGAAGTTTCATGCAGGGGTGATGGTTGTGAATGGCGATTAAAGGCTTATGCTATTCCTTGTGGCAATTTATGGTTTGTTAAACATATGAACGATAGACACACATGTTCAAAGACGCAAACACACCCACATTTCCGTCAGGCTAACCCAAAGGTTTTGGGTCACTTTTTGAAGGAACGACTAAAAGACAGTGGTAGGATATATCGAGAGAAAGAGATTGTCAAAGATTTTAGACAAAGGTTCGAGGTTGAGATAACAAACCTTCAAGCTTGGCGTGGTAAAAGCTATGCACTTGAACTTCTACAAGGAACAACACGAGACTCTTTTGCCGAAGTACCAATATATTGTTATAATTTGAAACTTGCAAATCCTGGAAGCGTTACTCACATC
The DNA here is from genome assembly GCF_002127325.2 of Helianthus annuus. NCBI lineage: Eukaryota > Viridiplantae > Streptophyta > Magnoliopsida > Asterales > Asteraceae > Helianthus > Helianthus annuus. Next base: position 3,323,306 of record NC_035446.2, read on the forward strand.
TTGGTTGATGAGCAGAGTCGTTTTGAAATGGTTTTTGTTGCTTTAGGGGCTGCGGTAAATTACACATTTTATTTTCTACTTGCTCTTATTTTTTTTAAAGTAACATGGGTTTTGCTCTTATTTCGTTTTCATTAATTTTCAGATTCGTAGCTTTATGTTTAATCTAAGACCTGTCGTTATCATTGACGCGACACACCTAAAGGGTGAATTTAAAGGGACTTTGTTTTTAGCAGTGGGCATGGATGGAAATAATCAGATTTTACCACTTGCTTATGGCATTGGAAAATCAGAGGATGGTGAATCTTGGACATGGTTTCTCTCAAAGCTTAGAGATTGTGTTTGTGAAATAGCAGATATGGCGATCATTTCGGATAGGGCGAATTCGATACATGTAGGTGTTAGGAATGTGTTTCTACGTGTGTACCACGGGTTGTGTTGTCGTCATTTAATGATGAATTTACGTTTTCCGTCGTTTAAAAAAAAAGAGTACGAGGCACTATGGTGGAAGACGTGTAAATCTTATCGGATGTCTGACTTTAACGAGTCATTTAATGCTTTGTGTCTTGCTGTTCCTCGAATACGCCAGGTTTTAACAAATATTGGGTTTGGTAGATGGGCAAGAGCTCATTGTCCCGGCAATCGATACCACTATATGATATCTAATAGTGCGGAGTCTATTAACTCTTTGTCTAGATTCTCGCGTAAGATGCCGATAACGCAACTTATCGAATTTTTCCGCGAGTCTGTACAAAAATGGTTTTATGACCGTCGATTGCAGGGCATGCAGGAGAGCCATTCACTTACTCAGTGGGCACAGAAGAAAATTTTAAAGAAAATTGAAGGGTCTAGAACCTGGACTGTTGCAGGCATCCGGGTAAACAGTTTTGTTGTTGATAACGGTGGGAAAAGGGGTGTAGTTGATTTTTCGAATCGTTCGTGCAGCTGTCGTGTCTGGCAAGTTTCTGGTTTACCTTGTGGGCATGTGATTGCTGTTTCAAGATTTTTGGGTGAACCTGACTGTAGTCATTATGCTTTCTCGTGTTACTCAAACGAAGTATACAAAAAAACGTATGAAGAATCGATTAATCCTCTGCCTCATAGGTCTGAATGGGTAATACCAGAAGGCCTTGGCAGTGTATTACCCCCGAATATTACAAAATGTCAATCTGCTCGTCCAAAAGAAAACAACCGAACCTTGTCTTGTGGGGAAGAACCTGTTCCGGTATATTGTTCGCGTTGCCGAACATACGGACATGTTCGTGACGTTTATTTAGATCCAATGAAATCACAGATTCGTTCACGAAAATCATCAGGCAAAGGAAAAGGAAAAGAGAAAGAGACAGAAACCCAGAGTCCAACGGATGACATTTTTCCATCTTATAATTTAGCAGAATTTTAATAATATATTAGTTTTTTTATGTTTTATTTTATGAAAATCATGTAATAAATTCTTTAACCGCAATAGTGATTACTACTTTTAATTTATATAAGAATTAAATTTTACAATCCGTACGTCAAGCCATCAAAAAACCTGTAACAAATTCATGTAACAAATTCTGAACCCGACTAACCCGAACCCTATTTAGGTTGATTATCCGGTGTAACACCCCAACCCCGCTAGGGCTGACGTGTCACTCTTACAGATATCAAAACTAAAACCAATCCATAAAATTAAATAAAAGATCTTAATTACATTTTATTACGTTACGGTAATAAAGAATCTTGGTCAGCAACTTCCTAACGCTCCTCACTGAAATCCCATATTATCCCAGATTACCTGTAAAACAAATAAGACAAACACAAAAAGAAAAATACGGCTGAGCCAAAAGTTGCTCAGTAACGGAGAAATCAACAGTACAAGTAAAGTCATATCAGCGGAAGCAAAACACAACAGAACAGAACAGAACTGAGACTGAACTGAAACGGTCATTGACACGATTACTGAAAACAAATGGAGGCACATGACTGATGCAAAAACTGATACACGAACCGATCTGAAATTGTAACGGAAACTGATACGGAAACAAAAGGCTGACATATACATAATTGTTACCGAACCAACACAAAACCGATGTAGAAACTAGAAACTGATACATCATTGACCTTGATGTCAAAAGCATTTTATCTTGTATAAACTGTCTTATTTAAAAAAAACGTCATTTAAATAATCTAGTATTCATATAACAAGAAAAATTTCTGACCTATCATTTGTAAATGAAACATTTGAACAAATCAAAAACTAGTGACTACTGGAAAGTTTGAACAACGTTTAATAATGCTATTATTTTTAAAAACAAGATACTTGGCAAAGCTATTTCCTTATATTGAACGTTTGAACTTCATCAACATAAAATAGATTTTCATATTTCATAGCAAATCATCATTGGACAAAAGAACTAATTTTCTAACTTTGAAAAGTTATATTCTAAAAATAGAATAATTTAAATAATCTGGATTTCCGAATGAAACACTTTCGTTCATTCCGTAAAACAACATGGGAAACGGAAACAAAACAAATAGCTAAGCCAAAACATTTTAAATACCATTTAAAATCTCATGATCTTTAAAAGAAAAAGAATTGTCGAACTACTATCTTTAAATACACGTTTAGATTCAAACTCCTATCTTTTAACTAATCAATATTCATAAGTTATTATTTAGTCAAAATAACTATTTTTATAACTTCAGAGATTATTACTTAGTAAACAAAATACTTTAGATGATCTAAGTTCATATGTAGAATAATAAAATCCTAACAAAATTACTTAAACCGATTGAGAGAATCGACACGAAATAGAGACAGATCCAACGACAAGAATAGAACAAACATTGAATCAAATACTGAATACATGTACCGACGGATACAAACTAAACATATAACACCGGATCTAAATCTTAATCAAGACTGATACTGAGACGAAACTGATACAAACCAGTACAGATACTGAGTCAAAACAGACATAACTAATACATAACAGAATCGGACACTGAACATAGTCAGAAGCATACTTAACCCAATACTGATCGGAGGCATAATCAGATGCGTACAAAACATATCGAACATATCAGAACATATACTGAACATATTCACATACAGAAACATATACTAACTTACATGACAGATATATCAACAAACTAAGTCGTGTAACATGGAAGCACCCAAAGCCATAAACAGAACAGACTGGTACACAGCTAGCTAGTCCATGCACCTATGAGATGGTGAGTGTGGCGTTCACCCATTATTCCATCTCCAGGCAAACAAACTCAGACTCAGAGCTAAGATCGATCTATACGCCTCTAGTGGCCAAGGTGCTACACAAGCATAAGCTAGAGACGCCGTGAACTTTGATTACGCACTGTCACGATAAGTGCCATGCCGTTGACGCCCAAACGACAAGCCAGACATGCTTGGGTGACAGAGTACAAATACTAAGGCCTTATAAATAGTTTACAGGCAACTAGAAATAATACTAACAGGAACATGCGACCATGAGTACAAGTCTGAGGTATGGCATGCTACAACACATTAATATATAAGCAGACAAATACAATACTGACTCGGATGACGTATCACATATCAAACAAAGTATAGGTATCAAACCATGGCAATCAGACCTCAAACAAGGACTAGGCGAGTAACGAAAAATAAGATTATACTACGATATCAAGACCCAAGGATTTGTGTCGTATAAGGAATTGGAAATTACACTACGATGAAAAGAAACATAATCTGTACCAACGAGTACCGAAAATAAAAAAAATATACTATGATTAAAAGAAAACAGAATCCGTACCAATGAGTAACGAAAATAATATACACTACGATGAAAGAAAAACAGAATCCGTACCTTAGTTAGCAAGAAAAATGGAAGACCACGAGTCGAGTCGTCTCCAAATATTTATGCAAACCTAAATCCCGTATTTCGAGATTAGTTTTATTTTGATTTAGTTAAATCAGAGAATCTTTTATTAAATTTTTCTGGCGACCCCATACTAATGTTACCCATCATACTTAATCAAGGTACGAATTCATTTAACACTCACAGTAATCACCATATATGTATATGAGCACATATTTATATTCTTAATTATTTTATTTTAAAATATGAGTATAGTTTAGTATAATCTTAACTGATTATACACATAGAAACAACAGATTGTAATCACTAATAGCCTGATTGTTTATTTACAAAATAATAAAGCATATACATTATTACTCAATACATTATTACTCACACAATATACCTTACACACCCACACATACAAACCAACGCACACACACCCATGCAATACACACACAAACACACTCATGCATCATATACACACACATATCCAACACACACTCACAAAACACATTACACACATATTAAACACATACTCATATATCAACACAAACGCACACCCCACACATACATTCATGTATACATCGTATACACACGCATATTGCAAAACATTACGACACAACAAAATCGATACACACACCATGCTTTTCTATCTCTACGAGTCGCCGAAAGTTAAGTATGACGGAACCGATACAATTAACAGAAGGTTTGGACGTTACCTCAAAGGGATAGCCGGAACTAAGAAGGGAAAGAGGCGGTAGTAACGTTAACACAGAGGCGCATGTGGTCTGCACCAGTTGCCAGATCGAATAGAGAGTTTTCAGATCAAGAGTTTAAGAAACCGAAATCGTAAGGACAAAACATATTGATTGGTTACCTGCTGAAATCAAGTTGATCAAAGGATTCTAAAGTTGATCGTTTTGCCTTAATAGTGGTGGAAGAAACTAGATGCGGTGACAGTAAAGACACTCTGGTTTCGGAATCGGGAGCGAGAGCGACGGTGGGGTTCAGGCGGAGTAGGTTGGTACATGGTGTGTGACAGCGGCTGAATCGGCATCAGGTTTAGATAAAAACGGTGACAGATTGAATGAGGTACGTGTAGCAAGATCGTTATATGTCGAGAAAACGCAGGTTGGGAATGAGTCGTTTGGTAAAGGTTTCAACGAAGTTGATACGGATTGAACAAATGCGTTTGAATGGAACAGAGGTCCGCAAAATCGGCAATTGAATTACTATATTGCCTTTGATAAGGATCCAAATATTTGTAAATAAGATGATATTGGGTATGGTAACATTGGAAACGAGATCTAGATATAATTTGGGTCAAAATATGAGCCAGCAAGGTCGCCGACTTCCGAAACTTGATTTCTATTTGTTTGTATAATTCGTTTTCTTTCCTTTTTCTTTTGAAGTTTTGGAAACAGCTTCAATTACGATGAATTTTGAGGCACCATCTTTTTTTTTCAAATCCCGATCACTTCGTTGGTTTATTATGTGAGATAAGAAACTTGTTTAAATTTGAAAAATGACATGACAAAGAATTCATGGATATAAAAGTCAAGGTCATTTATTACCTTATCAAAACTATATTATCATAAAACATATTTATTATTTAATTAACCAAAACTTATTGTTTTAGCTATTTCAATAAAAACGTAAGTTATTAGATTTATTTTAAATTTTACTATAACATAATTATTACTTGGATTTTGCTTTTAATATAAGTTTAAAATGTTCGGTTCGACTAATAACTGTCGCAATGCTTATACTATTTATCATATATGCGTTCTCAAATTTTCGGGTATTACATCCGGTCACTTTTTTCCAGCTATAACCCGAACTAACCAACCTGAAAAACCTGAAACTAATCGGTGCATTTTGAATAAACTTTATTTTATATATATTATAATATAATTGCATTAAATTTATAACAAAATCTATTACTTAGTTTTATATTTTGTGGGCTATTAAAGAAAATACTTAAAGGTGATACTTTTATATCAAATATGAAATAAAGTTTTGAGCAATTATGATTTTGGGTCTTAGCGAGTAAATGCAAATGATACAAGTATTTAAAACAAAGAAAAAACGAAATGCAAATGCTACTAGACATACATGATCATTACGATTGCAATTGCTAATGAGCTATAGCTTAATTGGAATTAGAGGGTAAACGAAATTTGCAGTTGAACGTTACATGTCTCAAGTTCGAATTTGACCCAAACAGAGTTTTACCGCAGTAGGCCTTTGGACGATGAGTTTTCTCCGGAACTAGAGATGGTGGGTTTCGACTACCGAGTGTTGTCTGCAATCGCAAGCATATGCATCCCCTTTTACGATTGGGTTACCCTAGGTAGCTGTGATTTTAAATATATTAAATAAGTAATTGATTCATTTGTTTCTTTGGAATTTTCATACAGAAGGAATATTGAGATGGTCAAGAGTTTGGGCAACAAGGACTTAAAAAGATAGGGTTATTGAATTTTAATTATTCCAAACTTTAACTAATTAGCCGACAATAATCCCAACTTAAAAAATCCCCCCTGCAGTTCCAACTTTCAAGCTATTTTCCTCCACCAAGCTTTTACTAACTGGGTCTAACTGTAACACCTCGAAATTTTGTGTCCAATGATGTGTTAACACGTCTCATTTGTTTACACGTGGCATCTATAATAAATAAAGGACAAATTCTGACAAACCTTGAAAGTATATAAATTCGAGGGTTATAAATGTCAACAAAGGTAAATATACTGTATAGTATCCCTAAATAACGCTTAAACCTTCAAACGGATAAATTATAGATCGTACGTAAATAAAACGCGGAAGAAAGTGAGAGATTACAAACTACAGGGGTTAAATGTGTCAACATGTTTAATAATACCTCTGAGTGACCCTTTAACATCCCAAGGACTTTGTAACGGTATTATACCCTCACTAAAATAATATATATAAATTTCGCAAAGTTTCGATGTGAAACGAGAAAGATACGATCGAATTCGTAGAAGAAGGGTTAAAAGCGTCAACAGTGAAAGTTAAGGCTTTCCAATATAATTAATAAATAAACCGGGGACTTAATAATGCGGGTAATTAACACGAGGCCCCTATCGGTAAATAACCGAGGGCCAAACCGCGAAGTTGCCCCTTCAAAACCGAAAGGTCAGGCAAATCATTACGAAAGATTTCGTTATTAATGGCCCGATTCTGTAATGATTATAAAAGATTTGAAAAATCCTGAAAATATAACCTTAGGCGACCCGCATGAAGTTTCAACATTAGTTGAGGCGGGCCGCGAGCCTCTTAAATAACGCGTCTGTTTAATGAACTTTAGGCGACCCGCGTAAAAGAAACATGGAATGTCCATGCGGGTCGCGTAAAGTGCCCAGATGCAGAAACCTTGTAACTACTTGGCTTTTGGCACCTTTGAACGATCATTTGATCAATTATGGCAGCATGGGTGCCCCTACACGACCCATACATCTCTAGGACACATGCCACTGATCCACATTCATCCCTAGCATGAGTTGTAATGATCTTGGAGCTTGTTCTTGGCTATAAATAGCACCTTTGTGTGCATAACATTCACAACACTCAAAACTCACTCATCTGATCATTTCCAAGACTCTCAAGTGTTCTTCTCTGCTCTATATTCAAGTCTTAACTTCTGTAAGTTGCCTTGATCATTCATACTTCAGTTCATGCTTAGTATTTAGCTAAAAACCAAACCGTCGTAAGTACGGTTTGACCTTAAAATAACTCAGTGATGGTTCAGTCTTATGACGAACCAAAAGTAGTTTTGAGTTGGTATTTATGTGGGTATTAAACCTCTAAAAGGGTTCCCCCTGATCACCACTCTAACTATGTCAATTATCGAGTCAAACGTGCGGTTAAAAAGTCAACAGGAAGCTATTTTAGCGATTTAAACATAATCTGTAATGTACATGTTATGGAACCTGTTTTGACAATCATAAAACATGACAATAAGTATACAAACATGTTTGCGCTCGTTTGAATCGATCATTTACCATATAGAACCGGTTCGGAGCCGAATGTCGCAAAAGTTTGACTTTTGCTTTGACTTCAGTTCTGACCCGTTTTAGTGAGGTATAAATATACCTTAGGACTCTCTTAGGACCAGGTCACATGTTGGTATAAGCCTCTGTGGTCGGTTCATGAGTTATCCGAGTCTTTAGCGCAATTCCGTCATTCGCCTAAAAGTTGACCGTAACGGCCTTTTAAAAATTAAAACGAGTATTTCGGACACGTGAACGGACCAAAACCTTGCTTGTTAAATTATAAGCATGTCCCTAAAGTTTCACGTCAATCCGAGGTCTAGAATGAGAGTTATGCTAAAAGGCGCACTTTTAAGAAAGTTTTGTAATTAACGGCGCAATTAGCATAACGCCCATCTAACCCAAGTTTTCGTCACCAAAACTTTTACCCACTGTGGTAAAATAATATTTTGGGAATTTTAAAGATTTTTAATAAATTTTACCTTGCTCATAACCTGCGGTTATGGCTACGGTTCGGTAAATACCGAATATGCCCTTTTTGGCCAAAACGGGAGTTCTACAAGGTCTTTTGACCCGATTCCAGTTGCCACTGGTTTTAAATAATAAATAAAGTATTTTAAGCTTTATAAGCTGTTCGGGAAACTCAGATTTCCTGTAGAACTCGAAAATCCCTTTTAAAGTCTTTAAAATGACCGAAAAGCCCCTACGGGGCATAATATAAACTTAAACTCGTTACGGGCATTACGGAAGGTATCCTACTGATACCAAAATACTTTTAAGGCATATTGACTTAGGAAATAAGCGTACGACTCTTATGGTTAACCGTTTCGCCTATTTGCGCACACGGTACGGCCCACGGAACTAGTTTTCGTGCAATAGCCGATATGGGTCAAATTATATTATTTGAACCCCAAAATCCAGAGTATGAACTATAAACCCATATGAAACAAGTCTCTGAACTTGTTGGGTCCAAATCATACTCCATTCTCGGTTTTCGCCTTTCCGTGCGAATTAACCATATCTATATATCGGAATCAACCGGTTTAAGCTACGGCTAATACAAGGACCGTTAGGATTCTAAGAGGTTAATTAAAACCTTCGTTCCAGATTAGGAGCCCCAGTAAAAGCTATCGGTGACTTGATCTAAATTAAGGATTAATACTTGCAAAGGTAAATACTTTTGACTTATTTCCCCTATATGGGCTTGGGTTACGGTATATTAATACCGCTTGATTGAGCACTATATTCGTCCACCGCTTAGGTGGATAACTAAATAATATGATTGGCTCATTTAAACAGTTTTGTTGCTTATAAGCCTTTGGGGGGTTTAATGACCGTTGTCCCGGATATCCTCGGCATCATTTTACGAAATGGCCACGACCATCGACATCCCGGTGTAGGCGTACACCCGGTATAAAGTGTCGACATTAAAACTAAAAGACGTAGCCGTTGGTTTCTGTACTACGGCTTTACGCAAACGTGGTGTGTCTATAAATCTTTAACCCGACACGACCCGGGCTACTGAACGCATAAAAGAACATGTAAAACGTTCACAAGATCATTATGAATTTTCCCAAGTTATAAAAGAGTTTGTGCCCTGTGCATTCAAATCAATTTAATAAACATTTTCAAATGTGTCAGTTGAATGTATTTACCAGTGTAAACTGACGTATTTTCCCCAAAAAGATTAAGTGCAGGTACCTAAACGTAATTGGCTGGTATTAGCTCCCTAGCGTCGGGATAAGCCTCGCAAGCTTGATTGCAGTATCTAATGGAACAATACTTTACCTTTATTTACGATCCACTGTGGATATTCAACTCTGTAATACTTTGATATTATAATCAGAGGTTGAAATTATATATTTAAATTATGCTTCCGCTGTGCATTATATAATTGTGTGGTTTGACTATATTGTTGCCAACATCGTCACGGTAATCCCCCACCGGGCCCACCGGTGAGACACGTGGAAATCGGGGTGTGACAGGTTGGTATCAGAGCCAACATTGAGTGAATTAAACACAATAGGCATCGTGTTTAATCTCAGTGACACAATTGCACATACTTGAGTCTAGACAAGAACTTAGGACAAATTCGGATTAATACTCCTTTTTGTCTTTATTTTCGATTTGATTTTTAATAAGTTTTAAGCAGGAAAATGCCACCTGTTATATTCCGAGGAAGAGGAAGGGGACGTAGAGGCCGAGGAGAAATCGTGACACATCACGATCAAGAAGCTGGACCATCTGGTACAAGACATCCTTCGATGACAAGGAGCGAAGAGCCACAACGACGAAGAGATCTTTACGAACCAGCGAGGCATTCCACTTCGCACAGCTCGACGCCATCCTACCGGCACTCCTTTGGGCCAAATTCAGAAAATGATCCCAATAACCCACAACCTTCCTTCATACCTCTGCAACGTTCGGTATCGCACCGAAACTACGACGACCCTAGTCCATACTACGTAGCTCAGTTTAATCCGGCTGACTACATACAGGAACCTTCAGGATTTGTTCCGCTTGGTCCTCAAGACCACTTTTCTGAAGATCCCATGGAGGAAGATGAGGATCCAACTGAACCAGCTCGTGGTACGCCCACGCATCCGATAGAAGTATCTGATGGATCTTCATATCATGGTCCGCAGTATCAAGGCCCAGATAGCTTTATGGCCTTGTTTGACCGACATGAGTGGTACAACACACCGTCTCATCAGACATCGCAACCGAGACATCCACAGGATCCCTCTGGGGATTCACGCTTTGAGGCAGTTACGCCACCACCTCCGCCACCGGCACAACCAGTTATACCTGATCCGCCGAGGCGTAGGAGGACCAATGCTCGTATGTCTACACGAGGAGGAGGGGGTAACCACTTCAGCACTCCTCGACATTCTAGTAGTAGCCACTACCCGCCGCTACATGAAGAAGGACCTTCAAGTCCTATTCAGGAGGCGAACTCCGCACCTACTGCACGAAATTCGCCACCATTTGGGTATGACCAACCCATACCTGCTTATACGGGTCCGACGGCTTACAACCCGTTTGAACCGTCACAAGCACAATACAACTACGGCTATGAGCGCGACCCATATGTGGTGTCGGCTAGATATAATGCGCGCTACCCTGACGGAGCACATGGAAACATGGGACCAGCGGATTACTCAGCTCATGGGTATCCAATACCTCCCAGACCTCCAGTCCCGCAACAAGCGCCACAACCACGATTTTCTCCTCCTGAACAGGAAGAAATACTCCATCGACTAGATCGTGTGGAGAGAGAGTTCGAGGAAGAAAAGAAAAGCCACCGAGGATTTCTCAAGGGCTTGGCGAACCTACTAAAGGGCAAAAAGAAGAAACGTGACCACTAGCCCTTAATAGTAGTACAAATGTAATTTCTATTTTGAAATAAGTCCCTGCGTGGACAACTTATCGTATTTCAGTCCCTACGTGGACTTATATTTAGTCCTTGCATGGACACCTATCTTGTATTAGTCCCTACGTGGACTTATCACTTATTTTAAACCTCTCTGGAGGTATGTATTATTTGAAAGACCCGTTTAGGGCAATATGTAATTGTATTTGAAATTTCGGAATGTATGTTATGAGTTTTGTTTTAATATATAAAAATAAATCAAAACCATTCCTTTTACATTGGTCTGCCTAAATAAAGAATCTTAAGGGGGTGAAACCTAGCTTGGGGTCTTTTAAGATCAGTCAAGATGGTACGACCTAGCTGAAAAGATTTTGATTCCCTGTTAACCTCTGTACGCATGTTAACATTCATGGCAGATGTGATTCGTTATAATCACGCACGTCATTCCTATACAATAATCCTTTAAGGATTTCAAAACCCAACTAAATGATTTATAAAATCGCGGGTTAAATCACCAATGAAGGTGATCAATACTATAAAGACATCCATTTAGCGATGCAATGCCTACGGGCCAATATTATAAAGACATCCATTTAGCGATGCAATGCCTACGGGCCAATATTATAAAGACATCCATTTAGCGATGCAATGCCTACGGGCCAATATTATAAAGACATCCATTAGTGATGCAGTGCCTACGGGCCAGTATTATTAAAACATCCATTAGTGATGTAGTGCCTACGGGCCAATATTATCCAAACATCCATTAGTGATGCAGTGCCTACGGGCCAGAACTATTAAAACATCCATTAGTGATGTAGTGCCTACGGGCCAATATTATCAAAACATCCATTAGTGATGTAGTGCCTACGGGCCAACCATATTAAGACATCCATTAGAGGTGTAGTGCCTATGGGCCATAATAATTGTCTTATAACGACAAAAGACAGTGGTGGTCTATGACTCCCTGTCAGAAAGAGATAAAAGAACTACGGTTCAACTCTCTATGCCTTTGATTCTCTGGAATCTCGGCTAATATTATAAAACATCATCGTGATTAGGCTTTATGCCGCCCATACTATTTATATAGTTAAAATAGGATATATTCAAATCCTAATATTTAATGAAATAAAAAGTTAACCAAATATGGTCTCTGTACCATGGTTGACAAATTGTCATAAAAGACAATCATATAATAATCTCCTAAATTAAAATTTTGTTATCTTCTGTAACAGATTCAAGTTACAAATGGCGGATCCCAATGGAGAGAACAGCCACACAAACGAAGATGACTATGACAATGCGTCAGTACATTTGACAGGCGCACAGCTAAAGGCTCTGATCAACAATGCTGTCCAGGCAGCTATTGATCGTCAACATACTGAGTCTCAAGGCAGATCTGTGTCAAAACCACCCTCTAAACCAAAAACACACTCCAAACCACCCTCTGAACCTAAGAAAGATGACGACAAGCATTCGTCTACTGAGCACAGCGTTCACCGCGATAGAGAATATACTGATGCGTCCAGTGCTAAGGGTTGCACCTACAAATACTTTGTATCATGTAAGCCCCGTGAATTTACAGGGGAGAAAGGTGCGGTTGATTGTATCACCTGGCTGGACGAGATGGACACGATTGTGGACATCAGCGGGTGCGCTGAGAGGGACGTGGTTAAGTTTGTGTCCCAGTCTTTCAAGGGCGAGGCCCTGGCGTGATGGAGAGCTCTGGTGCAGGCTTCAGGTAAGTCTGCCTTGTACAAAATGTCATGGGGGGAGTTTATTACCCTCATAAAAGAAAACTACTGCCCTCAGCACGAGGTCGAGAAGATTGAGGCTGATTTTGTCTCACTGGTGATGACAAACCTGGATTGTCAAGCTTATCTGACAAGCTTTAACACTATGTCACGCCTGGTGCCATATCTTGTGACACCAGAACCACGAAGGATTGCCCGATTCATTGGGGGCTTAGAGCCGGCGATTAAGGCCAGCGTAAAAGCCTCTAGGCCGACGACCTTCAGGTCAGTTACTGACCTCTCCTTGTCTCTTACACTTGATGCTGTCCGTCTGAGGGCACAAAGGAGCAAGGAGGCTGAGAAGCGAAAGCGTGAGGATGATACCTCACGAAAGTCCGGTAAAAAGCACCGTGGAAACGGTGAGGGCAAGAAAGGGTCGGAGGCAAGGAAGGAGGGGCAAGCAGATGGAAGACCTTACTGCAAGGTCTGCAAGAAACCTCACTCCGGGAAGTGTAGGTTTGAGTCTGGTTCACAGTCGCAACAAAGGACTCCACCCTGTGGGCTATGCAAGTCCAAGGAGCATAAGACAGTGGAGTGCAAAAAGATAAAGGACGCAACCTGCTTTAATTGCAATGAAAAGGGGCACATAAAGAGTAATTGCCCAAAGTATGCCAAGAAGGCGGAAGAGTCTAAGAAGACAAATGCGAGAGTTTTTCGCTTGGATGCAAAGGAAGCGGTCAAGGACGACAATGTGCTTACAGGTACTTTTCTCGTAAATAATATATTTGCAAGAGTACTGTTCGATTCTGGCGCTGATAAATCCTTTGTAGACCAGAAATTTTGCCAACTACTAAATATGCCAATCAAAACCCTTGACGTGAAATACGAAGTAGAGTTAGCAGACGGCACGATAGAAACCGTCTCTACTATTCTAGAAGGATGTGAAATATCCATTAGGAACCATTCTTTTCCTTTATCTCTACTTCCTTTCAAACTTGCGGGTTTTGATATCGTGCTAGGCATGGACTGGTTATCCCATAACCAGGCCCAAATCATTTGCGGCAAGCGGCAAATAGTTTTAAAGACTCCGAGTGGTGAATCTCTGACCATTCGAGGGGATACGCATTACGGATTGCCCGAAGACGTATCTATGCTGAAAGCTTCAAGGTGTTTGAACAGAGGCTGTGTAATTTACATGGCTCAGGTGATAATTGAAGAACCAAAGCCGAAGATCGAGGATCTTCCTGTCATTTCTGAATACCCCGAGGTTTTTCCTGAAGAACTACCTGGTTTGCCACCAGATAGACAAGTGGAGTTCAGAATTGACATCATTCCTGGAGCAGCTCCAATAGCAAGAGCACCTTACAGGCTAGCGCCAACGGAAATGAAAGAACTGAGGACCCAGTTGGATGAACTGCTGGCAAAGGGTTTTATCAGACCTAGTTCATCTCCCTGGGGAGCTCCTGTCCTATTTGTAAAGAAGAAGGACGGGTCAATGCGGTTGTGCATCGACTATAGAGAGCTGAATAAAGTTACCATAAAGAATAGATATCCTTTACCAAGGATCGATGATCTATTCGATCAGCTGCAAGGAGCAAGCTACTTCTCCAAGATCGACTTAAGGTCGGGTTATCATCAACTAAGGGTCAGAGATGAAGATGTACACAAGACTGCATTTAGGACTCGCTATGGTCATTACGAGTTCCTAGTGATGCCTTTTGGGCTCACAAATGCACCGGCTGCGTTCATGGATCTCATGAATCGCGTTTGCAAGCCATACCTGGACAAATTCGTCATAGTCTTCATCGACGATATCCTTATATATTCCAAGAATCAAGATGACCACGAGAAGCACCTCCGTTGCATTCTCGAATTACTACAACGTGAGAAACTCTACGCCAAATTCTCGAAATGTGAATTCTGGCTACGAGAAGTTCAATTTTTAGGACACGTTGTGAGTGAGCGTGGTATCCAAGTGGATCCCGCTAAGGTAGAGGCAGTCATAAACTGGCAAGAGCCAAAGACGCCTACCGAAATCCGCAGTTTCCTGGGATTAGCAGGATATTACCGGAGATTTATTGAAAATTTTTCAAGGATTGCTGCGCCCTTGACTTCCTTGACCAAGAAGAAAGAAAAGTACATTTGGGGCCCGAAGCAGCAAGAGTCCTTTGAAATACTGAAGCAGAAGCTAAGCAACGCACCTGTGTTGACCTTACCTGAGGGTACAGATGAATTCGTAGTTTACTGCGATGCATCACACACAGGCATGGGGTGTGTTCTTATGCAGAAGGGCAAGGTGATTGCCTATGCTTCAAGACAATTAAAGGTGCATGAAAAGAATTACACCACTCATGATTTGGAGTTGGGTGCCGTTGTATTTGCACTTAAGTTGTGGAGGCATTACCTTTATGGTATTAAATTTGTGATTTATTCTGATCACAAAAGCCTCCAGCACCTGTTCAACCAGAAAGAGTTGAACATGAGACAACGCCGTTGGATGGAAACCCTGAATGATTATGACTGTGAAATCAGGTACCATCCCGGCAAGGCGAATGTAGTCGCCGATGCATTGAGCAGAAAAGAAAGGGTAAAACCCATTCGAATCAATGCCAAGAGCATTGAAGTTAAAAATAATTTGATTGAAAGGATTTTGGCTGCACAGCGAGAGGCTGTGTTGGAAGCTAATTATCTTAATGAAAAGCTGGGAGTAACTGCGGAGCAGTTGACTCTTAGCAAGGATGGAATTCTTAGGCTGAATGGACGTATATGGGTTCCGATTTATGGGGGACTACGAGATGTTGTTCTCCAGGAAGCCCATAGTTCCAAATACTCAGTCCATCCTGGTGCTGATAAGATGTACCAAGACTTAAAGGCAAATTATTGGTGGATAGGCTTGAAAAAGTCTGTAGCCGCCCATGTAGCAAAGTGCTTGACTTGTGCTCAAGTCAAAGCCGAGCACCAAAAGCCGTCTGGCTTGCTACAACAGCCTGAACTTCCCGAGTGGAAGTGGGAATGCGTAACTATGGACTTCATAACCAAGTTACCCAAAACCAGGAAAGGAAACGATACAATATGGGTCATAGTCGACAGGCTGACTAAATCAGCTCATTTTCTACCTATCAAGGAGACGTATAGCTCCGATATGTTAGCCCAACTATATGTTGATAAGATTGTAGCCTTACACGGCATACCTGTGTCTATTATCTCCGACAGGGATACGAGATACACATCACACTTCTGGAAAAGTTTCCAGCAATCCTTGGGCACGCGTTTAAATTTTAGTACGGCTTACCATCCACAGACGGACGGTCAAAGTGAGCGTACTATCCAAACGCTAGAAGACATGCTTCGTGCATGCGCGATCGATTTAGGTGGTAACTGGGATAAAAACCTACCCCTGATCGAATTCTCCTACAATAATAGCTACCACACCAGCATAAAGGCTGCGCCTTTCGAGGCATTATATGGTAGGAAATGCAGATCGCCTGTTTGTTGGGCGGAAGTAGGAGAGGTCCAATTATCGGGACCAGAGATTGTTTTCCAGACAACGGACAAGATTGTCCAGATCCGGGAACGTCTCAAGGCTGCCCGCGATAGGCAGAAGAGCTACGCTGATCCAAAGCGTAAGGATTTTCACTTCGACGTAGGTGAAAAAGTGTTGCTTAAGGTATCACCTTGGAAGGGGGTGATGCGTTTCGGCAAGAAGGGCAAGCTGAGTCCGAGATACATAGGGCCTTTTGAGGTCATTGAACGAGTCGGATCAGTTGCCTATAAACTGAACTTGCCTGAAGAGCTCAATGGAATTCACAATGTGTTCCACATCTGCAATCTCAAAAAGTGCTTCGCCGACGAATCGTTGGTGATTCCACACACAGATGTGCATATAGATGAGAGCTTAAAGTTTATAGAAAAACCTTTGTCGATTGAAGATCGACAGGTGAAGAAGCTTCGCAGAAAGCACGTACCGATTGTAAAAGTCAAATGGGATGCTCGTAGAGGTCCTGAATATACGTGGGAAGTCGAAGCTACAATGAAAGAAAAATACCCCTATTTATTTGAGTAAATCTCGGGTCGAGATTTATTTTAAGGGGGTGAGGATGTAACACCTCGAAATTTTGTGTCCAATGATGTGTTAACACGTGTCATTTGTTTACACGTGGCATCTATAATAAATAAAGGACAAATTCTGACAAACCTTGAAAGTATATAAATTCGAGGGTTATAAATGTCAACAAAGGTAAATATACTGTATAGTATCCCTAAATAACGCTTAAACCTTCAAACGGATAAATTATAGATCGTACATAAATAAAACGCGGAAGAAAGTGAGAGATTACAAACTACAGGGGTTAAATGTGTCAACATGTTTAATAATACCTCTGAGTGACCCTTTAACATCCCAAGGACTTTGTAACGGTATTATACCCTCACTAAAATAATATATATAAATTTCGCAAAGTTTCGATGTGAAACGAGAAAGATACGATCGAATTCGTAGAAGAAGGGTTAAAAGCGTCAACAGTGAAAGTTAAGGCTTTCCAATATAATTAATAAATAAACCGGGGACTTAATAATGCGGGTAATTAACACGAGGCCCCTATCGGTAAATAACCGAGGGCCAAACCGCGAAGTTGCCCCTTCAAAACCGAAAGGTCAGGCAAATCATTACGAAAGATTTCGTTATTAATGGCCCGATTCTGTAATGATTATAAAAGATTTGAAAAATCCTGAAAATATAACCTTAGGCGACCCGCATGAAGTTTCAACATTAGTTGAGGCGGGCCGCGAGCCTCTTAAATAACGCGTCTGTTTAATGAACTTTAGGCGACCCGCGTAAAAGAAGCATGGAATGTCCATGCGGGTCGCGTAAAGTGCCCAGATGCAGAAACCTTGTAACTACTTGGCTTTTGGCACCTTTGAACGATCATTTGATCAATTATGGCAGCATGGGTGCCCCTACACGACCCATACATCTCTAGGACACATGCCACTGATCCACATTCATCCCTAGCATGAGTTGTAATGATCTTGGAGCTTGTTCTTGGCTATAAATAGCACCTTTGTGTGCATAACATTCACAACACTCAAAACTCACTCATCTGATCATTTCCAAGACTCTCAAGTGTTCTTCTCTGCTCTATATTCAAGTCTTAACTTCTGTAAGTTGCCTTGATCATTCATACTTCAGTTCATGCTTAGTATTTAGCTAAAAACCAAACCGTCGTAAGTACGGTTTGACCTTAAAATAACTCAGTGATGGTTCAGTCTTATGACGAACCAAAAGTAGTTTTGAGTTGGTATTTATGTGGGTATTAAACCTCTAAAAGGGTTCCCCCTGATCACCACTCTAACTATGTCAATTATCGAGTCAAACGTGCGGTTAAAAAGTCAACAGGAAGCTATTTTAGCGATTTAAACATAATCTGTAATGTACATGTTATGGAACCTGTTTTGACAATCATAAAACATGACAATAAGTATACAAACATGTTTGCGCTCGTTTGAATCGATCATTTACCATATAGAACCGGTTCGGAGCCGAATGTCGCAAAAGTTTGACTTTTGCTTTGACTTCAGTTCTGACCCGTTTTAGTGAGGTATAAATATACCTTAGGACTCTCTTAGGACCAGGTCACATGTTGGTATAAGCCTCTGTGGTCGGTTCATGAGTTATCCAAGTCTTTAGCGCAATTCCGTCATTCGCCTAAAAGTTGACCGTAACGGCCTTTTAAAAATTAAAACGAGTATTTCGGACACGTGAACGGACCAAAACCTTGCTTGTTAAATTATAAGCATGTCCCTAAAGTTTCACGTCAATCCGAGGTCTAGAATGAGAGTTATGCTAAAAGGCGCACTTTTAAGAAAGTTTTGTAATTAACGGCGCAATTAGCATAACGCCCATCTAACCCAAGTTTTCGTCACCAAAACTTTTACCCACTGTGGTAAAATAATATTTTGGGAATTTTAAAGATTTTTAATAAATTTTACCTTGCTCATAACCTGCGGTTATGGCTACGGTTCGGTAAATACCGAATATGCCCTTTTTGGCCAAAACGGGAGTTCTACAAGGTCTTTTGACCCGATTCCAGTTGCCACTGGTTTTAAATAATAAATAAAGTATTTTAAGCTTTATAAGCTGTTCGGGAAACTCAGATTTCCTGTAGAACTCGAAAATCCCTTTTAAAGTCTTTAAAATGACCGAAAAGCCCCTACGGGGCATAATATAAACTTAAACTCGTTACGGGCATTACGGAAGGTATCCTACTGATACCAAAATACTTTTAAGGCATATTGACTTAGGAAATAAGCGTACGACTCTTATGGTTAACCGTTTCGCCTATTTGCGCACACGGTACGGCCCACGGAACTAGTTTTCGTGCAATAGCCGATATGGGTCAAATTATATTATTTGAACCCCAAAATCCAGAGTATGAACTATAAACCCATATGAAACAAGTCTCTGAACTTGTTGGGTCCAAATCATACTCCATTCTCGGTTTTCGCCTTTCCGTGCGAATTAACCATATCTATATATCGGAATCAACCGGTTTAAGCTACGGCTAATACAAGGACCGTTAGGATTCTAAGAGGTTAATTAAAACCTTCGTTCCAGATTAGGAGCCCCAGTAAAAGCTATCGGTGACTTGATCTAAATTAAGGATTAATACTTGCAAAGGTAAATACTTTTGACTTATTTCCCCTATATGGGCTTGGGTTACGGTATATTAATACCGCTTGATTGAGCACTATATTCGTCCACCGCTTAGGTGGATAACTAAATAATATGATTGGCTCATTTAAACAGTTTTGTTGCTTATAAGCCTTTGGGGGGTTTAATGACCGTTGTCCCGGATATCCTCGGCATCATTTTACGAAATGGCCACGACCATCGACATCCCGGTGTAGGCGTACACCCGGTATAAAGTGTCGACATTAAAACTAAAAGACGTAGCCGTTGGTTTCTGTACTACGGCTTTACGCAAACGTGGTGTGTCTATAAATCTTTAACCCGGCACGACCCGGGCTACTGAACGCATAAAAGAACATGTAAAACGTTCACAAGATCATTATGAATTTTCCCAAGTTATAAAAGAGTTTGTGCCCTGTGCATTCAAATCAATTTAATAAACATTTTCAAATGTGTCAGTTGAATGTATTTACCAGTGTAAACTGACGTATTTTCCCCAAAAAGATTAAGTGCAGGTACCTAAACGTAATTGGCTGGTATTAGCTCCCTAGCGTCGGGATAAGCCTCGCAAGCTTGATTGCAGTATCTAATGGAACAATACTTTACCTTTATTTACGATCCACTGTGGATATTCAACTCTGTAATACTTTGATATTATAATCAGAGGTTGAAATTATATATTTAAATTATGCTTCCGCTGTGCATTATATAATTGTGTGGTTTGACTATATTGTTGCCAACATCGTCACGGTAATCCCCCACCGGGCCCACCGGTGAGACACGTGGAAATCGGGGTGTGACACTAACCCAGTAGTGTTTTCCAAATGTGGCACCAAACTTGATTATTTGCTGACGTCTTATGTGGCACCATCACCATCACTACCTTCATCGCCACTACCCACAACCACCGTCTGCCACCACCACCGCCAACCACCATCACCACCGTTAACCATATCCACCGAACACCCCACCATTCCAACCTTCGACCACCACCGTTGAACTACCATCCACAAATCCAACCGCCTCACCGGAAAAATGTGAGACCCAGAGATGGTTGAAATTTTGAAGTATTGAACGGCGGAGAAGGTCATTGGAGGTTGGAGATGACTAGTGGTGGTCTTCTATGGTGGTTTCAGGGGCAAAGAAAGTCGCCAGAATAAGTTGCAGGTCACCAGATGTAACAACCCGTGTTACGAAAGTCAAAGTCAAAGGAAGAAAAGATTGCTAATTGCGATCTGTCACTCCTTGCTTAACTATTGATTGTACACCTTGACTTGTAATCGAATTCTATTATTTGTTTGCTTTAGTTGTATTATGTGGAGTATCTATTAATAATCAAGGTTTAATCGATGTTTTATCGCTTTATCGTTAATCGCACCGCAATCGCATCACAACTCGAATTATGTGTCTGTGTATTGTTTTATGTGTGTATGCTATTTATGTGTTACTTGTGCATGTTTACTTTATGTTTGGTGGTGATTAATCGAAACACAATCGCAACTCTAACGTAATTTAATCGCAAACGCTAGATGAAAGTTATTTATGATGATTGTATGTTAGATATAGTATTTGTGTGTGTTTATTATCAATCTATCACATCGCATAATCGACACTCACTTAAAAGTATCACAACGCTCAACACCCAAAACAAAACGCCGAAACTCAACTCGTCGGACCACTTCGATCGAATGACCACTAGATCGAATGGCCGTCCGATCGGAGTGCCATCCGATCGGAGTGTCATCCGATCAATGTGCCATCCGACACTTGCACTCCACTTTCCTTTTCTGGCAACCTATAAATACCCCTGTCACATCACCAACAGTGATGTGACAGCACTCTCGTTCAACCAGCACTGATGTGCTGAAACTGGGTTAATTAAAACTAGCTAAATTATCCTAATTCTAGACTCTCTAAGTTTTAAATTTATAAAACTAAGACTCTCTAAACCCTAAACCACACAACCGGCAAGTGTACCGATCGGTGCAGTATAGCCTAAGGAAGTCCGAGTATCGAACCCAAGAGACTCTACTGATTACGCTAATGACTCTATCTAGACTTAGACTGACACGACTTAACTAATTGTTTATTTGGATGGGGGGTTTCTAAAAGTCCTAAATAAAATAATAAAATAATGCTAAATAACTAGACGAACTAACATGAACTCGAACGAAGACTGAACTCAAGGATAGTGGAGGAACTACCTAGGCTAGACGCAAGCTAAACTCCGAATGGGTTGCTATTCGATGATTTTGTGGTGTGGAACCGGGGGGTTTCTAAAAGTCCTAAATAAAATAATAAAATAATGCTAAATAACTAGACGAACTAACACGAACTCGAACGAAGACTGAACTCAAGGATAGTGGAGGAACTACCTAGGCTAGACGCAAGCTAAACTCCGAATGGGTTGCTATTCGATGATTTTGTGGTGTGGAACCGGGATCTTTAAATGCTAAACCTATTAAGACACCACTAAGCCCCTCAAACACTCTCAAGGCGATTCTTATGGCACTACCTAGGCTGTTACGCTCACCGGCTTTCTAGATTTCCTTACAGTCCTCTAGATTTCTTGAAAGTGCCTATGTAAGACGCTCTACCTTACAGCGCGAACGTCTAAAGCAGCTACGGGTTTTAATCTTGATTTAATAGACAATGGAATGTTAAGTCCTTATAACCAAACCAAGACCTATTAATAACCTCGAGCCTCTCAGCGACAAGTTTAGCAGCACACTTGATTTTATTAAATTACCGAATATTACTTCTAAGGTTACTTCACGTGATTTTCACCCTAAAGGATTAGAGATTTATTATGTGATATAGACACTCACCAAAACCTAAAACCCTAGCCCGACTCTATTCCGTGATAAAGACCGTCACCAAGAATCGAACGAAGCAATAAACAATAATCAAACAATCACAAGCACGCATATGCACCAAGTTAAAATTCCATAGCTTTTACAGTACAAGAATAATTTACAACCACGTCAAAAACCGAATAAAAATCCAAACTTTATTAAACTATTGTCATAACCTAGGTTGTATGAGAGTTTTAGCCGAATATCATAGTCTTAAAAATAAAAACACAAAGTCTCAACCAAGAATTCATCGAATTAAAACTAGTAACGAAGAAAAGAAACAATTCGGAGAAATAAAACCCGTAAAGTCTTCAACTCATACGCTCCTAGCTCGACTCCAATGATTCTTGACCTTTTATTCTTGCTAAGATCCCTCTCAAACTTCGTCCAATATGCTTCTGATCGACCCCTTTATCTGCCGTCAAATGCCTTCCGTCCCCTTCAGAATTCGTGCCCCCCTTTATATTAATTGCCCTAACGTATTCTCTCTGTTCGTTCCCTTTTTTCTTTTGTCGTGATGATGTATATAATTTTCGTATCCCCACAAATAGCCGCCTTCATCTACTCACGTTTTTTGGCCCACTATGGTTTTTATCTTAATATTATTTTTATAATTGTGGAGTAGGATCAAATACAAACCACATTTTGCATACAAACTGTAAGAACCATTTAAAAAGTGTCACGTGTCATCCAAACAATTATAGAAAAATGATAAAATAATATCCTAAATAATATTAATATATTGAATTCCCTATAAATATGCTAACAAGCAATTAATTCTTTATTTGAATCTTTCTTTTGTTTTCAATGTGCTGATTAAGAAAAGTGCTGATATCATTTAAATATGTGCTAAAATCAATTACCTTGATTAATTTTCATGTGCTAAAATTACTCAAAAATGCTACTTTTATGTATGTATTGTTTTGGTATGTGCTAACTTAACTTTTTTTAAGTGCTAGGATCTGTTCTTACGGTTTGTAGGATAAATATGGTTTGTACCGGAACCAACCCCTTATAATTGTTCAAACAATTAATCCACCAAGCACATAACCTACGATCACATGGCTGGAATGTTTTTTTTTTTTTTTTTCATTTTTCATGGCCCACTTTCTTTCAAATATAATATATCAGCCCTTTTCAATTTTATAATATAGCGATAGGTGGACTAGGCCCAATCAAAGAAAAAATCGGCAATTTCAATTCGGCAACTGGCGCTCTACTCTACTCAACTAGCTGGATATTTCCTTATTACTCGTTTTTGCTCCATTTACACCAGGACCTGGTCCAACACAAAATAATATAATAAAGCACTAAAACTAAATAAAAATAAATAAAACCTATACAATAATTATACAATTGACACTGGACAAATATGTGTATTTTACCCCACATCAAGCACGCTCAAGTTCACTTTTCCTTAGATTTCTCGCGATTCTTGTAAGTTTTCAACTCAAATCTTGTACTTCTATGATCTACACACACTTCTTCATCATTTTCACCTTTAAATCTTAACTTTTAACCGTGAAATCAGGGGATTTGAGGTGTTCTAGGGTGATGTCATCATGGAGTTCTTATGAACTTCAAGCTTAGACCTCATTCCACCAAGAATAACTTAGATCTGAAGGATTTCCACATGATTAAACATTGTTTTCGTATAGATCTAAACACTTTCAAAGTTAAAAGGATTGAAAGATACTTTGCCTACTTACTTTCAAACTCTTTTACACTCAATGCAATCAAAACCGATAGAATCGGAGCTCGTTCAGGTCTTCTGCTCATTTCTTAGTGAAGTGTCGGTCTGAGATCTGAGTTCTATCAAAGAGACAACCGATTTCGGGTTAAACATGAACAACCATCATGAACAGTTAGCTGATCGGATTGGGGTGATTCCCGTTCGATTGGGTAACCTGGGTATGATGGAGTCCCCGTTTTTTAGCACGTTGTCATACCGTCTCGAACAAACCGCAAACTTAGCAAAATAATCAAGACACAAGACGATCAGATCGTTGGGACGGATTGCCGTCTGATCGGATTGCCGTCCGATCGAACAACAATCCGATCGGATTGCACTTGAGCTTCCAACACTTAACAATTTTCAAGTTTTTAAAAGATCTGAATGTCGAACGGATTGTCGTCCGATCGGATTGCCATCCGATCGCACGAAAATCCGATCGATTGACATTTGGAACCTCAACACTTAAACATTTTTATAATTTTTAAGATCATCAGTTCTAACGGATTGCCATCCGATCGGAAGACCATCCGATCGAATGACTATCGTTCTGTGAACTTGTTCTCAACTGAAATGTCTCGCCCATCGGATTGCAATCCGATCGAACGACCGTTCGATCGATCAACCTGAAGGGTAGAGATACTTCTCTGTTTTCAAAATGCTACAACGAAAACTTCAAAGCCATCATACACAAACACATCTATCCCAAACGAATGTCAATCCGACTGAATGGCCATCCGATCGGATGACCATCGGAACAGATTGACATCCGATCAAATGACCATCCAATCGGATTGCCATCCGATTGGATTACCGTTCGACACTTAATCACTTCACACCGTTCAACTCGCCGTTCATCGCTTTTGCTATCATTAACTGTTCAGGCTAATCTCTCAGCGCTCCCTTCAATCCAAGAGAGTGTCTATTTGTTAAATGGTAATCTCTCAGCGCTCCCTTTCGGGTGTTACATACGTTACTTATTCAAATCACAATCGAGACACAACGCAAACAGTATTTGTAAGCTGACCGTTATTGCATGTTACGTGTTATTCGATGAATGCTTGTATGTTATGTTAACAAAGTGATTGTTGCCTGACACCTTAGCAACGACAGTACTATAGTTTAGACTCAGCACCTGTCGTGGACAGGGGTTATTAAGGGCTTTACTTCACATGTCCCAGTGGGGATATGTGTTGCGCATTCTACAACTCGCAGTCACGTCTGTGCATATTTCATTGTCGATAACCTACTAGCCTTCACTTACTACATGTTACATGCTGGTTATGCGTAAACGTTTTCAAACTCTATTATACTATCAAACTTGTATGCTCACCTTTACACTATGTGTATTGACCTCTATTTTAACGTATATGACAGGTGCTTAGGATGTGTTGCTTGTTACTTGCTGGAATCAAGCTAGGATGGAGTCTAGAAACAAATTAAATAAAAATCTGAGTTGTCGGACCATTTGATCTGTCTTGAGAAAACAATGTCTGTAATAACTGCTTTTATTTGATATATTATGGTATGGGACATAATGCTAAGTATCCGGTAATTTTAGTTGTTATGGATTTCTCCTGGACAATCTGTTTCGCTTAGTGCCGCCCCCCGATGTTTCCGTCATGGTTGGGGTGTGACAAATTGGTATCAGAGCCATAACTATAGGGATTTAGGCAAGACTTGACCTAGTCCGGGCCGATGTCTGAGAAACAACCTAGTCTATAGTCTAAGTACCAACAGACCGCCTTGTGCGAACCCGGTAGGGGTTCCGCACAAGCTTATTTATGTTACTCGATCGACTCGCAATCATGCTATACTATCCCTCTGCCTTTCCTAAGGCAGACGCACTACACTATTTTCGAAAATGAACGAGTGGTTAGATCGAGATTAGGTGTTAAAACCGCAAACTCTCGATTAAATCGCTTGTTCGACCCGCATTTTACTATAAGCAAGAGAATTTGTATTGAATCAGGAGTGAAATCCGTACTTCGACGCAATTCCCTTTCGCTAATCTCGTGATTCTATCACATAAAAAGGAATGTGGTCGTTAAGCTTGGGGTGAAACCCGAATCTTGATGACATGTTCTGCTCCTTATTTTGGTTTTACAAAACTCTCACCAAAGTCTCGATGGATTCCAACGACTCGAGTTGCGTAAATAACTGAAAGGATGCGTGCCGTTCACCATGTGACGGTGATAGAGCACAGTCTATTAAGCCAAAACGTACACTCGTAGTCCTTGAGAATAGTCGAATCACTTTGGTTAGTTGACGTCTTTCAAGCCTAAGACAATCTATTTTCGATTTCAAGCTCGCAATCGCTGATTTTATGTGTTTCGATTCTAAGCCCGCAATTGTTGACTCTAATAATTGTCGTTTTTTGTGAACTTTTATGTGTTTTTGTGGTTTTTACCTGTTTACATGTTTTGATTTTTGGTGATTTATACACTTTTTCGTTTTTCGCTTTGATCGACACACAAAATTCACACTGCACATCTATCTTAATACGCTAACAAATCGCATGCAAGGTTACTCGCTTACGCTATACTACTCGCTATGCTACTCACTGTGTACTCGCTAATCGTAATCGCTATTCTGGAACTCGCGAACTTTGAATGATAGGTGAATACATGCAATATATGTAGGTGAATATGTGCAAAATATAGTGTGGATTCTGTGATTTACGTGCTTCTGTGCTCTATGTGCTTATGTGTCTCTATGGGTTACGTGCCTACGTGAATGCGTGTTTGATGTGTTCCTTTGCTTTATAAAGTAGCTTTTGGAGAATTCGCTAGACTATGCTAGGATTAATCGAAATTGTGTTTGAGTCCTATGGCGATGTCTGTTGCAGACAATGTCGTCATTTGGATCGTTTCACTCTCGCTCAGCTAGCTGCAATCATGAAGACAAATGCATCGCTACTCTCGTTGCTAAGCAGATGGCGAAAGTCATTCCGCAAATTGTTAGCGAGCTAAATGAAAACGCTAGCAAGTCATCTGAAGAGTCCAGGACTGATGCTCCTAAGTCTACTTTTTTGCTTCAAGCAGTTTAAAGCTTGTGGACCCAAAGAATTCACTGGAGAAGATGGACCTACAGCCATGTTTCAATGATTTGATTATATCGAAGTCACCCTGCGTCA
Organism: Helianthus annuus; assembly: GCF_002127325.2. NCBI lineage: Eukaryota > Viridiplantae > Streptophyta > Magnoliopsida > Asterales > Asteraceae > Helianthus > Helianthus annuus. The sequence continues at coordinate 3,350,675 of NC_035446.2, forward strand.
GAGCAACTGTCCTGATAATCTCCGCACTGTTAACGCCACCGGCGTTTTCCAGTCCAGGGCTCTGGACTGGTGGACTGCTGAAAGAAACAAGCGTGGAAATGATGCAACTTACGGGCTAACGTGGGACGAGTTGAAGGACATCATGATGAAAGAGTTCTGCCCTCCCCACGAGCTTCAAAAGTTGGAGGACGAGTTTTGGCACGTCATGTAGAATGATGGCGACAACGCTGGTTTAACTGCTCGATTTAAAATGCTGAGCATAATCTGTGCCGGCCAAGTTACTACCCCCGAAATCACCATCAAGAATTATATCCGCGCTCTACCGGATTGCGTGGCTGATTTCGTTCAAGCTGCGAAGATGAAAACTATTGAGGAAACCTTCTTACTCGCTGCTGAGATCAACGACAAGCGAGTCAAGGCTGGTTACTTTGATAAGACCTCCATGAATCTGCACCAAGTTACCGCTGCTCCAACCGCTGAAACCGCCGCCGCTCTGCAATCTTTGAGGTCCTCCTGCCGCAAGAGAAAGAACAACAACAACAACAGTAGCAAAAATTGCACTGTCACCGCTGCCACACCGCTCCACGCTATACCCGCTCAACCGCAGCCTCAACACTGCCAAGTAGCGGCACCGGTCACTCATGCACCGCCGGCTAAGCGTGAATACACTGGTCCTCACCCGGCTTGCCCTAATTGTACTTATCATCATCCTGTGGGGATTGCTTGCAGATACTGTATGCACTGCAATATGTACGGCCACTTCACCGCCAATTGCCGTACTGGTCCACGTTAAGCTCCAGCTCCAGCTCAAGGTCAAGCTCCTGCTCAACAAGCTCTACTTCCTACTCCTCAAGGCTAACAAGCGGCTCCTGCACCCGTGATCCACGCTAGAGCTTACTTTGCGTGTGGTGATCCCAACCGCTTCGCAAACATGTGCCCGAACCGAGTGGTGAAGCAAGAGCCACAACAGCACTAGCCTCAGCAATAGCCTCGCGGACGTACTTTCAACATCAACGTCCGCCATGCCCAAGCAGATAACAACGTGGTTAATGGTACGTTCCTCGTAAATGGTATATATGCTTCGTGTTTATTTGATACTGGAGTCGATAACTGCTTTGTATTGTTTGAATTCGAAAAGATCCTTAATCGTAAGCACGCCCATCTCCCCTCAACATTCTGTGTTGAAATTGCCACTAGAAGAACCGTTGCTGTCAATTATGTTCTTCGTGATTGTACTCTCAAACTCAACAATCACATCTTTCCTATCAATCTCATTCCGATGCAGCTTGGCAGTTTTGATGTCATAGTAGGCATGGATTATCTTTGCGAAAATCATGCTGAAGCCGTTTACTTCGATATGATGATTTGTCTCTCGCTCGCTAATGGTTATCAACTTTGTGCGTATGGCGAAACTCCTTTGAAAGGTCTCAAACTCATGTCGTGTATCTAAGCAAGCAAGTATCTCTGCAAGGAATACAGAGCTTTCTTGGCATACATTGTAGTAGCGGAGAATGAAAAGAAAGAGAAGGAAATTGATAAGGTGCCTGTGGTTTGTGATTTTCCTAATGACTTTCCTGATGATCTACATGGTTTACCCCCGAGTCGTGATATTGATTTTCGTATCGACCTCATTCCTGGAGCAAACCCTGTTGCTAAATCTCCTTATCGTCTCGCTCCGTCCGAAATGCGCGAACTCTCGAGTCAACTTCAGGAATTACTTGACAAAGGCTTCATTCGCCCTAGCACCTCTCCTTGGGGCACACCAGTCCTTTTCGTTAAAAAGAAGGATGGGTCGTTCCGGATGTGCATCGACTGTAGGGAGTTGAATAAGCTGACTATCAAGAATCGTTTTCCCTGCCTCGAATCAATGATTTGTTTGATCAATTGCAAGGTGCTACTTGTTTCTTGAAGATCGATTTACGCTCAGGTTACCACCAGTTACGCATTCAAGAGGAAGATATACCAAAAACCGCTTTCCGAACCTGATATGGCCATTATGAATTCGTTGTAATGCCCTTTGGTTTAACCAATGCACCTGCGGTTTTCATGGATTTGATGAACCGTGTGTGCAAACTGTTTCTTGATCGCTTCGTCATCGTATTCATCAACGACATCCTTATCTATTCAAAGTCGAAAACCGGACATGCGCAGCATCTACGTTTGGTTCTCGAACTACTCCAAGGGAATCGACTCTACGCCAAGTTCTCCAAGTGTGAATTCTGGCTGGAGGAGGTTCAATTCCTTGGTCACATTGTCAATAGTCAAGGTATACATGTCGACCTCGCAAAGATCGAAGCTGTTAAAAGTTGGGTTACTCCAAAATCAACATCCGATGTTCGTAATTCCTCAGATTGGCGGGCTATTACCGTCGATTCATCACTGACTTCTCGAAAATCGATGTTTCGCTTACTTCTTTAACGCATAAAGACAAGCCTTTTTTTTGGGAACCGGAGAAGAGACTGCCTTTCAAACTCTACAGTATATGCTCTGCAATGCTCATGTTCTTGCTTTACCCGATGGAAACGATGACTTCATTATCTATTATGATGCCTCGAACCTTGGTCTTGGCTGTGTTCTCATGCAACGGGACAAGGTTATCGCCTACGCATCTCGTCAGCTCAAGATCCATGAGAAGAACTATACAGCCCACGACCTCGAGCTAGGTGCAGTTGTTTTTTGCGTTGAAAATTTGGCGATACTACCTTTATGGTACCAAGTGTACGATCTTCACAGATCATAAGAGCCTACAACACATCCTCAACCAAAAAGAACTGAGAACGCGCCAACGCCGATGGGTAGAACTTCTCAACGATTATGACTGTGAGATCCGTTATCATCCTGGCAAAGCAAATGGCGTTGTCGACGCCCTCAGCAGACGACGCTATTTGCATAGCGCTCGTAATGTTCACGCCCATCACCATCTCGAAACTCTCATCTGTAACGCTCAACATGCTTGTTTCACCGAACGCACTTTGAAGAAGGAAAGGATTCACCATAATGGCGAACAGTTAGTGAATAAATCAAATGGGATATTCATTATCTAGACCAGATATGGATTCCCAAGCGCACTAACTTACGACAAATTCTACCGGACGAAGCCCACAAGTCTCGATATTCCATTTATCCTGGCACCGACAAGATGTACCATGACCTTTGTCTATGGTATTGGTGGCCTGGAATGAAGAAGGATATCGCAATCTACGTTTCGAAATGCCTAACTTGCTCGAAGGTCAAGGCCAAACAACAAAGACCCTCTGGCTTGCTTGTGCAACCCGAGATCCCGATGTGGAAATGGGAAAGCATAGCCATGGACTTTATCACGAAACTCCCGTGTACGACCTCAGGTCATGATAGCATCTGGGTGATCGTTGACCGTTTGACTAAATCTGCTCATTTCCTGCCGATACGAGAAGACTTCAAGGTAGAAAAATTAGCCCGAATCTACACCGACGAGATCATCTGTCGACACGGGACGCCTCGTGAAATCATCTTTGACCGCGATGTTCGGTTTACCTCGCGTCTTTGGGAAACGTTTCAATCTGCTCTCGGTACTACGATGAATCTAAGTACCGCTTTCCATCCCCAAACCGACGGTCAGACTAAAAGAACGATTCGTACTCTTGAAGACATGCTTCGTTCGTGTGTCATAGATTTCGGTGGTAATTGGGACACGCCCTTACCTTTAGTCGAATTTTCGTACAATAACAATTATCATTCTAGCATACAAATGGCACCATTTGAGGCATTATATGGAAGAAAATGTCGATCGCCGATTGTGTGGCATGAGATCAGAGACGCGCAAATAACCGGTCCTGAGTTACTACAAGAAACGACTGACAAGATCCTCCAAACTCGAGACAATCTGCTGAAAGCTCAGAGTCGTCAGAAAAGTACGTCGATAGACGACGCAAGCCCTTTGAATTTGACGTTGGCGATCACGTACTCCTAAAGGTATCACCTTGGAAGGGTGTGATCAGATTCGGCAAGAAAGGAAAGCTCGCGCCTCGATAAGTTGGACCCTTTAGGATTCTGGAAAGGATCGGAAAAGTGGCCTACAAACTCAAACTACCGGAGGAACTTAGCAACATCCACCCGAATTTTCATGTATCAAACCTCAGAAAGTGCCTAGGCGAGCAGGATTTACAAGTTCCACTTGAGGATCTACAAGTGGACGAAACATTACACTTTGTAGAGAAGCCCGTCGAGATCATGGATCGAGAGACGAAGAAGCTCAGACGCTCACGCATTCCCATTGTGAAAGTTCGTTGGGAAGGCAAACGAGGCGTCGAGTTCACCTGGGAACTCGAAAGTGACATGAAGGCGAAGTACCCACAGTTGTTTGTTACGCCTAAGGCCTAATTTCGGGACGAACTTCCCTAAAGTAGGGGAGGCCGTAATAACCCGTGTTACGAAAGTCAAAGTACAAGTCAAACTCAAAGTCAAAGTCAAAGGAAGAAAAAATTGCTAATTGCGATCTGTCACTCCTTGCTTAACTATTTATTGTACACATTGACTTGTAATCGAATTCTATTATTTGTTTGCTTTAGTTTTATTATGTGGAGTATCAATTAATAATCGAGGTTTAATCGATGTTTATCGCATGTTTTATTGCTTTATCACTAATCGCACCGCAATCGCATCGCAACTCGAATTATGTGTATGTATATTGTTTTGTGTGTGTGTGTGTGCTATTTATGTGTTACTTGTGCATGCTTACTTTATGTTTGGTGGTGATAAATCGAAACGCAATCGCAAATCTAACGTAATTTAATCGCAAACGCTAAACGCAAGTTATTTAGGATGATTGTATGTTAGATATAGTATTTGTGTGTGTTTATTATCAATCTATCACATTGCATAATCGACCCTCGCTCAAACGCATCACAACGCTCAACACGCAAAACGAAACGCCGAAACTCAACACGTCAGACCACTTCGATCGAATGGCCGTCCGATCGGATTGCATCCGATCGAAGTGTCATCCGCTCGATGTGCCATCCAACACTTGCACTCCACTTTCCTTTTCTGGCAACCTATAAATACCCCTGTCACATCACCAACACTGATGTGACAGCTCTCTCGTTCGACCAGCACGCTCAAGTCCACTTTTCCTTCGATTTCTCGTGATTCTTGTTAGTTTTCAACTCAAACCTTGTACTTCTATGATCTACACACACTTCTTCATCATTTTCACCTTTAAATCTTAAATTTTAACCGTGAAATCAGGGGATTTGAGGTGTTCTAGGGTGATGTCATCATGGAGTTCTTATGAACTTCAAGTTTAGACCTCATTCCACAAAGAATAACAAAGATTTGAAGGATTTCCACATGATTAAACATTGTTTTCGTATAGATCTAAACACTTTCAAAGTTAAAAGGATTGAAAGATACTTTTCCAACTTTCTTTCAAACTCTTTTACACTTAATGCAATCAAAACCGTTAGTATTGGAGCTCGTTCAGGTCCGACTCATTTCTTAGTGAAGCGTCGGTCTGAGATCTGAGTTCTATCAAAGAGACAACCGATTTCTGGTTAAACATGAACAACCATCATGAACAGTTAACTGATCAGATTGGGGTGATTCCCGTTCGACCGGGTAACTTGGGTTTGCCCTGTTGTTTAGCACGTTGTGATACCGTCTCGAACAAACCGCAAATTTAGCAAAATAATCAAGTCACGAGACGACCAGATCGTTGGGATGGATTTCCGTCTGATCGGATTGCCATCCGATCGAACAACAATCCGATCGGATTGCACTTGAGCTTTCAATACTTTACAATTTTCAAGTTTTCAAAAGATCTGAATGTCGAATGGATTGCCGTCCGATCGGATTGCCATCCGATCGAACGAAAATCTGATTGGTTGACATTTAGAACCTCAACACTTAAACATTTTCATAATTTTCAAGATCATCAGTTCTAACGGATTGCCATCCAATCGGAAGACCATCCGATCGAATGACTGTCCTACTATGAACTTGTTCTGAAATGAAATGTCACGCCCATCGGATTGCAATCCGATCGAATGACCGTTCAATCGACCGATCTGAAGGGTAGATATACTTCTCTCTTTTCAAAATGCTACAACGAAAACTTCAAATCCATCATACACAAACACATCTATCCCAAACGAATGTCAATTTGACCGAATGGCCATCCGATCAGATGACCATCTGAATGGATTGATATCCGATCGAATGGCCATCCGATCGGATTGCCATCCGATTGGATTACCGTTCGACACTTAATCACTTCGCACCGTTCAACTCGCTGTTCATCGCTTTTGCTTTCATTAACTGTTCAGGCCAATCTCTCAGCGCTCCCTTCGATCCAAGAGAGTGTCTACTTGTTAAACGTTATCTGTGAGTATACTCGAAACCTTTTTGCCTTACGCACTTTTTGGTGTTACATACGTTGTCACACCCCTTTCTAAGGCGGAAGCACGAGGTGTGATCCTGAAAGGTTCTCATTGCATACGAAAGGTAAACATAGTACATGCTCGTAAATTAACTCCAAATGCCATTGTCGTTACATAATTAAAATATAACATAGGTTAAGTGTTTACATCACAAGACATCATATAGTCTAAAAAGTTTACAACTTTATTTAAACGACGATCATCGAGGATTTGATTCTTATATCCCACATAGGGTGAAATATAATAACCAATTCCCACAAAAACAGGCATCGGAGTCTTGACACAACATAGCTAAAAACATAAACAACATCCAAGAGCAAGAGTAAGACCGTGCGCACGTCCACTTTAGTTACCTGAAATACATGTGAGTTTTGGAAAAATCGTCAACATAACGTTGGTGTGAATTCATGCAGTTTTTGTATTGAAGCTTGTATACTTGAATGAAAACATGGTATGTAATTTTATGAAACAAGTATTTCTGTAAATGTAAGGAAATTGAGATTGCTAATGGTTTGCAAGGCCATTAACATGTGACACGACATAGGAAGCAACCAAACCATAGGCATTTTTAGCTGTCAAATCCAAGACTGTCGATTCACGACCAGAGACACAAAAGCACTGCTTGGTACTAGAGTGACCAAGAGTGTGGTTGCCTGAAACCCATTAGATCTAACCTTTTGTTCCGCGGTCTTGGTATATAACTGATTAATGGTGCTTATGGCACCCTGTTCATGACATGATCTAAAGTGTCATTCCTTAGTTTTTGTATTCAACATACCATAGCACATGTATTTTCCCCAAGTTTAGAAAACTAGTAAAAGTTTAAAAGTGGGGGACATGGACTCACAACTTTGCGTATCCTGGGCCGTAAACTTCACCGGTTTGTTTTATAGCGTCGTGACCTATACGTGTTTTATTAAGTGTGACACCTGTGTCACTGTGACCGTCAAACAAATACCAAACCAACGAAATATTTTGTTTCATACTTGGGATTTGTGAAAATATGTATCATTTGCACATATCAATTCTTGTTCGATTTCAGGCTTTAAATCGCTTTCTAGAAGGTTATACGTGATCTGATGCATAAATATAACCAGTTTAATGCAACAAACACTTTGGAATAGTGAAATAGGCTTAACATACCTTAAATAACCTTTACATAACTTAGAAATAAGTTTTGGATGGTTTGGTATGCTGAAATTAAGTTTATTCGCTTACAGGGACTAATTTCGAAAAACTGCGAAAGTATGCCGAGTTGTACCGTAACGAACATTCCGGAACTTGATCATAAGTTAAATATTCCCTAAATATCTTTTACATATCTTAGAAATAATCTTTGAGATGTTTGGTGTGCAAAAATAAACTTATTGGTCATTTAGGGACTAAAAGCGTCAAAAAGTGCATAAGTTTGCATTTTCGCGCATATCTTACGTTCTGAATATATCCGGACATCCAAAAGTTTATGTAAGCATTAAAATAATTTATTTTAGTGTTTGGCATAAGAAAAATCCATTCATCGCGCAATTTGGACCGTTTTTGCGTTCATTACGACTTCCGTCGTAATTTACCGAACAACGCAATCGTACGACCAAACGAGCCAACATCCGAGATATGTTTTAGCACTTTTAAGTTCCCTATACTTTGACTTCATTTTATAGCCTTGAAATGTGGTTAACGGAGCTTAAACGTGTCAAAAATGCATCGAAAACCAAGTTTGGGGCTTCAGGGACTAAATCCGCCATTTTGTGAAAGTGCCAGACCTGCAAGGTCCTTACGGACTGTATGGGGATGGTCTTATATTAGGTGCCGTTTGATTTCCGTGATCCCTCTAGCTTTGCTTGGTTGTTGTTAAAGACTTCTAAGCACCCTCAAGTGAGTACATAGACCCCTCTTTTACTGTTTTCAAACTGTTTTGGGGTGAAACACATGTGCCTACTTGTTATCTTCGTGTTTTCATGTTTTTATATCATATACTTGCTATGTTCATTAGTAGACTATTAGTACATGATTTCATTATGTTTTGCTATGTATGTTCACTTAACATGCTAGCACACTGATTTTCGTGTATTACATTTTGTTGCATATACCCATCCAGCATATGAACACATTATTTTACATTTTGAACCGTTTGTAACCATTTGACTAGGTGAACCATTTGTAACCATTTGAACATGTGAACCGTTTGTAACCGTTTGATTATGTGAACCGTTTGTAACCGTTTGATTATGTGAACCGTTTGTGACCACTTGACTATGTGAACCGTTTGTAACCGTTTAATTGACATGAACCGATTGAAATTTGTTTGAACCGTTGGGATTAGGGAAGTGATTAGGTAATGGGGCGGGTGTAATGTGTTAAAAGCATGGTGGATACGCCGTTGGTACTTCCTATATATAAGTGCTTTTAATACATTACATATTGTTGCGTTATCTAGATCACTTGGGCATGGTTATCAAAACAAAGTTATATTACAAGGTTTTTTTGATGATATACATATACTATTCGAGTTTTTATTTTAAAAACGATTTACAATCTGGGTTTAAACAAACAAATGTTTTGGAGTTAAGAATCATGGCTACGAGATTTTATAAATTATAATCAACTTGATTTGAGTTGGTTAATTATGTCGCAATGTTATACTTTTCAAAATAAGGTTTGTTTTTAAATAAGCATTGCAACATGTAAAACGAGCCATGAATCTGACACTCATACAAAACCTATGTACTCGTCGACATTTTTATGCTGACGTATTTTCACATGTGTTTTAGGAACAACAGTTGATGATATTTGATGATGATATTGGTGTATGCTCACATAGGAATGGACGAGACCTTAGTGACTTAATAATAATGAAAGACTATTTGTTTATCTTTTGTTGATGTAATGTAATACATTTGATTTAATAAAACGAAATTATTTATTACATGGTTGTGAAACAATGATTCTGTTACAACACTCCCCGACGTTTCTGCCACGTTTTGTTGGTTTACGTGGTCGGGGTGTGACATAAAAGTTGGTATCAGAGCCAATGGTTATAGGGAATTAGGTTATTAGTAAATGCTTTGACATAGTCTATTATTCCATGGTTGTGAAACAATGATTCTGTTACAACACTCCCCGACGTTTCCGCCACGTTTTGTTGGTTTACGTGGTCGGGGTGTGACATCAAAGTTGGTATCAGAGCCAATGGTTATAGGGAATTAGGTTATTAGTAAATGCTTTGACCTAGTCTATAACCTTCCTAGGACCCTAACGCGAGTTTACTTGTGTTTAGTTATAAAACAATACCGTCGCCTATCCTTAGGTGATAACCACAATAAGAACATAAATTTTGAATCTGCTTTGAAAACTAATCATCTGTCCTAGGATGATTTATTATAAGGTTTTGAACCTTCGAAGTTTTCAAGATCCCATTCAAGTTTGGGTCTCATTAATATGAACACGTGCAAACTGGAAGAGTGGGTGCTTGTACCCTGGGTCTTCTGTCTAAGGCTAGAGTGTTCGTACAAATCCGAAGTATTGGACCAGTCACTCTTACCTCGGAACTCTTGGGGGTGAGTGTCCGCTTATAGGCGAGCATGTCTTCGCGATACATTATATTGACCCATTTACTTTGATTAGTCACCGTCTCATTTGTTTGCCTTCGGTAACAAACAAATGGTCATAATTTTCATGCGTTGTCATTCTCTTTTGACTACCTTTCGCTTGTTTTCTCCTATGCCTCCCATTATCTTCAAGATGCCTCTTCATCGCAACAACACTCAAATGTCCAAACTAGGTGCTGCAATTACCCAGCAAATAGGCGTCGTACTCCAGAGGACTGTTGATTTAGCTATGACCATGACTCGCCTCTGGGATGAAGCCGTATAAAGGAACTGCTCCTTGGTGCAATCAATGTGACAGTCATCATCCGAATCAAATACCCTGTTTCAAATGTACCCACAGTGGACGATGGGGACATTTGGTTAACATGTGCCACTTTGCAATCCAAAGCAAAGCTGTTACAAATCCTGCTGCTGCTCAACCTTCAAATTCTGCTTCATATGTCGCCTAGGCATATCTAGCGCCTCAACCTCACGAACTTTCTACCTTGTGTATCGACGTAAGCACACCTAGTGCAAGGTGTCAGAACACCTCTCTTTACACAAACTCCAAAATCCATGTAGGATCTTTCTATCCTCATAAATAGATCCTTGTGGACGGGTATCATTCATCGGAACCCTTAATTAAATTCTTTGTATGATTCAATACGTGCATTATGATTCAATAAGGACAAAGCCGAATTCCTGTTAAGATTTTCCTATCTTCATAGATAGATTCTTGAAAATGATTAAAGTGCCAAATGAAATCCACGGATTGGATTCCTGGTGTGCTTTAAATATCCCTGTCCAAAGATAACAAATTAAAGGTCAAGTTAATCAATTATGTGATTATGTGCTTATGTGTTCCCTTTTATGTTTTTGTGTGATCCTAATTTTTGTTATCCAAATCCTCGTAGAATCTTCCATATCTTCGTATAAGGGATTCATAGTAGGATATCCAAAGGTACTATCTTAAATCCTTAATGGACTTCTACGTTGTAGTTAAGTCCCTTGGGTTATGAAGTACTGTTCCATAATTAGACCCCTTGAGTGGTCTAGTTAAACAGATTGATCAAAAAATCTGGTTAGTAAAATCATGTGATGATATAGCTGAAAAGACTCCTTGGTGGTCTAATTAAAGAGATCATTTGTCGATCTAATTAAAAGAACACTATGGTAGTCTAGTCACACTCATCACAGGTTTGATATTTTCTTCCCCTACACATTATGAAATGCACTGTGCGGACTGTGCAAGGAATTACGTAATTATGGACATGTACATAATTATGGAATTTAGTACACAGAAACCACAGCGAGTTTTGTCATGTATCTAGAGTGAACCCTGTTCATTTCCAATTCTGATGAAGCACCCGTTGAAGAAAAATGAACTAGCTATTCCTTTTTCACTTCTGAAAGAATATCCGTTGATGGAAATGAATATCTGATTGTTTAATCCTTCTTTTCCGTTCTGATGAAGAATCTGTTGAGGTAAATGGATCATCCATTCATTTTCGCTTCTGAAGAATATCCGTTGATGGAAATGAATATCCGTTTGTTTAATCCTTCTTTTCCGTTCTGATGAAGAATCCGTGGAGGAAAATGGATCATCCATTCATTTCCGCTTCTGAAGAATATCCATTGATGGAAATGAATATCCATTTGTTTAATCCTTCTTTTCCGTTCTGATGAAGAATCCGTTGAGGAAAATGGATCATCCATTCATTTTTGCTTCTGAAGAATATCCGTTGATGGAAATGAATATCCGTTTGTTTAATCCTTCATTTCCTTTCTGATGAAGAATCCCTTGAGGAAAATGGATCATCCATTCATTTTCGCTTCTGAAGAATATCCGTTGAAGGAAATGAATATCCATTTGATTATCCTTTTCGTTTCCGTTGAAACTACCGTTGAAAATGACTCCGTTTGTTCATTTTCGTTTCTGAAGAATATCCGTTGAAGGAAATGAATATCCGTTTGCTAAATCCTTCATTTCCAATTTTGATGAAACAACCGTTGAAAATGATTCCGTTTGTTCATTTTTGTTTCTGAAGAATATCCGTTGAAGGAAATGAATATCCGTTTGATTATCCTTCTCGTTTTTGTTTCTGTTTCTGATGAAACAACTGTTGAAAATGACTCCGTTTGTTCATTTTCGTTTCTAAAGAATATCCGTTGAAGAAAATGAATATCCTTCTGTTTATTCCTTCATTTTCCGTTTCAGAAGAATATCTATTGAAAATGACTCCGTCAGTTCATTTTCATTTCTGAAGAGTGTCCGTTGAGGGAAATGACAGGATTATGCCTTGCATATCTTTGATGGGTTATTCTACGCAATTAGATAAACACCCTAGATTCCATGCAAGACAATTATTTAACACAGCGTCACAGACAGACTCCTACGAATAAATTTTGGGACGAAATTTCCTAAAGTAGGGGAGACTGTGACACCTGTGTCACTGTGACCGTCAAATAAATACCAAACCAATGAAATATTGTGTTTCCTACTTGGGATTTGTGAAAATATGTGTATCATTTGCACATATCAATTCTTGTTCGATTTCGGGCTTTAAATCGCTTTCTAGAAGGTTATACGCGATCTGATGCGTAAATATAACCAGTTTAATGCAACAAATACTACAGAATAGTGACATAGGCTTAATATACTTTAAATAACTTAGAAATAAGTTTTGGATGGTTTGGTATGCCGAAATCAAGTTTATTCGCTTACAGGGACTAATTTCGACAAACTGCGAAAGTATGCCGATTTGTACCGTAACGAACATTCTGAAACTTGATCATAAGTTAAATATGCCCTAAATATCTTTTGCATAGCTTAGAAATAAGCTTTGAGGTGTTTGGTGCGCAAAAATAAACTTATTGGTCATTCAAGGACTAAAAGCGTCAAAAAGTGTATAAGTTTGCATTTTCGCGCATATCTTACGTTGTGAATATATCCGGACATCCAAAAATTTATGTAAGCATTAAAATAATTTAATTTAGTTTTTGGCGTAAGAAAAATCCATTCGTCGCGCAATTTGGACCGTTTTTGCGTTCGTTACGACTTCCGTCGTAATTTACCGAACAACGCAATCGTACGACCAAATGAGCCGACATCCGAGATATTTTTGAACACATTTTAATTTTCCTATACTTTAACTTCATTTTAGAGCCTTGAAATGGGGTTAATGGGGCTTAAACGTGTCAAAAATGCATCGAAAACCAAGTTTGGGGCTTTAGGGACTAAATCTGCCATTTTGTGAAAGTGCCTGACCTGCAAGGTCCTTACGGACCGTATGGGGATGGTCTTACGGTCCGTAAGCCATCACTAGACCAGCAAAAATGCAGAAACATTGAATCTGGTAATTTTCTCTTGTTCCAATGGTTTTGATCCATGGTTATTCATGCTATGGGCTGGTTTTTGTGGAGAACAAGTCCCCCAATCTTTCTTTGACAATTGTAGGGCCAAGATCATTCCCTCCTTGCCAAGAAATGATCCTAACGGTTTGCGAAAAACTATATAAGGCCATGCCCCCATTCCATTTTCCCCACTTGATTTCTGAGATTTCTCCGAGTTGAGGTATTTTAACACCTCATACCTTAGAATACTTGGAAAATCAAACTTGCTGGGACCCTTTGTAAGTATTCCTTCGTTCTTTTTATGCGTTTTAGCGTTAAAGTCAAACTTTGTTTGACTTTCTGCATTGACCAGTGTATGGTCAACGCAAAGTTCGTTTGAACTTCATAACGTGAGCGTAATCACGATGGTTATAGTCCCTAGTGACTATGCCTACTGATTATCACGTTATCTAGGTGTAGTGACGAGACGTAGTTTCGGCCAAAATGCGTATTCTTGCGTATTTTGTAACCAAACTACTTTTAGGTATCAAAACCGTTTGTTTTGATACCAAACCTGTTTTCTAAATTCGTTAAACATGTTTTTACATGTTTAACTCGTCACTTTTAGATTTAGTGCTTATATAGGGTCGTAAGGTAAGCGATCTAAACAATCGCTTATACTTTCGAACCCGACCCATTTGGTCGATCATTGGGATCCGACCAAACACATTAGGTGACCATAGTTGTATAGGGAATAACCTTCCAAGGTTATACCTTATGGTCACTTCGTTTAAGTAGTTGTATGATAGGTAGTTTATATGCCTTAGGAAAATTACCAAAATGCCCTTTTTGCGCCAAAATTCATTTTAAGCATATGAAACATAAACTTTGATTTCCAAACTGATTAGGCAACATTATTAGACATGTTAAGGCATATAATACTTGTCATAGGACTAGTTAGGCGATCCGAACGCGTGTTACGCGAACGACGCGTTAAAGTAGCGTAAGCTACCTAAACGGGTCGCAATGGGTTGTAAGCACTTAGGATAGGTTTCATTTTAGAATGTAGGCTTTGTTAAACCGTATCATATTGTCACACCCCAATCGATGGCGGAATCATCGGGGCATGGCATTGAGCAAAACAGATTGTCCAGAAGTTTCCATAACAACTATTTATATAATCTAGTTAAAGATATGTCCCATACCGTATCCCGAATAAACAAATACATTATTACAGATAACATACAAACAAGTAATTCTGTTCCGACAACTCAGATTTAAACATAACAAAACTAAATATTGTTCAAATGCTCCTAAAGACCCAGCCTGACAAGATCTACATACAACTAAACATTAAATGCTCCTAAAGACTCAGATTTAAGCAAACATCTTAAACACCTTGTAAGTCCCGTAACGCGTGCAGATCGTAACAGAATCGTCGATCTAACCTAGAGTGCGGAATCCCCTAGATCAGATTTCATAGAAAACGAGTAGAACACGAATCACTTTAAACCCGATCTTTATTGATTATCTTCGTAATGATTACAATCAATCAAGATCCTAATTCGTCCAAGCCTTTCTCTTTCACGAATTCTCTCCAAGTGATTAAGGTGATTAGTAGATTAACCTAAACCCTAATGCTAAGCTTTGTTTATATAGGACAAGGCTTTGCATATGGGCTAGGTCTTGGGCAAGGACCAATTTGCAAACCCTCCCCCATATGTGGGTTTGGTTTGGCCCAATCACTCTTAATTCACTATTACAAGCTATTTCAAGGATAAACCCGCTAACTGTTTATCGATTTACTAATTACAAGATATCCAAAGACCAAATCTAAGTTGTTGTCACAAAACATGCACCAACAAACTCCCCTTGACAATAGCTCGCAAAGGTAACTTCGGTCTTCAGAATCTCATAGTCTTTTGGTCTTTGGATAGCTTCAGCTTTAACAGCTTCTGTCAGCAACAGACTCCCCCTAAGCTGATGCATCCAATCACCAAATCTTCAAAACTTTAGCACTTGAATAGCAATCTTCAACTCGACAACTTTGTCTGCAATGTAGAAAGGAGGTTCTACCATGCATCCAAACAAACTTTCATCTTCACAGCAACTCTTCAGCAACATACAACTTCAATCTGTATACTATCAAACAAACATCTCGAGAAACCATAACAATTTTTCAACATAAGTTAAACAAATTATTATTATTCAAGAGATTTGTTAAACTGTGTTACAGATTTAAGCATTTTCCATTTAGCACCAACACACACAAATTTCAAACAAAACACCCTATAACCTGCTTGATTTGAAAATTTTGAACTCACTTACTAACACCGTCTCCCCCTATCGGCAACATTCCTCCTAGAATAACAGTTTTCCGTACATTAAGAATTTTTAACAGAAAAAGACACTATTTTTGTATTTCTTTGAATTTTCTGAAAGCAAGTAAATAACAAAAAGCAGTAAACACTCTGTTTTTGTGAGAATCACTGGTAAGAAGATCATATCAGCAAAATCAAACTGTTTCACACAATTAGTTAATTCTTTATGTAATGTTTTAGTGAAAAGCAGTTCAAGACGATTACCAGTATGTTTGTCCATTTAAACAAAATGCATGAACATTTCAAGTACCATTACCGTTTGATACATTAAGGTAATTTTAGAATACCGAAATACGAGCGTGTCCCACTTCAGGACGTACCCCCACGATCAAGGTATGCACAAATATTTATCGTAGTAGGTGAGTATACTGAATTCATCCGTTTTGTATTTCAACGATAGATAATTGGTGAACAGGTCAGTAGTTCCGTATAGCAGAGAGACCAAAATATCTTATCGAGGGCTAAGACAGATACCATTTTTGGTACGAATTGTGCATTTTGCACTTATTGAATGACTCTCTTTGAGAGCTTTTTCATTTTCAGGGTTTTGGCATTTTTAGCTCTTTTAAGATATCCTGGGTGTGTCTAGGTCAGCATGTATCTGGATGCAGCAGAAGGACACCCCTGATATCCCCGGATGAAATAACAGTATAAAGACCCAAAACTTCAGATTTTGGCAATCTAACAACGCAAGAATTAAGGTCATTAAACCGTACACCACTGATGTGTTCCCCACTCATACTCAGTGCATTTAGGTTTATATCACTTTGGTAAGTTGATTATTTCATGCTTTTTGCCTACTGGTACATCATATGATGAAGCTGCTATCACACTTAAGCAATTTTAGGTTCAATTTCAGTGTGACAGTCTAACTTGCTGATGTACTATCATTTCTCCTTTTTCACACAGTGATAACTCATTTTTGGTTTTCTATTTTTTTTATGTTTTTGATTTTTCAATGTTTTTGTATTTTTGTGTTTTGAAAAAGCAGTAAACTATTTACAAAATTCTTATGAAAAACCAGTTATTCAGGATTCCTCATCCCGTTGAGTTCGACTAAGTGTTCAAAGCGAGCTCGATCAAAAGCTTTAGTGTAAAGATCAGCAAGGTTATCTTCTGTGTCGACTCGGTGTAATTCAATTAGTCGCTTTTCAGCACAATCCTATATAAAGTGAGGACGTATGTCAATATGTTTAGTTCTACTGTGCTTTACGGGATTGTTTGTGATTGATATAGTGGCATTATTATCTATCATAATAGGAGTACGAGTGAAATCCAAACCGTAATCGCGCATTTGCTGTTGAATCCAGAGAACCTGAGAGCAACAGCTACCCGCAGCAATATATTCAGCTTCACACGTAGAGGTAGACACACAGGATTGCTTCTTGCATTGCCAAGACACGATCTTGCCTCCTAAGAACTGACAACCACCTGTTGTAGACTTTCTGTTTGATTTGCATCCTCCAAAGTCTGAATCAGTGTAAGCAATGAACCTTAAATCACAATCAGCTGGATACCACAAACCAAGTTTAGGTTTCCCCTTCAAGTAACGAATAATACGCTTCACTGCTTTCATATGTGACTCTTTCGGATTCGCCTGATATCTGGCACACAAGCATACGGCAAACATGATGTCAGGTCTTGAAGCAGTTAAGTACATCAGAGAACCAATCATCGCCCTGTATTGAGTAGGATCAACATCTTCAGTGCTTTCATGATCTGGGCCGAGATTGTGGTTTTCACAAATGGGTGTGTTAGAAGTAGAGCAATCATTCATTTTGAACCGATCCACAATGTCATACACATACTTTGTTTAATGAATAAACATCCCATCTTCCTTCTGTTCAACATGTAATCCCAGAAAGGAAGACAACTCACCCATAGCGCTCATTTCAAACTTTCTCTTCATCACCTGTTCGAATTCTTTACACATGTTTTCATCAGATGACCCAAAGATGATGTCATCTACGTATACCTGTACCAGCAGAAAATCATCCTTCTTTCTCTTTATGAACAGTGTACTGTCAATCTGACCTCTTTCAGAACCATTCTTGAGCAGATGTGTAGACAGTGTCTCGTACCACGCCCTGGGAGCTTGATGTAACCCATACAACGACTTATCAAGTTTGTACACTCGACCTGGATAGTCTAGATCAACGATCCCATCTGGTTGTGAGACATACACCACTTCTTGGACTTTCCCGTAAAGAAATGCACTCTTCACGTCTAGTTGGTAAACTTTAAAGCCCTTGAATGAAGCAAAAGCCAGAAACAAATGAATTGCCTCCAACCTTGCCACTAGTGCAAACACTTCATTGTAATCAATCCCTTCTTGCTGATTGAAACCTTTGACAACTAACCGAGCCTTGTTGCATGTGACAATACCTCGTTCATCCTTCTTGCACCTAAACACCCATTTAGTGCCAATCTCTCTTTCACCTTTAGGAAGGTCCACTAACTCCCAAACCTTCAACTTCGCGAACTGAGCTAATTCCTCTTGCATAGCTTCAACCCATTAATTGTCTTTGAGAGCCATGTGAATGTTCTTCGGCTCCTCTTGGGAAATAAAGCAGCTATACAGACACTCATTCACTATCCCAGTCTTCTCAATTGAAACAAATAACCCAGAATTCACTGCAATGCTTCTTCTAGTCTGAACACCTGCAGTAGGATCTCCAAGTATCATATCAACTGGATGATCTCTATTTGCTCGTGTAGTAGCAACAACATCGACTTCTAGATTATCACCCAGGTTTGATCCAACCTCCCCCTGAATGTTCTGATTTGCAAACGGATTAATGAAATCCTCCCCCTGATTGGGTTCAGGTTCACTATCACTTGAATCAGGATCAGCAGCACTTTGGGAAGTTTCCGGAGCATCTGACATATCTACATTCGATCTGGGCATGAACTCGCCTTCATCGCCTCCACCAACTACTGTTTGAATCAGCTGAGAATCATCTGTATCAGAAACCTCAGGAATATTAAATGATTTAAAGACACTTTCATAATCATATAATATAGCAGGACAACTCGTTGATTGTTGAGGTTTATAGGAAGTGATTTCCACATTAAAAACAACCTCAATTTTACCAGTTTTTAAATCGAAAACCCTTTTATTCGGTGTGCCAGGCACGTATCCCAGAAAGTAGCCTTCGTCTGCCACCTCACCGAATTTTTGTTTATCTTTGTTTCGCACAATGGTGCAGGGTAGTCCAAATGGTTCAAAGCCTGTTAAGTTTGGTTTTTCGTTAAACATCAACTCATGACAAGTTTTGCTAAAACGTTTAACGTTTAAAACTTTGTTTAGGACGTAGCAAGCTGTATTCACAGCCTCTCCCCAGAAAAGAACTGGTAGCTTTGAATCTGAAAGCATAGTCCTAGCGGCTTCAATCAACGTCCTGTTTTTCCTTTCAGCGACTTCATTGTGTTGAGGAGTATAAGGAGCAGAATATTGATGTTCTATTCCCTTTTGAAGACAGTAGAGATCCAGAATACGATTCTTGAACTCCGTGCCATTATCACTCCTTATCCTCTTGATCCTTGCATCATGAGCGTTTTCCAATTTTGTAAAAAGATCAATCAGCATCTCTGCTGTGTCATCTTTAGTACCTAAAAAGAA
Organism: Helianthus annuus; assembly: GCF_002127325.2. Classification (NCBI taxonomy): domain Eukaryota; kingdom Viridiplantae; phylum Streptophyta; class Magnoliopsida; order Asterales; family Asteraceae; genus Helianthus; species Helianthus annuus. The sequence goes on from NC_035446.2 coordinate 3,370,011, forward strand.
AACCCATGAATAACGTGAGTAATCATCAGTGACAACAAGACAGTAGTACTTTCTACCTATGCTCCTTACGTTCACTGGACCGAATAAATCCATGTGAAGTAATTCATAAGGGGCATTAATGGAATTTACTGCTTTAGACTTCTGAGGTTTCTTGTGTTGTTTTCCCTTTTGACATGGAAGACATTTATCTTCCACTTGAAACCTCAGCAATGGAACTCCTTTCACTAGCTCATTTTTTATAATGTAATTCATTTTGCGGTAGTGAATATGAGCCATGCGTCTGTGCCACAACATAGATTCAGCTTCAGATGCTTTTGACAGTAAACACGCCACCGCAGCAGTTGGATCTTTGGCACCCATGTCCATGACATAAGTATCATTTTTCCTTGGTGCACGCATCACAATCCAATCGTCCGGAATGACCAAACCCGGTTTCAACACCAATGCCTCAGTATTTGTAAAATGGACCGAGTGACCCTTGTCGCAGACTTGTGACACGCTCATCAGATTGTGTTTCAGCTGCTCAACATAGTTCACTTTGTCCAAAGTGATCTTCCCATTCGTCACTTTTCCTCTTCCAGAAATCCTACCACCTTTAGCACCAGCAAAATTAACATGTCCACCATCATATTCTTCAAATTCAGAAAACAACCTCGCATCCCCCATCCTGTGCCTGGAGAAGCCACTATCAACATACCATAAGTTGATAATCCTCCTTAGCAGCTCCTGCACACACCAACCAAAAGATTAGTTGGAATGGGGGTCCCAAGCCTTGATGGTCTTGGGTCGTCCAGATTCACCAACTACAGGAACATCCATCCAATATCCATCACTCCTAACTGGAGTCTTGGATCTTGGACCTGTTGATGGAAATAGGGCAGGATTTCCATAAGGTCTCTGGTCCTGTGGGTTCCTATATGTGTTTGGACTCTGTGACCTTTGAAATCTTGAGTTTAACAAAAGTTTGGTTATTGTTTTTAGAAGGTGTATTTTTCAGAAAGAATAGTCATGACTAAGAGGAGGTGGGACTTCATTAAAGCCCTGGAATCCCATGGTCTTCTTGTCATTACTCTTCTTTAACCCACCCATCATGTGTTTCATAACAAAAGTAGAATCCCTGAATTGACCTAACTTCTTTTCAAGTTCAACAATTTTAAGTTGTGCATCTGACAACTCTTTATTTTTATCAGAAATCTCTTTTGTTTTCTCAGCCATCATGTCATGAGCTAAGTCAATGACTTGAAGTTTTTCATTCAATTTGCAGGTTAAAGCATCAATTTCAGCTTCATAGCCTTTTTTCTTTTTCAAATAAGATGACTCATTTCTTTTAGCAAAGAAATTTGATTCTTTTACGTTAGACATTTCGCTCACAAGACTTTTGTTTTGAGTTGACAATTTGTCAACTGCACCCTGTAGTTCACGACACTTTAAACAAACAGAAGTAGTTGAGTTACTTACCTCTCCTGTCGATTTTTCTGAGTTGGCCATAAGAGCAGCAAGTTGAGCTCCCAGTCTTTTGATGATTTCATCTTTCTCTTCAGCTTCCATTTCAGCTCAGACTCTGGCTTTTCTTTTTCAGCATCTATTGCTTGATCAGCCTTATCTTCCTCAGCTTCAATCGTTTTCTCATCAACTACTGTAGCTTCACCCTCATCAACTGGCACAATTTTTGCCATGAATGCCTGAGTGACATTCTCATCCTTTTCCAAGTGAATGCTCCAGTCATATGAACCCTCTCTTGCAGTAGAGATCAACGCCCTTGAGTTAGAGTTGTTTGATGAGTTTCTATTGTTTGAACTCTGACTCGAAGTCTCATGCTTTTGTTTCTGACATTCCCTTGTGAAGTGACCATAACTCTGACAGTTAAAGCACCTGACTTTGGCCTTGTCAAAACCAACATTCTTCCCCACAAACTTCCTTCCAGTTCTGTTCATGAACCTCTTCACACGCCTCGAAATCATGGCCATCTGCCATTGCAAATCCATCTCTTCTAAATCATCAGGGTCAATCTGATCATAATCTTCATCTAACGTAGCAGGATCAGATATCTTCCCCTGAATGTAGTTCTCATACGAGGCAACAAACGAAGCAAGTAGTGCGAGATGTTCTTCAGCAGACTTTACACTCATAGGCATTGACTTTGCACTGCTTGTTTGCTTAGAAGCTGATGGTCTCTTAACTCCTGTTGATCCTCCTAAGCAGCTACAAAACACACATCACCATCCTCATTAACAGTAACCTGCTCATTATCACATGAATGAAAAGCAGTGGCAGAGTCGCTAGAAGCATCATGAGATGAAGAAGATGCAAGCCCATTGTAGATCCCTGGATCTTGAACCTGATCATATCCAGTGTCCTTCTTCTTCTTCTTCTTCATGCTGAGCTCATAAGCTCTTAGCTTTCCAACAACTTCTTCCAGCTCCTTTGTTTCATATTCAGCTTCTCCCTTTATCATGAGAGTGTAAATATCCCATTTAGTAGGCAGGGCATCTAGCAGCTTGTCATTTTTCTCTATGTCAGAATAGCAGTCTATATCATAATTATCCAGCTCTGACATCAGATGGTAGTATCAAGTGATGATGTCCTCAAGTGACTTATTCTTCATGTGCTTAAACACAGCAAATTGCTTCTTCAGAAGATCAACTTTGTTCTTTTTGACATCAGGATTTCCTTCATATCTCTTCTCTAGAGCATCCCACATTTCCTTTGAAGTAGTGTACTTCTTAAAGGTAGGTTTGATACTATCAGGTAGGGACATCTTGATGGCAGCCAAGGCTCTCTTTTCAGCCTCATACATCTTTTTATCATTCTACTGCATGTTCACATAGGCTGTGACACGAGGTCTGCCTTCAAAGTCATGTGTAGGGTTTGTGTACCCATCAGCAATACAGATCCACATGCGAGTGTCCTGATATTCAATGAAGGATTGAAACCTATCCTTCCATGTCAAGTAGTTTTCCACCCTCATCATCTTAGGTGGTTTGTTGGTTGTGCCAACATCATGCTCCATCCTTATGAGTTCGTTCAATTTAGTCATGCTCGACATTTTAACGTAAGCAGACTGGTAAAACCGTACAAATTGTGTCTGAAATATGTTTTTACGAAATTATACCGTTAGACTCGTCTCGAGAATACGATTCCAATGATATAGTGTCGAAGACCTTTTTTTTGTCCTAAAAATCCAAGGATTCCAACGGTGCAAACGGTTTGTCCAAATGAGTTACGGATAGTTTTCTAAACGCGAAACACTGAAATTTTTCTTACGCAAGCCAAGAAAAATTCTACCCCTTCCGGAATGATCAGAGAAGGTCCGAAATGGTCCGAAATGATTATGGTTATCCGAAATGAACAAGTGTGATCCGAAATGATGCTAACTGATCCGAAATCAGCACCTTCTGATCCGTAATGGAACAGTCTGATCCGTAATGCTAGACTGTGGATCCGAAATGTAGTTCAATGGTCCGAAATGCAAGACTTCTTATCCGTAATGCAATCAGAAAGTCCGAAATGGTCCGTAATGCTTGTTTTCTGTCAGAAATGGAAGTAATCTGGTCCGAAATTGATCAGAAATGCAAGATTTCTATCGGTAATGGTCCGAAATTCAAGCCTTTTGATCAGTAATGATCCGAAATGCTTGAATCTTATCCGAAATCACAAGCAGAACACGAACTCAGCCTTCAAAAACCTCCAAAAACGTCAATTTTTCTGCAAAAACGATTCTGAACCAAGCCAATCAAGAGCCGAATGCTCTGATACCAATTGTAAGTCCCGTAACGCGTGCGGATCATAACAGAATCGTCGATCTAACCTAGAGTGCGGAATCCCCTAGATCAGATTTCACAGAAAACGAGTAGAACACGAATCACTTTAAACCCGATCTTTATTGATTATCTTCGTAACGATTACAATCAATCAAGATCCTAATTCGTCCATGCCTTTCTTTTTCACGAATTCTCTCCAAGTGATTAAGGTGATTAGTAGATTAACCTAAACCCTAATGCTAAGCTTTGTTTATATAGGACAAGGCTTTGCATATGGGCTAGGTCTTGGGCAAGGCCCAATTCGCAAACCCTCCCCCATATGTGGGTTTGGTTTGGCCCAATCACTCTTAATTCACTATTACAAGCTATTTCAAGGATAAACCCGCTAACAGTTTATCGATTTACTAATTACAAGATATCCAAAGACCAAATCTAAGCTGTTGTCACAAAACATGCACCAACACACCTGTCACATACGTTAAAATAAAGTCAATACATATAATGTAAAGGTGAGCATACAAGTTTGATAATAGCATATAGAGTTCGAATAGTTTACGCATAACCAGCACGTACACAGAGGAAAACGAAGCATATTAATTATCGACATGGATCTATCGATACCAACGATTGCGGGTTGACTGTCCGAGACAGTTCGCAATACACAATTACCACCGTAATCCATGCAAGTAATTGTCCTTAACAACCCACGTGTGAACGGGTGCTGAGTCCAAACTATAGTATTATGTTGCTAAGGCAGGTAGACAGCATTCCACGTGTAAACATAACAACAAGCATTCATTTAGTCACGTAATACATGCGATCAGTTAGCGTTCAATAGTTGAGTAGTGTGTTTGATGGTGATTTGATAAGTAACGTATGTAACACCCAAAAGTTCTAAAGCAAAAAGGGTTCGAGTATACTCACAGTGATTGATGGATTGAAGGGAGCGCTGAGAGTAGGTTAGCCTGAATAGTTCGATAGTATAACAATGAGTGACGTGGAAATGCAAACAAGTGTAAATTGGGCCGAACAGTCTGGTCGATCAAACAGTAGGTTCGATCGAACAGCCTAACCGTTCGGTTGGTCTAACCGTTCAGGTAGTCTGCTTGATCGGTTGGACAGTTCAAGTGGATTGTTTCTTCCTTTGAGAAGGATGTGTTTGTGTATGATGGTTTGAACTTTTGATGTTTTTGCAGCATTTTCTAAAAAAACATTGAAGTATCCTTGCCTTTCAGGTCAGTCGATCGAACGGGCCGTTCGATCGGCTAGTCCAACCAATCGGTTAGGTACTTCAGCACAGGGTTCTTAGCAGGGTGTCACCTGATCGGACGGCATGTTCGATCGGGTGGCACTCCAATGCGTCGAACGAGTTGAAAATCGATTAAGTGTAGAAGCATAGTATCTCATGATCCGAAGAGTAATGTTTACCAACCCAAGGTTCGATCGAACATTACTTCGTTCAATACCAAACTTCATGAATTTGTAAAGTGTGGGACCATGTGCTAGCCGATCGGCTGGCCCGGTCGATCGGCTGGTAGGTCCGATCGGTTAGGCTGTTCGTTCGGACAGTCTAGCCGTTCGGCCATGGCATGAATTCTTGGATCATGTGCGAATAGGCGCTAACTTAGGCACCATTAATCCTTTTAAGGACCACGGAACATGGGGTAGATCTATCGGGTATGGGCAAGCCCCACTCACGGTCCTTGTGCGGCTACCTAGAGTGTTTTTGTGTCCCTGTCGAAGTGAATCGACACTTAAATCGTCTACCGGGTTGAGTGCTTCCTATGTCGGCACACATATTAATGTCTTAGCTACACATTAATGATCAACATGTTCATAGACGCATTACATACCTACTTATAACTGAACTTTCAAATGTTTTTAAGATTCATTTGATGTAAACTCACAAATACATGGATTTACAAACTTTGGTAACGTTTTTCAAATTATACCTAAGTAAGAGGACGCGCTGATCCTACTTACAAAGGTTCGTTTGGGCTCGACCCATTCTCTCTCGTGCAATGTACAAAGACTATTGTGGGCTAGACTCACAGTTTTTCATATATCATGCCAATAAAATAATTTTACTATATTTTCTCAACAACTTTGAAACCGGTTATCAAAAAGATTTATTTTAAATCTTTTCAAAACAAACTATGAACTCGCTCAACTTTATGTTGACTTTTTCGCATGTTCTTTCTCAGGTTGCATTTTAAATACTATGGAACGGTTGGAATAGGAGAACCCATGGGAATTCGAGTACTTAGCAGGCGTTCAATTTCTAGAAGTCTTGGCTAATTGCTTCCGCTGTGCAATGAAGATACCACTAGAGTCACGCCAGCTCTGATATTTCGGGATGTGACAACTACCACCACCACCGGCCACCACCACCGCCACCACTCATCGGCCACCGCCACCACTCACCACCAACTCTCACCACCACCACCACCACTCACCAGCCACCACCACTCACCGGCCACCACCACTCACCGGCCACCACCACCGCCGGCCACCACCACCGCCGGCCACCTCCACCGCCGACCACCACCACCACCACTCACCGACCACCACCACCGGCCACCACCATCGGCCACCACAACTACTCACCACCAGCACTCACCACCATCATTCACCGGCCACTACCACTACCACTCACTACCACCACTCATCGGCCACCCCCACCGGCCACCACTACTACTCACAGCCACCACCACTCACCACTCGCCACCACCACTCACCAGCCACCACCACCACTCACGGGTCAAAAACCTAGTGTTATTATAAAACTCTAGCGAATAAACGTCTTATAAAACTTATGTTTTACGACTCAAATATCAAGTGTCCTATTACGGTGTACTATAATAACACCATAATGATTAAGTGTCCTATAAAGGTTAAAGTTATAAGAACCGAGTGTCAAGTGTCCTATTAAGTTATATTGTAATAGAAATCTAGCGAATAAGCGTCCTATAAAACTGATCTTTTATAACTCAAATATCAGGTGTCCTATTACAGTGTATTATAATAACACCACAATGATTAAGCGTCTTATAAAGGTTAAATTTATAAGACCCAAGTGTCAAGTGTCTTCCTAAGTTATATTATAATAAAACTCTAGCGAATAAGCGTCCTATAAAACTAATGTTTTATGACTCAAATATCAAGTGTCCTATTATGGTGTATTATAATAACACCACAATGATTAAGCGTCCTATAAAGTTTAAAGTTATAAGACTCAAGTGTCAAGTGTCCTATTAAGTTAAGTTCTAATTTGACTTCGACTAGAAAGGGTCCTATAACACTGAACATTTATAACTTAACTACAACGTGTCCTATTAAGTTATGTTATAATAGGACCACAGATGATCAAATGTCCTAATACAGTACCACATAATGGGACACTAACAATTGAATGTCTTATAAAGTACTTTATTAGGATCTACAGTTTAAGTGTCCTATTAAATTATATGATAAAAGGAACCCAAAAAAACATCCATCCTATTAAATAGTTTTTTAGGACACCAATTTACTAGAGTATATTATAAAAGGACCCAAAAAGTTCATTAGTCCTTTTAGATAGTTTTTTAGGACCCTCTTTTCCAAGCGTCCCACAGAAAAGGTCCTAAAAAGCCATTTTTGTTGTAGTGCCAGCATTCTGACCTGGTTGGCCTGTCGTCCAACACTTGCCTGTTTTTATCATTTGATGTTATATCGAGGTAGTTTGACAATGAGCTGAACCATCGAACTTTCGTTCTTACTAGTTTCCCCTGTTCGGACAGGAATCACCCATGTCCGGCAGGTTAACTGTTCGGAACGGTAGTTCGGCGTTTAACCCAAAATCGGTGAACCTCGTGGTTAGAATTCGAATCTTGAACCACGTGGTTGTTAGGAGGATTAGTGAGCTGGTTCAAGCTCCGTTTCTACCGGTTTGAAGGTTTTGAGTGTAAAAGAGTTGAAAGAAAGTTGGAAAGTCCGTCTTTCAATCTTGCACACCATGAAATGTTTAGATTTATGATAGTTTTTAGTTTATTTATGTGGAAATCGGTTAGATCCAAGCTATTCATGGGTGAATGAGGCCAAGACATGATGTTATTCAAAAACACCATGATGACATCATCCAAGAACACTTAGATCTTGGTGATTTCACGGTTAGAAATCAAGTTTTGAAAGATAGAAAGGTGTAGAATCGTGTATTGATAAAAAACATACAAGATTTTGAGTGAAAACTTACCGGAATTAGAAGAAATCTGAGAAAAGGTGAAGAACAAGAGTTGGTCGGTCAGAGCTTTCCAAAAGTGGTAAAGTTGACGATGACAACCCTATTTATAGGCTTCCCAAAGGGGAAAGTGCTGACCGATCGGCCAGGATCCCTGATCGACTGGCCTGTCCGATCGAACAACTGGTTCGATCGGCTGGCCTGTTCGGTCAGTGTTCTCCTATTCGATCAGTGGTCTGTTTCGAGTGTTTTGTGATGATTTTTGATATTTCGATTTCGATGGAGGATGATACGAATACGATAGAGTTTCCTAGTCAAATTACTTTCAGTCCCAACTACTATATCTAACATAAGCATCCATAATTCACATTTCGATTTCGGTTTCGATTGAGTTCGATTGCTTTTCGAGTTTCGATTCGATTCGATTGATTACCACACATAACAACATAAAGTAACACGCACAGGTAACACATAAGGCACACACACACACGTATAATAACACCAAAGTTCGCATAATTCGAGGTTCGAGTTCGATGATGATTTGATTAACTTGATTATCGATTGATCAACTTTATCGCTTTGTTACTTCCTGCTATTCAAAGTCGATTAACGATTGCATTGATTAAATATTCGATTCATTTTGATTAGACAACACTTACTCCACATAATACAAAAATTAAAATAGACTAATTACAGTCAAAGGTCAAACTTTGACTTTGACTTTGACATTCGAAAACACGGGGTGTTACAACCTCCCCTTGTTTAGGGAATTTCGTCCCAAAATTAGGCTAAAAGCTGCACATCACCGCGATTTTACCAATTTGACGCTTCAGATATATTTAAACAAATGCTGGTACTTGGACTTCATGTCGCTTTCGAGTTCCTAAGTGAACTCCGCGCGTCGTTTGCCTTCCCATCGGACTTTCACGATAGGGATGCGCGAGCGTCTAAGTTGCTTGGTTTGGCGATCCATGATTTCGACGGGCTTTTCCACGAAGTGTAACGTTTTGTTAACCTAAAGATCATCGAGCGGTATGATTAAATCATGATCAGCTAGGCACTTTCGGAGGTTCGACACATGGAAAGTCGGGTAGACGTTACTGAGTTCCTCTGTTAGTTCGAGTCTGTAGGCGACTTTTCCGATCCTTTCCAAATCTTAAAAGGTCCAACATATCGAGGCGCGAGTTTCCCTTTCTTGCCGAATCTGACTACACCCTTCCAAGGTGATACCTTTAGGAGTACGTAGTCGCCAACGTCAAATTCAAGAGGCTTGCGTCTTCTATCGGCGTAACTTTTCTGTCTACTACGAGCTTTCAACAAGTTGTCTCGAATCTGGAGGATTTTGTCTGTCGTTTCTTGTAATAACTCGGGACCGGCTAGTTGTGAATGACTGATCTCGTGCCACACAATAGGCGAACGACATCTTCTTCCGTATAGGGCCTCGAATCTTCTTCTATAACACACGCACGGAGCATGTCTTTAAGAGTACGGATCGTCCTCTCAGTCTGTCCGTCAGTTTGAGGATGGAATGCAGTAGTTAAATCAAGCGATGTACCAAGAGCCGCTTTACACGTTTCCCACAATCTCGAGGTAAACCGAGCATCACGGTCCGAGATGATGTCGCGAGGCATGCCATGATTACAAATAATCTCATCGGTGTAGATTTGGGCTAGTCGTTCTACCTTGTAGTCTTCCCGTATTGGCAAGAAGTGGGCTGATTTGGTCAGACGGTCAACTATAACCCAAATACTGTCGTGACCTGATGGCGTGGGCGGAAGCTTAGTTATGAAATCCATAGCTATACTCTCCCTCTTCCATATAGGAATCAGCGGTTGTTCGAGTAAGCCAGAAGGTCTTTGATGTTCAGCCTTAACTCTTGCCCAAGTTAAACAACTTCTAACATAGAGAGCGATATCCCGTTTCATGCCCGGCCACCAGTACTTATAGCGTAGGTCCTGATACATTCTATCGGCACCGGGATGAATAGAATATCGGGATTTGTGGGCTTCGTCCATTAGAATCCTTCGCAAATCGGTCCACTTTTCGATCCAGATAATAGAAGATCCCATCTGATTTGCTTACTAACTGAGCTCCATCGTGATAGATCCTCTCTTTCTTCAATGTGCGATCGTTAAAGCAAGCATGTTGAGCTTCGCGGATGAGGGTTTCGAGGTCATGCTGGGCTTGAACATTTCGAATACTGAGCACATACCTCTTTCTGCTGAGCGCATCAGGAACAACATTGGCTTTTCCTGGGTGATAACGAATCTTACAGTCGTAATCATTGAGAAGTTCTACCCATCGGCATTGACGCATATTAAGTTCCCTTTGATTGAAGATGTGTTGTAAACTCCTGTGATCGATGATGATCGTACACCTGGTACCATACAGGTAGTGTCACCAAATCTTTAATGCAAAGACAACCGCGCCTAGCTCGAGGTCATGGGTTGTATAGTTCTTCTCGTGGATCTTGAGCTGACGAGATGCGTAAGCTATAACCTTGTCTCGTTGCATAAGAACACAGCCAAGACCGAGGTTGGAAGCATCACAGTAGACAATGAAGTCGTTGCTTCCGTCGGGCAGCGTAAGAATTGGAGCATTGCACAGCATATGCTTGAGGGTTTGAAAGGCAAACTCTTGTGCAGTTCCCCACACAAAAGGCTTTTCTTTATGGGTAAGAGCGGTAAGCGGCACAGCGATCTTAGAGAATCCTTCGATAAATCGTCGATAATAGCCCGCTAGTCCGAGAAAGGAACGAACTTCAGACGGGTTCTTAGGCGTAATCCAACTCTTGACTGCTTCAATCTTCGCGGGATCGACGTGTATACCCTGACTATTCACGATGTGACCCAGAAACTGAACCACCTCTAACCAGAATTCACACTTGGAGAACTTGGCGTAGAGTTGATTCCCCTGAAGTAACTCGAGGACCAAACGTAGATGTTGCGCGTGTTCGGCTTTCGACTTGGAATAGATCAAGACATCGTCGATGAACACAATGAGGAAAGGGTCTAGAAATGGCTTACACACGCGATTCATCAGATCCAAAAAAACCGCAGGTGCGTTAGTTAAACCAAAAGGTATAACAACGAACTTATAGTGGCCATATCGGGTTCGAAAAGCGGTTTTGGGGATGTCTTCCGCTTGAATCCGCAATTGATGATAGCCTGAACGCAGATCGATTTTCGAGAAACACTTAGCACCTTGCAGCTGATCAAATAAGTCGTCAATTCGAGGCACAGGGTATCAGTTCTTGATGGTTAACTTATTCAACTCCCGATAGTCGATGCACATCCAGAATGACCCATCCTTCTTTTTGACGAAAAGGACTGGCGCGCCCCAAGGAGAGGTGCTCGGGCGAATAAAACCTTTTTCAAGCAATTCCTGGAGTTAGTTTGAGAGTTCCCGCATTTCGGATGGAGCGAGTCGATAGGGAGCTTTGGCAACAGGGTTAGCTCCAGGAATGAGGTCAATAGGAAAGTCGATATCACGACTTGGCGGAAGTCCAGGAGATCATCAGGGAACACTTGAGGAAACTCATGGACCACTGGAACATCTTTGACTTTGGCTTTCCTTTTCTTTTCCTTCTCCGCTACTACAATGTTGGCCAAGAAGGCTCTGTATTCCTTGCGGAGGTACTTGCTGGCTTGAACACATGACTTGAGCTTGAGACCTTTCGAAGCTGTTTCACCGTACACACATAGCAGATCTCCATTTGTGAGCGAGAATCGAATCATCTTATCAAAGCACACAACTTTAGCATGGTTTTCACGAAGAAAGTCCATGCCTACTATGACGTCGAAACTTCCGAGTTGCATCAGAATGAGATCGATTGGGAAGATGTGATTGTTGGGCTCGAGAGTACAATCACGGAGAACAGAGTTAACGGCGACAGTTTTCTTCCAGTAGCGACTTCGACTTCGAATGACGAGGAAAGATAAGAGCGCTTACGACTAAGGAGCTTCTCGAATTCAAACGACACAAAGCAGTTATTCAAACGACACAAAGCAGTTATCGGCTCCAGTATCAAACAAACATGATGCATAAATACCATTCACAAGGAACGTACCTTTAACCACGTTGTTGTCAGCCTGAGCCTGACGGGCATTGATGTTGAAGGTTCGGGCACGAGCTGCTTGCTGCAGCTGCTGAGGCTGCTGTTGTTGCTGAGGCTGCTGGGGCTCTTGCTTAACCACCCTGTTCGGGCACATGTTTGCAAAGTGGTTAGGATCACCACATGCAAAGCAGACCCGAGCATTGACCACAGGTGCTTGAGCTGCTGGTTGACCCTGAGGGGCGGGGAGTAGAGCTTGGTTGGCAGTAGCTTGAACTGGGCTTGATGAGGACCATAGCGACAGTTCGTAGTGAAATGACCGTAAAGGTTGCAGTGAGCGCAAAAACGACAGGCTAGTCCTACAGGATGATGATATGAGCATGTCGGGCAGAGCGGGCGGGGACCTGTGTATGCACGCTTTGCTGGCGGTGCATTGATCACTGGAGCTGAGCGGTGGTGCGATTGCTGCTGAGCTGGTACAGCTTGAAGAGGAGCAGCAGTTGTTGTAACAGCACAGTTCTTGTTGCTGGAGCTGTTGTTGTTGTTGTGCTTCTTCTTCCTTCTCGATGACTTGGAGGGCTGAGCAATGGCGGTGTCGGCGGTCGATGCGGTGGTGGCTTGGTGCAGAGACTTGGTTTGCTTATCCCAAAAACCAGACTTCACCCGCTTGTCATTGATCTTTGCGGCAAGTAGGTAAGTCTCTTTGATTGTTGCTGGCTTGGCGGCGTGAACAAAGTCAGAAACACAGTCTGGCAGGGCTCAGATGTATTTCTTGATGGCCATGTCTGGAGTCTTGACCTGATCGGGGCAAATGATGCTAAGCTGCTTGAAGCGAGCAGTTAGAGCAGCGTTGTCTCCATCCTTCTGCTTGATCGTCCAAGAACGTTCATCTTCACATACAAAGGCGGAATCAATGCACATGAAGTTACACAGCTTTTCCTCTTTAATTTCCTCTCTATTGATGCTTTCTTATTACAATTTGACAGAGTTTCGTTAAAAAAGCAATGACTAGGTTCCGCTCCAACGTCCACGACTGAATGACACATGAAGGTATTTATAGTGCAATAGGTTTCGCTCTTATGGCATGCCATATGAGCGAAACTACCAAGTGACTAATAAGCGAAACCTTCAAGTGACCTTAAAAGTGAAACCACCTATGACATAGGAGCGAATCTTATAATATAAACCCTAATTTTGACTTTCAAGCTCCTATGATAACATATCTTGACCTAAGACTTAATGAAGACGTAGTCAACAAACATTCCATGCATCAACAGACTCCCCCTTGGATGTTGACGAAGTATTCAGCTCCGAGTCTTCAATCTTGGTCTTTTCTCCAACTTTCAGTCTTCACATCATAAGCATTTTATCTTCACAGGTTTACAATCTTGTCCTAGCTCCATCTTCAGACTTCCCTTTAGCTGTTGATCCAGACTCCCCCTTTCACAGACTCCCCCTCTCGATATGCTAGAATCTGAGGTGTTGATCTGGTTCAAGCTTTCACAATTTAGCTTCCATGGGAATGATGAAATCCAAAACCTGTGACTCAACCAAATAACATTACACTTCTATCTATTCAATCAATAAATCACAAACTCAATCAGCTTTAGAAATCCACTCAAGTATTCAAGTCCAAGTTAATGACCCTGATTACTCAATTAATCTACCAAGTTCAATTTAATGACCTTGGTTGATCTTTTGACGAATCAAACTGATTTAAACATCAACATTTTTCATTCATTCACTGAAAATAACAAGTATCAAGTCAATGAACTTGTTTTGACTTTTAACACACAAATTTTAACTAGTATAAACTCTTCTCATCATCCAATTTAGAACCTCCTGCATCTGCTTTAACTTGAAAGAATCCGACAATTTACTTTCCACGCTGGTTTGTCTAAAATAAAGCAGAAACGAAAAATCTATTTGGATTTTATGATGTGTTCTAAACTAAGAAATGAAATACAGAAACTTATACTACAAAATGTAAACTATTTACAAACTTATTTTTGGTGAGCGTGTCAGGGAATCATATCAGTTATCAGACAAGTTATCAGTACCGTTAAGCTTTAAGTCATACTCAGACTTAAACAATTCACGCAGACTGTCTCTAAATTTTCAACACAATTTTCAATCTATTCAGGATACGATTTAGATGTCTTATGAACTTAACTCATTCATGTGTCCCACCTCTTGAATATACTCCCGTATCCAGAATCTCAACATTCAGATTTATAGGTGAGTATACTACAATGATATCTGTACATAAATTAGGTAATGCGAGGACTGAGGGATCTTAGGTCGATACTTCCGTATGCGCAGAGAGATATCAGTTTCGTCTTTGCAGTATGTCCCCTTTAGAGGATCTTTTAGCTACAACAGCAATGATTATCAATTTTATTGTCTAATCAGCTGAGGGCTAATGCTATGTTTCAAGCATTTGAGGAAAATATTATCCAAGGACTAGGTCAGAACTACTGTTCAGCAGAAGTCCCGGAATAATACCCCAGACATTATTGAGTATAAAACCTAGTATATCAGATTACGAGACCTTTCAAACGAGATTTCAGGGGTTACCTATATATCCAAGTAGTGTTCCCCACGAATTTCGTAAGTTTGAAATTTTAGGTTTATATCCCGAATAAATTTACTAAATGTGCGAAAATCTATCAACACGTCATCAGTGAAACTGTTTAACTCTTTATACTATACAAATCTTTAGCGTATAGTAACTGTCAAACCGATGTACTATCATTTTCCCTATATACACAAGCTCTTTTTCAAATTTTATATTGTTTTCGGATTTTTAACTTTTATCATGTTTTTGTATTTTTCGAATATTTTACTGTTTTTGTATTTTCAAAAATATATCTATTTAGAGATATCTACTCCCCCTAAATACAAAAACAGGTAAAAAATCGACAAACCATTGCAGATTGTTGCTCATCATCATCTACAACAGTACCTTCATCAACGCCAATTATGCCATCCAACACCGAGAAAAGCTTCATACCAATTAATTTCAAAAGAAATTTAAACCGTGTTTTATCAAAAGCTTTGGTATGTAAATCAGCTTTTTTCGAAGCAATCACGGATAAAGTGATGACGAATTTCTATATGTTTAGTTTTAGCGTGATGTACTGGATTTTTAGTTATATTTATAGCGGCCTCATTATCAACAAACAAAGGTGTGTTAAGAAACTGCAAACCATAATCGCGCATTTATTGCTGTATCCACAGAATTTGAGAGCAGCAACTGCTAGCAGGTACGTACTCCGCTTCGCATGTGGATAGCGCCACAGAAGTTTGTTTCTTACACTGCCAGGTGACCAACCGAGGTCCAAAGAACTGGCAACCTGCTGTAGTTGATTTCGCATTGACTTTGCAGCATCCGAATTTGAAGACCCTTCGAGCGTAAAATTGCCTTTTCGAGGATACCACAACCCCAAAGTAGGTGTTCCGTTCAAGTAACGTAATATCCTTTTCACAATAACCATGTGCGAAGCTCTCGGGTTAGATTGAAATCTTGATGCGAGGCACGTTGGGTACATTATATCAGGACGTGAAGCAGTTAAGTACATCAAAGAACCTATCATGGAACGATAAAGCGTTTCTTCAACCCTATCTCCGGTGAGATCTGGATGTATCCCATGATTTGTCGCAAGTGGGGTTGACGCCGGAGTAGAACCTGACATCCTAAATTTCTCCAGAATATCATGAACATACTTCGTCTGGTGAATGAAAATTCCCTCAGGTAGTTGTTCAACTTGAAGACCCAGAAAGAATTTCATCTCCCCCATTGATGACATTTCGAATTTCTGCTTCATGACTGATTCGAAATCTTTGCAGAATTTCTCATTTCTTGACCCAAAGATTATATCATCCACATAAATCTGTACGATCAGAAGATGACCGTCGACTTCTTTAGTGAAGAGAGTGGCATCCACTTTCCCTCGGATAAAGTTATTCGCTAGTAGGTGTTGAGACAAAGTCTCGTACCAGGCTCTCGGTGTCTGATGCAAACCGTACAACGCTTTGTCCAGCAGATAAACTTTGTTCTTGTGGATTGGGTCGGTGAAGCCCGGTGGCTGTCCAACATAAACCTCCTCTTTGACCTTCCCATAAAGAAACGCCGATTTTACATCTAACTGATATACTTTGAAATTTTTCCAAGATGCAAATGCCAGGAAGATGCTGATCGCTTCTAGTCGTGCCACAGGAGCATAAACCTCAGTAAAATCGATACCCTCCTGTTGACTAAAGCCCTGAACAACGAGTCGAGCCTTGTTTCGTACAACAACTCCTCTGTCGTCTCTCTTACACTTAAATACCCATTTCGTATTTATCATCCTATGACCTTCGGGTAAATCAACCAGTTTCCACACTCCTAACTTCTCAAATTGTCCCAATTCTTCTTGCATCGCGTTGACCCAAGAATCTTCAGTAAGCGCCTCTTTGTAAGTTCGCGGTTCGATCTGCGAAATAAAACAACTCAATGAAAAATCAGTTTGTAAAGGTGCTACTATAGAATAAAAACATGTAAGGCCCTGGTCAATTTGACGTCTCATGCGAACGCCTGATTGCAATTCTCCAATGATTAACTCCTCTGGATGGTACGAAAGTGTTCACGGCATTACTTCACTAGAAACATCTACATTGCCCTCTAGATTAGTAACATTCTGTTCTGCATCTTGTACACCTACTGGGTTTGTTTGACCTGAAATCTGGATCTGCTCCCCTTCAGAATCTGACTCTGAATCACCTCGATCAAATACTAGCATGTTCTTAGTTTCTTGATTAACATTCTCTGTCGACTGAGTACCAGGAGCAACATCATCTAGTTGGACATCATCGTGTTCACCAACATTGCTAGGACCTGCTTCATCGTCATTTGAAGTTTCCCGCGATCGCCTCGAATACTCAGCTGGGAACCTTTGTTGTGACTCGTATTCGCGCAAAATATCCAACTCATCAAAGAAATCTTCTTCTTCCTCTGATTCTTCTCTTATGTCAAACAAATCCCACAGTTTGTCGTAATGATAACGCCATGAATCCCCAGGATTCTGCGGCGGCATAGTGTGACCTTGACATTCAACATTCGCACCTTCAATAATCCGCTTCTCATTTGGAACGAAGACACGTCGCAAAGGATTTGAATATCCAACAAATATACCCTCAATGCACTTCGGACCAAACTTTCCATGAGGCTCTATAACAGTACAGGGTGACCCGAACGGTTCTAGATACTTCAAATTCGGCTTGCGGTTATTGATTAGCTCAAAGCATGTTTTGTTGAATTTCTTGACAGTGAGAACTTTGTTGACCGTATAGCATGTGGCAGAAACAACTTAGCCCAAAAATTTATCGGTAACTTTGAATCTGCGAGCATAGTTCTAGCCGTCTCGATTAGCGTCCGATTTTTGCGTTCTGCGACTCCATTCTGCTACGGAGTGTACGGAGCACTAAACTCATGCAAAATACCTCTTTCATCACAAAATTCTTCCATCTTGTTGTTCTTGAATTCAGTACCATTATCACTTCGAATTCTCTTGATACGCCTTTGGTACACATTCTCAATCTTTTTGAACAACGCCATCAAACTATCAAATGTTTCGTCTTTCGTTTCAAGAATGAAACCCACGAAAATCTGGAATAATCATCAGTTACGACCAAACAATAGTAATCTCCTTTAATACTCTTGACATTCACAGGACCAAACAAATCCATGTGAAGTCTTTCCAAAGGTCTTGAAACTGAATTGACTTGCTTTGTAGGGTGTGACTTTTTCTTCTGTTTGCCTTTTACACAGCTAATACACTCCCCTTCTAGATGAAAACCTTTGACATGAACTCCTGTAACCAAATCGTTATGCACTAAATGATTCATTTATCTAAGATTTATATGCCCCATCTTCCGGTGCCACAATCTCGATTCTTTTTCCGTTGCTCTGGACACAAAACAATGAGCCTGACCCGTGGTAGTAGTAGCAACACTCATCTCCAACACGTACAGATCATTAACTCTTGGTGCCCTCATTATAATCCATTCTTCAGGGATAACAAATCCTGGCTTCAAAATCAAACATTCTTTATCGGTGAAATGATGAGTGTACATCCTGTCACAGATCTGGGAGATACTTAGCAGATTGTTCTCTAGCTCAGCAATGTAGTTAACTCTCGCAAACGTCACAATCCCGTTGGATAACGTTCCTTCACCAATAATCCTTCCTCCTTGATTACCTGCAAAACCTACGTAACCACCATTGATATTCCTCACATCATACAGTAACGCAGTCTTCCCTGTCATATGCCTTGAAGCTCCACTATCCATAATCCATCTGGACACAAGTTTTGGAAGATCCTGTACATAACAAACATTAACTTCAAAACTTCAATCAAGATGCCGATTCATGCTTCGCGATCAAGGAAGCTCCGGCAATTCAAACTACTTAGTTAAACATTTTGGCCACCCAGGCCTCACCAGCCTTGGGGTAACCTTGACATTTTTAACTCTTGCAACTTAAATTTTAAAGTTTTCAGCCTTCAGAGGTGGAAAATTTGCATCATATTCAATTGGACTTGAATCCTCAGAAGGTGAAACCTTTTTCTCAATTTTGGGTTTCCACACTTGTTGAGATAATGCAACCCGTTTATAAACTTTGTCATTTTTAGTTACCGACTTCTTTACAGGTTCATTTTTTATTTTGTTGTTATCATTTTTCACATTCTTTTTCTCAACAACGATTGGTGCTTTACCCTTCTCGTCAACTTTCTTCTTTTTCTTCACAGTTTCAGTCTTAGGCTTCGCGTTGGTACACTTTCGTGCAATGTGACCAACTTGATTACATCTGAAGCATGTTCGAGTATCAACACCTCGACTTATGCCTTCTGACTGAGCCTGTGAAGCTCTCTTCTCAAAGAATTCTTTATTTGATTTTGAAAAGATTTGTTTCTCTTCATCAGCAAGTGAACTCGACCTGTTTACAAACTTTTTCTTCTCAACAAACTTCTTGTTTGGAACATTTATCTTTTGATAAGACTTACCTCCCTAATAACCACCCGACCAATTGTTTCGGTTGTTATTATAAAAACGCGGTGGAACTACAGGTTTCTTCTAGTAAGTTTTATCTTTCTTTGTTAGACTCAGATTGTTCACTTCTGATAATTCTACTTCAACCAGTTTGAACACATTTGTCAATTTGTTCATGTTTACATTCTCAATTGGAAACTCTGAGTCCGAAAACAACTTATCCGAACCCAACATCTTGTACATGACAAGATTTGATTCTTCATTTAAGTTGTTCTTGGACTTTTGTTTCGGAATGTATTTGTCCAAAAAACACCCATCTTCCTCAGTAGTGTCACTGTCCGTTTTTAACACATTTTCAACAACACCTTTTACAATATCATTTTGGACACTATCGTCATTGGAAGATGTGAACGTGACATCAATGTTCTCCGGAAGTTTAACTTCGCTTTCTTCTCCAATTTCAACCAACCCAGATTGCTTTTTCGTGTAGTTATCAAGAACAGGTGGTGGAACTCTATGAAAACCCACCCCGGTTCCATCAGAATACACATCTTCGCCAGCTTTGTTTTTGCCAATGGGTTTTGGAACAATGTGTTGCAAAAAAATCTTGCGGAGCTATAACTGTTAAGCTTCAACTGGATTCGCTCGTTTTCAATTTCAGCCTCTTGAACTTTTAGTTTCAAATTAGCGATTTCATCCAGTTGTTTGTTGATTGATTCTTCTTTCACTCTAAGCACTGCTTTTAATTGAACTTTTTCTTTATATGTTTTACCATTTCGATCATCATTATCTTTTATTGTGCTTTTGAGTTTTTCAAACTTTTCAGAAATTTGACGGTTTTCAAGAATTAGCTTTTCATTTTCCTTTTTAACTTTTTCATGATCAGTTTTATCATTTTCAAGTTGTCTTGTTAATTCTCTTATACGTTCAGTTGAAGCTTTAACTATTTTGTCACGATCAAGAATTTGATTTTCAACACTTCTGACTCTCGCTGTCAGATCATCACTTTTCTTTCCGTTGAGATACGTGACTGTATTACAAAATTTGCACTCTTTGTTGCAATTTTTGCAATCAACATTTCCATCAATTTGTTTACCTGACGCATTTGTTGACAAGTTTGAACTGACCTGGCTTTTTGACTCAGACACGGAGTTAGAGTCTACCTCAAGTTCTTTAGTAGCCAACATTTTGTCAGCCATTTTCCCAGGTTCTCAGCAGTCAACTCCCGCGTTGTGTCAATAACCCCAATATCAATTTTCTTTGATTTCTGTATCTCTTCTTTCTCCTTCTTCTCTTTCTCTTCTTTCTCTTTCTCGTCTCCGATTCCCCACCATTTATTCTGCCAATATTCATCCTCTTCTTTGTACTCCTTGATTATGGCTTCAATATCAAGCGTTTTGTCATCGATCGCAATATTTCCATATGGGTCAAGATAACACTCCCTGTCCGGATCTCATCTTCTCGCTCTCCTCGCTTCCAGATAGATACCAGAAATTCTAATGATTCTGTTTTCAGCCAACATTTTTCTGTATCTATACTTCTGCTCTTCAATTCGGTTATCTTTCCAAGGAATAGGTTCATTTTTCGCCATGAACGCGTAACCAACCGCATCTTCCTCCGGTAGAACTTCTTTACTCCAGTCATACCCTTCATCATCATAAATCACCGTAAGAGCTCTAGATTTCTCTCTGTTGTCTTCACCCTGCTTCAATCTAGGCGGCTCAGATTTATTCTGATGATAAATTGCCTTCTTATAGTAATCCTCTCTGAAAGGATTCTCTGACTCGTCAGCATATGCGTTTCTGCATTCTCGCTTGAAGTGAGCCTTCTGCTTACACTTGAAGCATGTCACCTTGGATGTATCGAACCCCAACTTGGTAGATGGACCACCAATTGTTTTCCTGCCGGTAATTTCCATGAAGCGCTGTGCTCGACGAACAGCACTGGCCATAGCCCAATGAATATCAATCAGCTCCATTTCTTCAGGATCTATCTGATCATAATCTTCTTTCATCAGGTTGGTGTTGCCTATCTTCCCAGCTACTAACCCTTCATATGATTCCAACACCGACGCCAAGAAGACCATCTGCTACTTAGCTGACTCTTCATCAAAATTCTGAGCATTCTTTAAGTCTATTGCGACGTTGCATTGAAATTTTGCATCTGAATGACTTGCAGATGATGAAGATCCACTGTGATAACCACTGTTGACTGCTTTGACTTTCTTTGCTTGCTGTAGACACATTCTCAGCAGAAAATGCAGTCTTGGGAGAAGTTTCTTTTGGCATCATGCTCTTCGGATAATACAAATCCAAATTCTGTTGATAAGATGAGTGATTGACTTTGAATGTCTTATTCAGTTCCAACTCGTGACTCTCGAGTTTCTCAATCAGCAAATCTAAATTCAACTTTTTTGGTTCTCTGATGGTATTCTTCAGCATCAACGCATAATATCTCCAATCCATCTCACAAGGCAACGAATCGAACAATTTGTCGATAAGCTCATCCTCAGGATATATGATATCATGTCGTGCTAATTCTAGCTTCAGATGACCAAACCTTTCTATCATTTTACAAACTGACTCGTTCTTTAAACATCTAAAAAGATCAAACTCTTTTCTAAGAAGTTTTCTTTTGTTTTTCACAATTTCTGAACTTCCTAAACATTTTGTTCCTAGCTTCTTCCAAAGATCATTTGCATTTGAATAATCGATTAAGGCGATTATGTCTTCCCGGACGGACTGAAATAACAATGTCACACATTTTTGCTCGGCCACAAATGATTCGATCTCTTCAGCTGATGATAGAGTTTCACCATTTTTGTTTCCATGTTCATAGCCGTTTTTAGACTTTTCCAGCTGGGAAATGCAAATGCCATCAACCAATCTTCAAACTTTCTTGACCACCGACTGTATTCCTCGATAGCCATTAGCTTTGGAGGTTTACTGAATGTTCCGAAGGCACTTTCAGATTCCCAAGCTTCTAACTTTTTCTTCGCATTTGGCGGGTTCTCATTCGCATTGCTTGACGAAGTATCATCGTTTCCGGAATTTCCAGCAAACGCGTACATATCACTGAACGGGTTCAAGAATATATCATCCATCTTGAATGTACCTGCAAAATCAGTAAACACTTAGAAAATTTTTAGAAATTTTGAACAACAGTGACGAATCAATGAAATATCAATTTTGTGACAAATAAGCGAAATCACTTATGTCACAAAAACGAAACCAGTAGTGTGACTGATAAGCGAAACCAGTCAATGTGACAGATAAGCGGAACTAGGAATGTCACTATGAGCGAAATATCTATGTTCGTATAAGCGAAACACCCAAGAGTTCCTATGAGCGAAACTACAAGTCTGTTTGAGTGGAATACAGTAATTTTGAGCGAAACCTTCGAGCGAAACCTGATATTTCGAGCGAAACCTGAGATGTCCGAATAGGGGAAACTATGTTTTTAACTGTTTTTTACCATTTTTAAGCCTTGTTTTAACCTGAATCTTTCTAGGGTTTTTAATTGTATGTTTCACACGTTATACTAAAAAATCAGGCCATTGCAACCGTAGGAACCAGTTCAAATTGAAAAAGTATGAGAGAAAGTGAGTAGAAATGAGAGAATTCTGTAGATTCAAGCTATAGTAGAATGAACTCCTCGTCCTGAGCTCTGATACCACTTGTTGGACCGAGTTGCGACCCTAAACAGTCAGTGGAGAACGTTCATCTTCACATACAAAGGCGGAATCAATACACATGAAGTTACACAACTTTTCCTCTTTAATTTCCTCTCTATTGATGCTTTCTGATTACAATTTGACAGAGTTTCGTTACAAAAGCAATGACTAGGTTCCGCTCCAACGTCCACGATTGAATGACACATGAAGGTATTTATAGTGCAGTATGTTTCGCTCTTATGGCATAGCATATGAGCGAAACTACCAAGTGACTAATAAGAGAAACCTTTAAGTGACCTTAAAAGCGAAACCACCTATGACATAGGAGCGAAACCTATAATATAAACCCTAATTTTGACTTTCAAGCTCCTATGATAACATATCTTGACCTAAGACTTAATGTAGACGTAGTCAACAGACATTCCATGCATCAACACAGACGACGACATGGTCTGCAACAGACATCGTCACAGGACTCAACACAACGTAATCGAATCTCACCTCACACGTCTAGACTATTAAAGCTCAGGAACACGAGTAAGGCACGAATCACATAACCACATAGACACGAAAGTCACAAAATCCACATAACCACAGAAGCACATAAGCAAGTAGGGCACATAAGCATAAAACTGGATATCGAATTTGAATAACTTTCCAAAAAAATATAAACACGTAAACAGATAAAGCACACATAAACACATGAAATTGACGAGTCATCAAAGTACTCGGTTGCGGTTCTCAGAATCGAAACACATAAAATCGAGAGATAGATTGTCTGCGGCTACTAGACATCGACTATCCAAAGCAATTCGACTATTCACAGTAGACTTGTCGTCACTTTCGACTCTAGGGGTCGTGCTTCTGCCTCGATTCTTGGACATTCCACACACATTCCCTAGGTCATACTTGTAAGTTCAGGTCGTTGGAGTCCGTCGAAGCTTTGGTGAGATGAAATGAAGTTCGGAACAAATTGTCAAGGTTAGGGTTTCACCCCTGGCTTAGCAATTTCTTCCTTGTTTTAAGAAAATCGAGGCGATTATTCGTCAAAATATGGATTTCACTCCTGATTTGGTATAATTCTCCTCGTTTGTTATTGAAAATCGTTTGATAAATTGATAAAATCAGCATTAGCCAAGCAATTTAGTCAGGAGTTTGCGGTTTTCAAACCTAATCCTGACTATATCGCTTGACTTTTAATCGAAAGTTCTGCAATTCTTCGGTATCACTGCACTCGAATTTTTGATTAAAAGTCAAGCGATATAGTCAGGATTAGGTGTAAAAACCGCAAACTCCTGACTAAATTGCTTGGCTAATGCTGATTTTATCAATTTATCAAACGATTTTCTCATAACAAACGAGGAGGATTATGCCAAATCTGGAGTGAAATCCATATTTTGATAAATAAACTCCTCAATTTTCTTAAACAAGGAAGAAATTGCTAAGCCAGGGGTGAAACCCTAACCTTGACAATTTGTTCCGCACCTTATTTCATCTCACCAAAGCTTCGACGGACTCCAACGACCTGAACTCACCGATATGACCTAGGGAATGTGTGTGGAATGCCCAGGAATCGAGGCAGAAACACGACCCCTAGAGTCGAAAGCGACGACAGGTCTACTATGAATAGTCGAATTGCTTTGGGTAGTCGATGTCTAGTAGCCGTAGACAATCTATCTCTCGATTTTATGTGTTTCGATTTTGAGAACCGCAACCGTATACTCTGAAAACTCATTGATTTTATATGTTTATTTGTGCTTTATCTGTTTATGTGTCTATACGTTTGGAAGTTATTCAATTTTGCTATCATTTCAATCGACACACACGACTCGCATTTGTTATTCTATCTCAATTCGATACCCAGTTGCAATCTAGACGATATTATGCTATGCTATGCTATACGACTAAGTTAGGCCATGCTATACTGTGCTATTCAATGTACTATACGCGATCGCTATACGAACGACACGCGAGCTTGGAAGGATAGGTTTCTGTATTCTGACTGTATCTCTGCCTAATGTGTATGTGTTTATGTGTTTCTGTGCTTCTGTGCTCTACTTGCTTAGGTGCTTCTGTGGTTAACTGGATTTTGTGCTTTTGTGCCTATGTGGTTATGTGATTTGTGCCTTACTCGTGTTCCTGAGCTTTAGAAGTCTAGACGTGTGAGGTGAGATTCGATTACGTTGTGTTGAGTCCTTTGACGATCTCTGTTGCAGACCATGTCGTCGTCTGGATCCCAACACCACCTGACTCGCCAAGAAAAGAGAGATAGGCGTCTTGCTGCCATCATCTCCAAGCAAGTGGCAAAAGCCATAAGTGAGATGTATGAAAATGTCAGCAAATCGTCTGAAGAATCCCGAGCTGACATCCCTAAGGACTCAAGCAAGACTGCTTTCAGCTTCAAGCAGTTCAAAGCATGCGGACCTAAAGAGTTCACTGGCAAAATGGCCCTACAGCCATGTTTCACTGGTTCGATTCAGTTGAAGTCACTCTGCGTCAAAGCGGTTGTCCTGAGAATCTCCGCACCCTCAACGCAACAGGCGTCTTCCAGTCCCGAGCTCTAGACTGGTGGACGGCCGAATGAAACAAGCGCGGGAATGATGCAGCTTATGAGCTGACGTGGGAGGAATTGAAGGCAATCATGATCGAAAAATTCTGCCCTCCCCACGAACGCCAAAAGCTGGAGGACGAGTTTTGGACGATCAAGCAGAAGGACGGAGACAACGCTGCTCTAACTGCTCGCTTCATGCAGCTTAGCATCATTTGTCCTAATCAAGTCAAAAACCCAGACCAGACCATCAAGAAGTACATTCGAGCTTTGCCAGATTGCGTAGCCGATTTTGTTCATGCCGCCACGTCAGCAACAATCGAAGAGACTTACCTACTTGCCGCTGAGATCAATGACAAGCGGGTAAAGTCTGGTTTTTGGGATAAGCCCTCCAAGTCTCTGCATCAAGCTACTACATCAGCATCCACTTACACCGCTACTGCTCAACCCTCCAAGTCCTCACGCCGCATGAAGAAGCACAACAACAACAGCTCCCGCAACAAGAACTGTGATGTCGCAACAACTGCTGCTCCTCTACAAGTTGTACCAACTCAGCAGCAATCGCACCACCGCTCAGCTACAGTGATCAATGCACCGCCAGCAAAGCGTGCATACACAGGACCCCACCCTCTCTGCCCGACATGCTCATATCATCATCCGGTGGGAGTCGCCTGTCGTTACTACGCTCACTGCAACCTCTACGGTCATTTCACTGCGAACTTTCGCTATGGTCCTCGTCAAGCCCCAGTTCAAGCTACTGCCAACCATGCTCTACTTCCAGCCCCTCAAGGCCAACAAGCAGCTCAAGCACCTGTGGTCAATGCTTGAGTCTGTTTCACATGCGGTGATCCTAACCATTTCGCCAACATGTGCCCGAACAGGGTGGTTAAGCAAGAGCCCTAGCAGCCTCAGCAATAACAACAACCTCAGCAGCAGCAGCAATCAGCCCGTGCCCGAACCTTCAACATCAATGCCCGTCAGGCTCAGGCTGACAACAACGTGGTCAATGGTACGTTCCTTGTGAATGGTATTTATGCATCGTGTTTGTTTTATACTGGAGCCGATAACTTTTTTGTGCCGTTTGAATTCGAGAAGCTCCTTAGTCGTAAGCGCTCTTATCTTTCGTCTTCATTCGGAGTCGAAGTTGCTACTGGAAGAACTGTCGCCGTTAATTCTGTGCTCCGTGATTGTACTCTCGGCTCAACAATCACATCTTCCCAATCGACCTCATTCCGATGCAACTCGGAAGTTTCGACGTCATAGTAGGCATGGACTTTCTTCACGAAAACCATGTTGAAGTTGTGTGTTTTGATAAGATGATTCGATTTTCGCTCGCAAACGGAGATCTGCTATGTGTGTACGGTGAAACAACATCAAAAGGTCTCAAGCTCATGTCATGTGTTCAAGCCAGCAAGTATCTCCGCAAGGAATACAGAGCCTTCTTGGCCAACATTGTAGTAGCGGAGAAGGAAAAGAAAAAGAAAGCCGAAGTCAAAGACGTCCCAGTGGTCCGTGAATTTCCTCAGGTGTTCCCCGATGATCTTCCTGGGCTACCGCCAAGTCGTGATATCGACTTTCGTATTGACCTCATTCCTGGAGCGAACCCCGTTGCCAAATTTCCTTATCGACTCGCTCCATCCGAAATGCGGGAACTCTCAAACCAACTCCAGGATTGCTTGAAAAAGGCTTTATTCGCCCGAGCACCTCTCCTTGGGGCGCACCAGTCCTTTTCGTCAAAAAGAAGGATGGGTCGTTCCGGATGTGCATCGATTATCGGGAATTGAATAAGTTAACCATCAAGAACCGATACCCTCTGCCCCGAATCAACGACTTATCTTCGAGAAACACTTGGCACCTTGCAGCTGATCAAATAAGTCATCGATTCGGGGTAGAGGGTATCGGTTCTTGATGGTTAGCTTATTCAACTCCCGATAGTCGATGCACATCCGGAATGACCCATCCATCTTTTTGACGAAAAGGACTGGTGCGCCCCAAGGAGAAGTGCTCAGGCGAATAAAGCCATTTTCAAGTAATTCCTGGAGTTGGTTCGATAGCTCCCGCATTTCGGATGGAGCGAGACGATAAGGAGCTTTGGCAACAGGGTTGGCTCCAGGAATGAGGTCAATACGAAAGTCGATATCACTACTTGGCGGTAATCCGGGTAGATCATCAGGGAACACCTGAGGAAACTCACGGACCACTGGAAAATCTTTGACTTCAACTTTCTTTTTCTTTTCCTTCTCCGCTACTACAATGTTGGCTAAGAAGGCTCGGTGTTCCTTGCGGAGATACTTGCTGGCTTGAATACACGACATGAGCTTGAGACCTTTCGATGCTGTTTCACCGTACACACATAGCAGATCTCCGTTTGCGAGTGAGAATCGAATCATTTTATCAAAACACACAACTTCAGCATGGTTTTCGCGAAGAAAGTCCATGCCTACTATGAAGTCAAAACTTCCGAGTTGCATCGGAATAAGGTCGATTGGGAAGATGTGATTGTTGAGCTCGAGAGTATAATCACGGAGCACAGAATTAACGGTGACAGTTCTTCCTGTAGCAACTTCGAGTTCGAATGAAGACGAAAGATAAGAGCGCTCACGACTAAGGAGCTTCTCGAATTCAAACGAAACAAAGCAGTTATCGGCTCCAGTATCAAACAAACACGATGCATAAATACCATTCACAAGGAACGTACCATTGACCACGTTGTCAGCTTGAGCCTGACGGGCATTGATGTTGAAGGTTCTGGCATGGGCTGCTTGCTGCTGCTGCTGAGGCTGCTGCTGTTGCTGAGGCTGCTGGGGCTCTTGTTTAACCACCCTGTTTGGGCACCTGTTTGCAAAGTGGTTATGATCACCACATGCAAAGCAGACTCGAGCATTGACTGCTGGTGCTTGAGCTGCTGGTTAGCCTTGTGGGGCAGGGAGTAGAGCTTGGTTTACAACAGCTTGAACTGGGGCTTGACGAGGACCATAGTGACAGTTCGCAGTGAAATGACCGTATAGGTTGCAGTGAGCGCAAAAACGACAGGCCAGACCCACTGGATGATGATAAGAGCATGTCGGGCAGAGTGGGTTGGCCTTGTGTATGCACGCTTGGCTGGCGGTGCGTTGATCTCTGGAGCTGAGCGATGGTGCTGCTGCTGTTGAGCTGGTACGGATTAGAGAGGGGCAGCAGTTGTTGCGGCTGCACAATTGTTGTTGCTGGAGCTGTTGTTGTTGTGCTTCTTCTTCCTTCTTGAAGACTTGGAGGATTGAGTAGAGGCGGTATCGGTGGATGCTGTTGTGGCTTGGTGTAGAGACTTGGCTTGCTTATCCCAAAAACCAGACTTAACCCACTTGTTGTTGATCTCAGCGGCAAGTAGGTAAGTCTCCTCGATTGTTGCTGGCTTGGCAGCTTGAACAAAATCGGCTACGCAATCTGGCAAAGCTCGAATGTACTTCTTGATGGTTTGATCCGGGGTCTTGACTTGATCGGGACATATGATGCTGAGCTGCTTGAAGCGAGCAGTAAGAGCAGCGTTGTCTCCATCCCTCTGCGTGATGGTCCAAAATTCATCCTCCAGCTTTTGGCGTTCATGAGGAGGGCAGAATTCGTCGATCATAATAGCTTTGAACTCCTCCCATGTCAGCTCGTAAGCTGCATCATTCCCACGCTTGTTTCGTTCGGCTGTCCACCAGTCTAAAGCACGGGACTGGAAGACGCCTGTAGCATTGAGAGTGCAGAGATTTTCAGGACAGCCACTTTGTCGCAGAGTGACTTCGACTGAGTCAAACCAATGAAACATGGCAGTAGGGCCATCTTCGCCGGTGAACTCTTTGGGTCCGCATGCTTTGAACTGCTTGAAGCTAAAAGCAGTCTTGCTTGAATCCTTAGGGGTATCAGCTTGAGATCCCTCAGACGACTTGCTGGCGTTTTCATACACCTCACTCACAGCTTTAGCCACTGATTTGGAGATGATGGCAGCGAGACGCCTGTCTCTCTTCTCTTGGCGGGTCAGACGGTGTCGGGATCCAGACGACGACATGGTCTGCAACAGACATCGTCACAGGACTCAACACAACGTAATCGAATCTCACCTTACACGTCTAGACTACTAAAGCTTAGGAACACGTCGAAACACATATCACGTAATCTCATAGGCACAAAAGCACAGAATCCACATAACCACAGAAGCACATAAGCAAGTAGAGCACAGAAGCACATAGTCACGAAAAGCATATACACATTTAATCACAGAGGCACATAAGCAGATATCGTCACGTAATCCTCCTAGTAGCACATACAGTATCCTAACTGCCTCTATGTTTTGCGAGTATTCAAACATTGCGGTTGTGTATAATTATATTGATTAGCATAGCATAGCATAGCATGATATCGTCTAGATTGCAGCAACTGGAGATCGAATTGAGATAGAATAACAGTGCGAGTTGTGTGTGGATTGAAATAGCAGCAAAAGAGAATAACATCTCAAAATTTAAACACGTAAACAGATAAGCACATAAAATAACATAAAAATCAACGAGTCATCAGAGTACGCGGTCGCGGTTCTCAAAATCGAAACTTCATAAAATCGAGGGATAGATTGTCTGCGGCTACTAGACATCGACTACCCAAGACAACTCGACTATTCACAGTAGACTTGTCATCACTTTCGACTCTAGAGGTCGTGTTTCTGCCTCGATTCTTGGGCATTCCACACGCGTTCCCTAGGTCATACTTGTGAGTTCAGGTCGTTGGAGTCCGTCAAATGCCTTGGTGGGATGAGATAATATTCGGAATAAATTGCCAAAGTTAGGGTTTAACCCCAGGCTTAGCAATTTCTTCCTTGTTTTTAAGAAAATCTAAGAAGAATTTTCATCAAAATGGGGATTTCACTCCTGATTTGGTATAATTCTCCTCGTTTGTTAGCGAAAATAATGAGGTAAGCATGAATAAATGAATAAAATTAACATAAGTCAAGCATTTTGGTCAGGAGTTTACGTTTTTCACACCTAATCCTGACTAGATTGCTGGCTGGGATTGAAATTCGAGTGCAGTGATAGCGAAGAATTGCATAATAAAGCACATAAACTTGGTCTGATGGTTCCTAGCTATAGTCTAGGTCTCTAAGACAGCGACCCGGACTAGGTCGTGTCTAACCTAATTCCCTATAGTTATGGCTCTGATACCAATCTGTCACACCCCAACCGATGGCGGAATCATCGGGGCGCGGCACTGCGCGAAACAGATTGTCCAGAAGTTTCCACAACAACTATTATACAAATTCAGTTAAATCATACGTCCCATACCGTATCCCAAATTAATAACAAGTCATTACAGAAAGCATCTAGTCAATAAATCTTGTTCCAACAACTCAGATTTAATTATTACAAAACCAAATAAATATTGTTCAAATGTTTCTAAGACCCTCTCAGGACAAGATCTACAGACAGCTGAGCCCTGGGCTCCTGCTCAGAGAACTATTTGTTGGGGGCCTCTAGAAGCTTATTCTAGCCTCGCTTTCCTAGCAAGCAAATACCTTAAAACACTTGTCACATACGTTTAAATAAAGTCAATACATAAAATGTAAAGGTGAGTACACAAGTTTGATAATAGCATATAGAGTTCGAATAGTTTACGCATAACCAGCACGTACACAGAGGAAAACGAAGCATGTTAATTATTGACATGGGACCATCGGTACCAACGACTGCGGGTTGACTGTCCGAGACAGTTCGCAATACATGATTACCACCGTAATCCATGCAAGTAATTGTCCTTAACAACCCCCGTGTGAACGGGTGCTGAGTCCAAACTATAGTACTATGTTGCTAAGGCAGGTAGACTACATTTCCATGTGTAAACCTAATAAACAAGCATTCATTCAGTCACGTAGTACATACAATCGGTTAGCGTTCGAATAGTTTGTATTTAGTTGTGATTTGATAAGTAACGTATGTAACACCCAAAAGTGCTAAAGCAAAAAGGGATCGAGTATACTCGCAGTGATTGATTATGGATTAAAGGGAGCGCTGAGAGTAGGTTAGCCTGAATAGTTCGATAGTATAGCGATGAGTAATTCGGAAATGTTAACAAGGGTAATTGGATCGAACGGTCTGGTCGATCGAACGGTAGGTTCGATCGAACAGCCCTATCCGTTCGGTTGGTCCAACCGTTCGGATAGTCTGCTCGATCGGCCGGATGGCTCGATCGGCTTGGACAGTTCAAGTGGATTGTTTCTTCCTTTAGGAAGGATGTGTTTGTGTATGATGGTTTGCACTTTTGAAGTTTTAATTGCAGCATTTGGAAACATTGAAGTGTTCCTACCTTTCAGGTTGTTCGATCGATCGAACGGGTAGTTCGATCGGTCGGCCCAACCGATCGGTTAGTCAACTTCAGTTGCAAGTCCTTAAGGAATGGTCACTCGATCGGGTGGTGTATCCGATCGAACATCATACTAAGGCTTGACTAGTTTGAAAACGATTAAGTGTTGAAGTGTAGTATCTCATGATCCGAAGAGTAATGTTTACCAAACGTAGTTCGATCGAACATCCCTTCATCAATACCATGCTTAATAAAATTTGTAAGGTGTGGGAACATGTGTCAGCCGATCGGCTGGCCCGGTCGATCGGCTGGTAGGTCCGATTGGCTAGACTGTTCGTTCGAATAGCCTAGCCGTTCGGCCAGCATTTCTGACCTGGTCGGCCTTTCGTCTAACACTTGGTTGTTTTGGGTTTGTTTTGATATGATTTTGAGGTATTTCGACAACGAGCTGAACCATAGAATATGGGTCCTTACTTGTTTCACTGGTTCGGGCAGGAATCACCCAAGGCCGGCCAGTGAACTGTTTCGGAACGGTAGTTTAGCGTTTAACCCGAAATCGGTGAACCTCGTAGTTAGAATCCGAACCTCGAACCACGTGATTGTTAGAATGATTAGTGAGCTGGTTCAAGCTCCGTTTCTACCGGTTTGATGGTCATGAGTGCAAAAGAGTTGAAAGATAACCGGAAAATCCGTCTCTCAATCTTTCACACCGTGAAATGTTAAGATCTATCATAGATCTTAGTTTGTTTATGTGGAAATCGGTTAGATCTAAGCTATTCATGGTTGAATGAGGCCAAAACATGATGTTCTTGAAGAACACCATGATGACATCATCCAAGAACACTTAGATCTTGGTGATTTCACGGTTAGAAATCAAGATTTGAAAGATAGAAAGGTGTAGAATCATGTAATGAACAAAAACGTACAAGATTTAGAGTGAAAACTTACCGGAGTTGAGAGAAATCTGAGAAAAGGTGAAGAATAAGGCTGGTTCAGTCAGAGCTTTCCAAAAGTGGAAATGAAGACAATGACAGCCCTATTTATAGGCTTCCAAAAGAGGAAAGGTGTAACCGATCGGCCAGGATTCCTGGTCGAATGGGCTGCTCAATCGAACAGCATGTTCGATCGCCTAGCCTGTTCGATCAGTGATCTTGTTCGATCAGGGAGTCCCTTTTTGAGTGTTTCGCGATGATTTTTGATATTTCGATTTCGATGAACGATGATTCGAGTACGATAGAGTTTCCTAATCAAATTACTTTTTAATCCCAACTACTATATCAACATACAAGCATCTATAATTCACATTTCGGTTTCGGTTTCGATTGAGTTTGATTGCTTTTCGAGTTTCGATTCGATTCGATTGATCACCACACATTTCAACATAAAGTAACACGCACAAGTAACACATAAGGCACACACACGTGTATAACCACACCAAAGTTCGCATAATTCAAGCTTCGAGTTCGATGATTGATTCGATTAGCTTGATCATTAATTGATTAACTTTATCGCATTGTTACTTCCTGCTATTCAAAGTCGATTAACGATTCGCATTCGATTACTATTCGATTATTTAGGTTAGACAACACTTACTCCACATAATACAAAAATTAAAATAGATTAATTAAAATAAAAGAGGTCAAAGGTTGACTTTGACTTTGACTTTGACTTTGACATTTGAAAACACGGGGTGTTACATTTTGGCTTACTCGAACAACCACCGATTCCCATATGGAAGTGGGAGAGTATAGCTATGGATTTCATAACTAAACTTCCACCCACGCCATTAGGTCACGCCAGTATTTGGGTTATAGTGGATCGTCTGACCAAATCAGCCCACTTCTTTCCAATGCGGGAATACTACAAGGTAGAACGACTAGCCCAGATCTACACCGACGAGATCATTTGTAATCACGGTATGCCTCGCGACATCATCTCGGACCGTGATGCTCAGTTTACCTCGAGATTGTGGGAAATGTTTCAAGCAGCGCTCGGTACGTCGCTTAATCTAAGTACCGCATTCCATCCTCAAACCGACGGACAGACTGAGAGGACGATCCGTACTCTTGAAGACATGCTCCGTGCGTGTGTTATAGATTTCGGTGGTAGTTGGAACAAATACCTGTCACTAGTCGAATTCTCGTACAATAATAGCTATCATGCCAGCATCCAAATGGCACCATTCGAGGTCTTATATGGAAGAAGATGTCGTTCGCGTATTGTGTGGCACGAGATCGGTCACTCGCAACTAACCGGTCCCGAGTTACTACAAGAAACGACTGACAAAAGCCTCCAGATCTGAGACAACTTGTTGAAAGCTCGTAGTAGACAGAAAAGTTACGCCGATAGAAGACGCAAGCCCCTTGAATTTGACGTTGGCGACTATGTACTCCTAAAGGTATCACCTTGGAAGGGTGTAGTCAGATTTGGCAAGAAAGGGAAACTCGCGCCTCGATATGTTGGACCTTTTAAGATTCTAGAAAGGATCGGAAAAGTCGCCTACAGACTCGAACTACCAGAGGAACTTAGTAACGTCCACCCGACTTTCCACGTCTCTAACCTCCGAAAATGCCTTGCTGACCATGATCTGATCGTACCGCTCGACGATCCTCAAGTGAACGAAACGCTGCACTTCGTGGAAAAGCCTGTCGAAATCATGGATCGCCAAACCAAGCAACTCAAACGCTCGCGCATCCTTATCGTGAAAGTCCGATGGGAAGGCAAACGAGGCGCAGAGTTCACTTGGGAACTCGAAAGCGACATGAAGGCCAAGTACCCGCAGTTATTTAGATGAAGATCTGAAGCGTCAAATTGGTAATTCACGGTGTTGTGTAGCCTTCAGCCTAATTTCGGGACGAAATTCCCTAAACAAGGGGAGGCTGTAACACCCCGTGTTTTCGAATGTCAAAGTCAAAGTCAAGTTTGACTTCTTTGACTGTTAATAGTTAATTTTAATTTTTGTATTATGTGGAGTAAGTGTTGTCTAAATTAAGTGATCGAATGTTTAATTATGCGAACCGATTATCGACCTTGAATAGCAGGAAGTAGCAATGCAATAAAGCTAATCAATCAGTAATCAAGCTAATCGAATCATCATCGAACTCGAACCTCGAATTATGCGAATTTTGTTGTTATTGTACGTGAGTGTGCCTTATGTGTTATTTGTGCGTGTTTACTTTATGTTGGTATGTGCGGTGATCAATCGAATCGAATCGAAACTCGAAAAGCAATCGAACTCAATCGAAACCGACATCGAAACGTGAATTATGGATGCTTATGTTAGATATAGTGGTTGGGACTGAAAGTAATTTGACTAGGAAACTCTATCGTATTCGTATCATCCTCCATCGAAATCGAAATATCAAAATCATCGCAAAACACTCGAAACAGGCCACTGATCGAATAGGAACATGCTGATCGAACAGCCCAGCCGATCGAACATGCTGTTCGATCGAGCAGGCCGTCCTATCCGGATGTCCGTCCGATCGGTCAGCACTTTCCCCTTTGGGAAGCCTATAAATAGGGCTGTCATTGTCATCTTTACCACTTTTGGAAAGCTCTGACCAACCAGCTCTTGTTCTTCACCTTTTCTCAGATTTCTCTCTACTCCGGTAAGTATTCACTCTAAATCTTGTACCGTTTTTATCAATACATGATTCTACACATTTCTATCTTTCAAATCTTGATTTCTAACCGTGAAATCACCAAGATCAAGTGTTCTTGGATGATGTCATCATGGTGTTCTTGAAGAACATCATGTTTTGGCCTCATTCAACCATGAATAGCTTAGATCTGACTGATTTCCACATAAAAAAACTAAAATCTATCAAGGATCTAAACATTTCACGGTGTGAAAGATTGAAAGACGGATTTTCCGACTTTCTTTCAACTCTTTTACACTCAAAACCATTAAACCGGTAGAAACGAAGCTTGAACCAGCTCACTAATCATCCTAACAATCACATGGTTCAAGATTCGGATTCTAACTACGAGGTTCACCGATTTCGGGTTAAACGCCAAACTACCGTTCCGAACAGTTCACCTGCCGGACTTGGGTGATTCCTGTCTGAGCAAGGGAAACAAGTAAGAAAGTAGGTTCCATGGTTCAACTCGTCGTCAAACTACCTCGATATAATCTTAAGTAATCAGAACAGCCAAGTGTTAGACGAATAGGCCGACCAGGTCAGAATGCTGGCCAAACGGCTAGGCTGTCCGAACGAATAGCCTAACCGGTCGGACCTACCAGCCGATCGGCCGGGCCAGCCGATCGACCGGGCCAGCCGATCGGCTACCACATGGTCCCACATTTTTCAACTTCATGAAGTCTGGTATTGAACTAAGGAATGTTCGATCGAACTTTGGTTTGGTAAACATTACTCTTCGGATCATGAGATACTATGCTTCAACACTTAATCGTTTTCAAAACTTGTCGAGCCTTAGAATGTTGTTCGATCGGAGATGCTGTCCGATTGAGTGACCATCTACTGAGGCCTTGCAACTGAAGTAACTAACTATTCGGTTAAGCCGACCGATCGAACGACCCGTTCGATCGATCGACCGACCTGAAAGGTAAGAACACTTCAAAGATTTTAAATAATGCCGCAAAAGCTTCAAAAGTTCAAACCATCATACACAAACACATCCTTCTCAAAGGAAGAAACAATCCACTTGAACTGTCCAACCGATCGAGCCTTCCGGCCGATCGAGCAGACCACCTGAAAGGTTAGGCTGTTCGATCGAACCTACTGTTCGATCGACCAGACTGTTCGACCCATTTACACTTGTTTGCATTTCCACGTCACTCATCGTTATACTATCGAACTACTCAGGCTAACCCTACTTTCAAGCACTCCCTTCAATCTATAATCAATCGCTGTGAGTATATTCGATCCCTTTTTGCTTCCAACACTTTTGGGTGTTACATACGTTACATATCAAATCACAATCAAACACACTACTCAATTATTTGAACGCTAACCGATTATGCATGTATTACGTGACTAAATGAATGCTTGTTGATTGTGTTTACACGTGGAATGCTGTCTACCTACCTTAGCAACATAGTACTATAGTTTGGACTCAGCACCCGTTCACATGGGGGTTGTTAAGGACAATTACTTGCATGGATTACAGTGGTAATCGTGTATTGCGAACTGTCTCAGACAGTCAACTCGCAGTCGTTGGTATCGATAGATCCATGTCAATAATTAACATGCTTCGTTTTCCTCTGTGTACGTGCTGGTCATGCATAAACTTTTCGAACTCTATATGCTATTATCAAACTTGTATGCTCACCTTTACATTATATGTATTGACTTTATTTTAACGTATGTGACAGGTGTTTAAGATGTTTGCTTGCTAGGAAAGCGAGGCTAGGAATAAGCTCTAGAGGCCCCCAACAAATAGTTGTCTGTCAAGATCAAGAGTTTAATGTTTAGTTGTATGTAGATCTTGTCAGGCTGGGTCTTTAGGAGCATTTAAACAATATTTATTCTATTATGTTAAATCTGAGTTGTCGAAACAGAATCACTTGTTTGGATGTTATCTGTAATAATGAATTTGTTTATTCGGGATACGGTATGGGACGTATCTTTAACTGGATTATATAAATAGTTGTTATGGAAACTTCTGGACAATCTGTTTCGCTCAGTGCCATGCCCCGATGATTCCGCCATCAGTTGGGGTGTGACAGAATCATCGGGGCATGGCACTGAGCGAAACAGATTGTCTAGAAGTTTCCATAACAACTATTTATATAATCCAGTTAAAGATACGTCCCATACCGTATCCCGAATAAACAAATACAGTATTACAGATAACATCCAAACAAGTAATTCTGTTCTGACAACTCAGATTTAAACATAACAAAACTAAATATTGTTCAAGTGCTCCTAAAGACCCAGCCTGACAAGATCTACATACAACTAAACATTAAACGCTTGATCTTGACAGACAACTATTTGTTGGGGGCCTCTAGAGCTTATTCCTAGCCTCGCTTTCCTAGCAAGCAAACTTCTTAAACACCTGTCACATACGTTAAAATAAAGTCAATACATATAATGTAAAGGTGAGCATACAAGTTTGATAATAGCATATAGAGTTCGAATAGTTTACGCGTAATCAGCACGTACACAGAGGAAAACGAAGCATGTTAATTATCGACATGGATCTATCGATACCAACGACTGCGGGTTGATTGTCCGAGACAGTTCGCAATACACGATTACCACCGTAATCCATGCAAGTAATTGTCCTTAACAACCCCCGTGTGAACGGGTGCTGAGTCCAAACTATAGTACTATGTTGCTAAGGCAGGTAGACAGCATTCCACGTGTAAACATAACAACAAGCATTCATTTAGTCATGTAATACATGCGATCGGTTAGCGTTCAATAGTTGAGTCGTGTGTTTGATGGTGATTTGATAAGTAACGTATGTAACAACCAAAAGTGCTAAAGCAAAATGGGTTCGAGTATACTCACAGTGATTGATGGATTGAAGGGAGCGCTGAGAGTAGGTTAGCCTGAATAGTTCGATAGTATAACGATGAGTGATGTATAAATGCAAACAAGTGTAAATTGGGTCGAACAG
This sequence comes from Helianthus annuus, assembly GCF_002127325.2. Lineage (NCBI taxonomy): Eukaryota > Viridiplantae > Streptophyta > Magnoliopsida > Asterales > Asteraceae > Helianthus > Helianthus annuus. The sequence continues at coordinate 3,408,192 of NC_035446.2, forward strand.
TCTGGTCGATCGAACAGTAAGTTCAATCGAACAGCCTAACCGTTCGGTTGGTCTAACCGTTCCGGTAGTCTGCTAGATCGGCCAGAAGGCTCGATCGGTTGGACAGTTCAAGTGGATTGTTTATTCCTTTAAGAAGGATGTGTTTGTGTATGATGGTTTGAACTTTTGATGTTTTTGCAGCGTTTTCTAAAAAAAACATTGAAGTATCCTTGCCTTTCAGGTCGGTCGATCGAACAGGCTGTTCGATCAGCTAGTCCAACCGATCGGTTAGGTACTTCAGCACAGGGTTTTTAGCAGGGTGTCACCTGATCGGACGGCATGTTCGATCGGGTGGCACTCCAATGCGTCGAACGAGTTGAAAATCGATTAAGTGTTGAAGCATAGTATCTCATGATCCGAAGAGTAATGTTTACCAACCCAAGGTTCGATCAAACATTACTTCGTTCAATACCAGACTTCATGAATTTGTAAAGTGTGGGACCATGTGCTAGTCGATCGGCTGGCCCGGTCAATCGGCTGGTAGGTCCGATCGGTTAGGCTGTTCGTTCGGACAGTCTAGCCGTTCGGCCAGCATTCTGACCTGGTTGGCCTGTCGTCTAACAATTGTTTGTTTTTATCATTTGATGTTATATCAAGGTAGTTTGACAATGAGTTGAACCATGGAACCTTCGTTCTTACTGGTTTCCCCTGTTCGGACAGGAATCACCCAAGTCCGGCAGGTTAACTGTTCGGAATGGTAGCTCGGCGTTTAACCCGAAATCGGTGAACCTCGTGGTTAGAATTCGAATCTTGAACCACGTGGTTGTTAGGAGGATTAGTGAGCTGGTTCAAGCTCCGTTTCTACCGGTTTGAAGGTTTTGAGTGTAAAAGAGTTGAAAGAAAGTTGGAAAGTCCGTCTTTCAATCTTTCACACCATGAAATGTTTAGATCTATGATAGATTTTAGTTTATTTATGTGGAAATCGGTTAGATCCAAGCTATTCATGGGTGAATGAGGCCAAGATATGATGTTCTTCAAAAACACCATGATGGCATCATCCAAGAACACTTAGATCTTGGTGATTTCACGGTTAGAAATCAAGTTTTGAAAGATAGAAAGGTGTAGAATCGTGTATTGATAAAAAAACGTACAAGATTTAGAGTGAAAACTTACCGGAATTGGAAGAAATCTGAGAAAAGGTGAAGAACAGGAGCTGGTCGGTCAGAGCTTTCCAAAAGTGGTAAAGATGACAATGACAACCCTATTTATAGGCTTCCCAAAGGGGAAAGTGCTGACCGATCAGCCAGGATCCCTGATCGACTGGCCTGTCCGATCGAACAGCTGGCCTGTTCGGTCAATGTTCTCCTGTTCGATCAGTGGTCTGTTTCGAGTGTTTTGCGACGGTTTTTGATATTTCGATTTCGATGGAGGATGATACGAATACGATAGAGTTTCCTAGTCAAATTACTTTCAGTCCCAACTACTATATCTACCATAAGCATCTATAATTCACATTTCGGTTTCGGTTTCGATTGAGTTCGATTGCTTTTCGAGTTTCGATTCGATTCGATTGATCACCACACATAACAACATAAAGTAACACGCACAAGTAACACATAAGGCACACACACACGTATAATAACACCAAAGTTCGCATAATTCGAGGTTCGAGTTCGATGATGATTTGATTAGCTTGATTATCGATTGATCAACTTTATCGCTTTGTTACTTCCTGCTATTCAAAGTCGATTAACGATTGCATTGATGAAACATTCGATTCATTTTGATTAGACAACACCTACTCCACATAATACAAAAATTAAAATAGACTAATTACAGTCAAAGGTCAAACTTTGACTTTGACATTCGAAAACACGGGGTGTTACACATATGAGTTCATCACTCATTTGGTTTACGAAACCTTATTCTATCCAATCTCCCGATTTAGGTCCGGTTATTTACATAGTTACCTATATTAGGTGCCGTTTGATTTCCGTGATCCCTCTAGCTTTGCTTGGTTGTTGTTTAAGACTTCTAAGAACCCTCAAGTGAGTACATAGACTCCTCTTTTACTGTTTTCAAACTGTTTTGGCGTGAAACACATGTGCCTACTTGTTATCTTCGTGTTTTCATGTTATTATATCATATACTTGCTATGTTCATTAGTACACTATTAGTACATGATTTTATTATGTTTTGCTACGTATGTTCATTTAACATGCTAGCACACTGATTTTCATGTATTACATTTTGTTGCATATGCTCATCCAGCATATGAACACATTGTTTTACATTTTGAACCGTTTGTAACCATTTGACTATGTGAACCGTTTGTAACCATTTGAACATGTGAACCATTTGTAACCGTTTGATTATGTGAACCGTTTGTAACCGTTTGATTATGTGAACCGTTTGTGACCACTTGACTATGTGAACCGTTTGTAACCGTTTGATTGACATAAACCGTTTGAAATCTGTTTGAATTATTGGGATTAGGGAAGTGATTAGGTAACGGGGCGGGTGTAATGTGTTAAAAGCATGGTGGATACGCCGTTGGTACTTCCTATATATAAGTGCTTTTTTATACATTACATATTGTTGCATTATCTAGATCACTTGGGCAAGGTTATCAAAACAAAGTTATATTACAAGGTTTTTCTAACGATATACATATACTTTTCGAGTTTTTATTTCAAAAACGATTTACAATCTGGGTTTAAGCAAACAAATGTTTTGGAGTTAAGAATCATGGCTACGAGATTTTATAAATTATAATCAACTTGATTTAAGTTGGTTAATTATGTCGCAATGTTATACTTTTCAAAATAAGGTTTGTTTTTAAATAAGCATTGCAACATGTAAAACGAGCCATGAATCTGACACTCATACAAAACCTATGTACTCGCCGGCATTTTTATGCTGAAGTATTTTCACATGTGTTTCAGGTACAATAGTTGATGATATTTGATGATGATATTGGTGTATGCTCACATAGGAATGGACGAGGCCTTAATGACTTAATAATAATGAAAGACTATTTGTTTATATTTTTTTGATGTAATGTAATACATTTGATTTAATAAAACGAAATTATTTATTCCATGGTTGTGAAACAATGATTCTGTTACAACATTCCCCGACGTTTCCGCCACGTTTTGTTGTTTTACGTGGTCGGGGTGTGACATTAACGTTACTCACTAGACTTGTATCACACAAGTACAAGTCACAATCTTTTATGTGCGTGTTCTTTGTTGTTAAAAATAATTTATATTTTTAACTATGTATCTTACTTATATTATTTTCAGAAAAAAAAAATAAATATAAGTTTCTTGTATTTTTCACCCGAGTTATATATTTTCATCCAAAAATACATTCTAATTCATAACTTGTCCAAGTTACATAATCTTATTAAGAAATATATTTTCATAGATATATTTTTTGTATTAGTCTATGCATGTTGTATTTGTATTTTTGTATTTTTACTCCTTAAGAGTATTTAGTGTACTCTCAAAGTCCTAATACACTATTACATATAATACATATTACATACACTTAGCACAAAATTTGGTGACCAATAAATATACATATTTTCATCAAAAATATACATACTTAGTATCAATTTTTATCTTGAAGAAATCATTATTTATTAACTACGAAATTTGCCCAAAAATTAGGGAAACCTTCATAAATATTTTTAGGTGAATTTTTAGGGAATAAGTTTCATCAAAACTTATATTTTTCTAAGTCAAAATTTTATAAAATTTTGACATGTTTTCCCCTAAAAATGGAGATTTCCCATATTTTCAAAACATGTGTTTATTTCCTTTTAAATCATCAAAACAAATTTGCAACAACAATCAACAACTCATTCAACACCCACCGAGTGCCAAAATCAAGAAATTTTACCTAACAACATGAACTTGAACTTTCATAAAAACTTGTAGTAACTTGGTAGTGTGCTTAGTAGGTTTAGTTATCCTTAAAAACATGGTTATTTGTTTGTAAATCACATTATTAAAACATTTAGTCATTTACAACTTGAAAGATGATTTTTCCAAATATAATTCTTTGGTAATTTTCTTGTTACAAACATGTTTCTAGTCTTGTTTAAATACTAAAAATGTGATTAGTTTACTTAGAAACCATGACTTTGTAAATCTTGTGTATAACTTTAGTTTCTTGAGAGAACTAGTTTTGAAATCATCCAAGTTTATGACTAGTAACATATTACATATTTCATCATTCACAAAATCATTTTAATTTTCAAGTTCATGAGAAATATGGAGTATGATCATCTTGGTCTATCACAAGATCATTACCTTAACTTACTAGATCATGTGTTTAATCACAATCTAGTAGGTTTCACATGATGTCTAACCTCACAAACACAAATAATCAATTATCAAGAAGCAAATCAACACTAATCAACATGCATTCAATGGTATTAAGCTTATGTTAAAGTTTCATGATTATGTTCTTTAGTGTTCATCAAGATTAACAATGTTCATCATCTTCTAACCAACTAAATATGAAGTAAATTCAAGTTACAAGGGGCTTACTACTAGCACAAGGGCTAGGGATGAACACAAGAAGATGAAGGTGACAAATGTGATGGATAAAAGCAAATGGGAGAGGTCCTTCAAGATCCACAAGCTCCACACTTCGTTAGACACCTTCTAGCACCTTGTGATGAACATAGATTGTATGAGAATGAGATGGAAATGAGGGTGGTGGTGGTGGTGCTTGATCTTGGTCGTGGGGAGGGGAGGAAGGAGAGGGAGAGTAGTGTGTTTTGGTGTGTGAGAGATGTTGATGATTATGATCTTCATGTCATACTTATATCCATGTTTAGGGGTTTATCCATTAGGTAATATGTTCACTAAGTTCCATACAAGATCTCTTCCAAATCTAAGTAAATCAAGGAAGATCAAGGTGAATCAAGGGAATCTAAGTGTGGGGCCACCTTGGTGACCGTCCACATGAAAGGGGGGGGGGGTCTTGGTTGGTGTTTAATGATAAGTTAAGTATATTAGTTAAAATTTAAGTGTAATGTTTAGGTGTTATGCATGTGATGTGTTATATAGTGTGTTAGAGTGTTCGGGGATCATAACTAGTTCAGAAACATTAAAACAATGCTTCTAGTATAATTTTGATGTCTCGGGTAGTGTCCGGTTGTTCGGTTAGATACCGGTTCGTTAAAGTGCTAAATTGCACCGTTTAGTGTCCTTTATGTACCCCTTTGTGACACTTTCAATTCCCTACATTTTGTAAGTTAATTTGGACAATAGAACATTAATTCTGCATGATATTTTTGTGTTAAAAACGCTGATTAGAGCTAAATTATTGTTGAAATATATAAAATTCAGCATTTTAAGTGTGTTTCGGGTGCTTTTTAGTGCATATTTTAGCTTCCGGGAAGTCTATATGTTAACACTTGTATCCATACTTGGGTTTTAATGTATTGTAGACGGTGGACCTACTCCTTGGCTCTAATTCCATTATCTGACTACTTACTGCAGAGTTGCTGACATAGTGTATCTTACCGGTGAGTTTACTAGTCTTTCTGACGCAACGCTAATAGTAATGCATAAAGAAATATTTGAAGTATAAAACGTGCATGAATTCACAAGTATAGCATGTAATCAGACAAAGTTGACATTTAAGCACATAATTGCAGATACTAAATAATTATAAAACTATACGGAAATTACTGGTTTTGTGCCAGTTGTCATAGTCTCCCCCCGTTAAAAGAATTTCTGTCACACCCCGACCCGTAGCGGAAAGGTACGGGGCATGATGATTGCCCATAGCTCTTGACAACTAATCATTGTTACGATATCTAAAGTATGTCCATTTAAATTGTCACATAACATTTAATAATCAAAGTTAATCATACATTGTTCAAAAACTACATATCAAATGATGTCAATTTAATTTCCTAAGGCCCATGCTACGTGTCCACATCACTTGATCATCGACTTTGAAAACCTGCACCACGTTAGAAAAATATATTTTTGGGTCAACAAAATGTTGGTGAATAATTTCCTCCTTTTTATAGAAAACAGTTTCATATTTATTTCTTGTTAAAAAAATTATTTTTAACATGCACCTCAAGGTTAGTGCGTAAATGGTCTCATATCATCAATGTAGTCAACATCCCCATAAATCCAAGTTTACCAAACAAGAATACACAATCAAATAACAACACAAACAATCAAAATAAATAGACTTCTGATAATAGCGTGCATTAGGCTCAAGCCCCGAGGAGCGAGTCTAATACTGTTGGCGATACTAGGCTACAACCCATGGTCGTGAGGAACCTAGTCAGCCGTGTGGATCCACTAGACACAATAGCATGCAATAGACTTGACATCAAATAGCATCTAGAATAATAGAATACACATAAGACGTTCACATAATAACACTTGATCATAACATGTTAAGTAAATCGAAAAGTGTAACATGATGCACCCCACAATTTGTAACAGATTAAAAAGGGAAACTGGAAGAAATTACTCACAGGTTGCGAAGAGTTAATCCACGAGAATTACCGCACGAATACACGAGACGGGACAAATAACTAAGTCACCCTAGAATAAATATAACAAAGATTCTAAATAACGGAACGATAACAATGGGTCTAGCGCTCTGAGTTCTTGATTTGGTGACTTTTTGTATTTCTAGATTTATAAATTTTAGTTCTAACAAAATAAAGTAATATTAATTGTCAAGAATAAATCAATTATGATAAGGACGAGATTATAATATATGTATATATTTATATGGTCTAACATTTAAACAATTAAGGGTAGGGTAGATCAAACTTGTACATTTTATCTTTACCCAAAATTTGTATTTTTAGACCTATTATTAAGCTTATAAATTAATAAGTCTAAAATTTAATAATTAACCTAGTAATGCAAATAATATGTTTACTGTATATACTAAAATATTAGTTTAAGCCAATCAACAAAGACTAATCTCATAATTTTATAAATCCAATGAAAATATATTTAGGTTCTACCCTTTTATTTTAACACAAATACATTTACCAAAATTTGTATACTATAATTCAAATAGTTATTATCACTAGATAATCGCCCAAAAATTATGAGATTTGTATAAAAATTCCATGTCATGTTTAACTTCAAATAGTTATATCAGAAAAATAGTTTTCGTGAATTTTTATTCGGTGAATTTTTATTCGGTGCATTTCCAATTATTTATATAATTTCTTATTATATATATATAATGCTAAAAAATCCATAATAATTCCTATTGATGTCCAAAAATTCTCAAAATTTGTACTAACTATTCTAACATGATCCTAAACAGTATGTTAAAGTCGATTTCCCAATACATGCTTCTAAAATTAAAAGCCCGAATTCCAAAAACTCAAGAACCCTAGTAATGGAGAAATAAAATTCGTGTAGATTATGTTCTCTACACAGAAATAGATAGAGGGGTTTTGCAGAGCTCGAAAAATGAACAAGATTAGGCTTTGGAATTACCTGATTTGGATGAAAATTGAAGGAGATATCGTCCGAACAAGTTACGAGCCCTAGATTGTGTTCTTCGTTGGAATTCGCGAGTTTGAACGATTGTTAATGGGAATTGGGAGTGTGGAATCGTGTAAAAGACTTCCAGAAACCGAATGGTATAAAGTGTATTAGCTGATGTGATCGAATTATACAAGAAATCGCGTGGAGTTCTTGAAGTTGTTAATGGTCTTAAATGTATAATAAATTTGATCTTTATTTGATTAATTATGATTGTTTTAAGACAAGTAAATGATAGGAAACCGTTTCCCTCGTAATGACGAATCATATGGAATTAATAGACCATTCAATCGACGTGATATGGTAAAGATCTGTCTAGGTCGGGTCGTTTTTGGGTTCTCGGGTCGTGTTGTGCAGGAAACAATGAAGGAGAAGAAGATTCAGCGCGTTTGGTTTGTGTATTAATAAAAAACGGACCATGAATGTTAGCAAAAATGATTACAGCTCAACGGGCTTGCTGCATACGTGTTTGTACCAGAGACCCGGGTTCGAGTCTCCTCCCACGCGCGTTCCTTTTCCTTTTTCTAAAATAAATGTGGCTTAAGTGGTATATAAAAGAAGGGTTTGTAATCCGGCTGGCTATACGTTGTTTGTTCTATGTAGGGGTTCTGGGTTTGAATCCCAGCCCCAACATTATTTTCTTTTTAATCCACTTTTATTTATTAGCAGATTGGCCCCTCATGTTTACATAAACTGCTAACCTGATTAACCCAATACACTAACTTAGTTAGCTTATTTCTTATACAATAAACTACTTAGTTAATTAACCTTATATAATTAAATTCTAACTAACTTAACTAAGCTTGCTAACTTAGTTTGTTAACGTGTTTCTAATATATAGTTTCTACTAATTTCAAAAACAACCACTTAAATTGTAACTTTGACATTTTGACGATTTTACCCCTTTTAAGTTCAAAAGTCGTTTTAACCACCATTTTTAACGTAGTTAATTATTTCTCTTAAAGTTACTAACTGAACTAGTCGAGTTTTGCTTATAAAATCTAACGATACTAACCGTGGACCTTTATAGAATTAAAGTTTTAGTCCGATTTTAATCCGTCACGATGCGTGATAAATAATACACTATCAAAGATAATAAGGTTTATAAAAAAATATATTTTTGTTAAATTTGAACAGGTCCGGTTTTGCAATCTGGGTCGGATCTCAGGGACTCATTTTTGGCGGATGTTACACTGCTCATCCGTCTGAGGATGGTATGCGATGTGTATCTGGTATCTCTGTCAGAAATAATAGCCACTGGTACGCCATGCAGAGATACAATCTTATCTACATACAATTGGGCTAACATGTCGAAGCTATAAGTCTCCTTAATAGGTAGGAAATGTGCTGACTTAGTCAGTCTATATACTATTACCCATATAGTATCATTTCCTTTCCTTGTCTTTGGCAACTTGGTGATGAAATCCATTGTCACCATCTCCCACTTCCATGTGGGGAGTTCAGGCTGTTGCAACAAACCTGACGGCTTCTGGTGTTCAGCTTTGACTTGCGTGCACGTCAAGCATTTAGCTACATAGGCAGCTATAGACTTCTTCAAGCCTATCCACCAGTAGTTTGCCTTCAAATCCTGGTACATCTTATCAGCTCCAGGATGGACAGAATATTTGGAACTGTGGGCTTCCTGGAGGATGACATCCCGAAGTTCTCCATAAACTGGAACCCATATTCGTCCATTTAATCTTAGGATTCCGTCCTTGCCGTAGGATAACTGTTCTTCAGTTACTCCTAGCTTTTCCTCAGGGTAGTTGGCTTCCAATACATCTTCCTTTTGTGCAGCTAACAACCTTTCATTCAAATTGTTCTTTATCTCAATGCTCTTGGCATTGATTCTTATAGGCTTCACTCTCTCCTTCCTGCTTAAAGCATCGGCAACCACATTTGCCTTGCCTGGATGGTATCTTATCTCACAATCATAATCATTTAGAGTTTCCATCCACCTTCGCCGCCTCATGTTCAAGTCCTTCTGATTGAACAAGTGTTGAAGGCTCTTGTGATCCGAATAGATCACGCACTTGGTTCCATACAAGTAATGCCTCCATAGTTTTAGTGCAAATACAACAGCACCCAACTCCAAATCATGGGTGGTGTAATTCTTTTCGTGCACTTTTAACTGACGTGAAGCATAGGCAATAACCTTGCCTTTTTGCATAAGCACACATCCCATCCCGGTGTGTGATGCATCACAATATACCACAAACTCATCAATTCCATCAGGCAATGTCAATACGGGAGCATTGCTCAACTTCTGCTTCAAAATATTGAAAGATTCTTGCTGCTTAGGCCCCCAGTCAAACTTGCCATTCTTTCGAGTGAGAAGAGTCAGGGGTGCTGCAATTCTTGAGAAGTTTTCAATAAATCGCCTGTAGTATCCTGCCAGTCCTAGAAAGCTGCGAATCTCCATAGGCGTCTTCGGCTCTTGCCAGTTCATAATAGCTTCAATCTTAGCGGGATCTACTTGAATACCACGCTAACTAACAACATGTCCAAGGAATTGGACTTCACGAAGCCAAAATTCACACTTTGAAGATTTGGCATAGAGCTTTTCTTGATGAAGCAGTTTCAGAATGTAATGGAGATGCTTCTCGTGGTCAGCTTGACTCTTCGAGTAGATGAGAATGTCATCGATGAAGACGATCACAAATTTATCTAGATAAGGCTTGCAGACGCGATTCATGAGATACATGAATGCGGCAGGTGCATTAGTGAGCCCAGAAGGCATCACTAGGAACTCGTAATGACCATAGCGATTCCTAAACGTAGTCTTGTGTACATCTTCCTCTTTGACCTTCAATTGATGATAGCCTGACCTCAAATCAATCTTTGAGAAGTAACTTTCCCCTTGTAGCTGATCGAACAGATCTTCGATCCTGGGCAAAGGATACATATTCTTGATAGTAACCTTATTAAGCTCACGGTAATCAATGCACAGACGCATCGACCCATCCTTCTTCTTGACAAATAGGATTGGCGCTCCCCAAGGAGACGAGCTAGGTCTAATAAAACCTTTGGCTAGCAATTCATCTAGCTACGTCCTCAATTCCTTCATCTCTGTTGGTGCCAACCTACAAGGTGCTCTTGCAACAGGCGCTGCTCCAGGGATGATGTCGATTCTGAATTCTACTTGCCTATCTGGTGGTAAACCAAGTAGTTTTTCAGGAAATACTTCGGGGTATTCAGAGATGACGGGAATATCTTCAACCTTGGGCTTCTGCTCATCAATGGTTACCTGTGCCATATAAATGACACATCCCTTCTTCAAACACCTAGATGCCTTGAGCATAGACACTTGCTCAGGCAGTCCATACTGGGTATCTCCCTGAATGGTAAGTGGCTCACCGGACGGAGTCTTGATCACCACTTGCTTCTTATTGCAGACGATCTGGGCTTGGTTATGCGATAACCAGTCCATGCCTATAACTATATCAAAATCGGCTAACTTCAAAGGAAGTAAGGACAATGGAAAAGAGTGGTTCCTAATGGATATAACACATCCATCTAATACAGTCGAGGCGTTTCTATGGTTCCATTAGCTAACTCCACCTCATATTTCACACTTAAGGTTTTAACAGGCAATTTTAACAACTCACAAAACTTATTATCTACGAACGACTTATCTGCTCCAGAATTAAATAATACTCTTGCATAAACATCATTTATAAGGAAGGTACCTGTGATCACATTGTCGTTCTGAATCGCCTCCTGTGCGTTCATCTGGAAGACCCTAGCATTGGTCTTCATGGCTTCCTCAGGCTTCTTGGCGTATTTAGGGCAGTTGGTTTTGATGTGCCCTTTCTCATTGCAATTGTAACATGTGGCATCTTTAATCTTCTTGCAATCAACAGTCTTATGCTCTTTAGACTTGCATAACCCACATGCAGGTGATCCTGATCGAGACTTGGTCTCAAGCCTGCATTTTCCAAAGTGGCGTGGCAAGTCGTGCACTTTGGCTTCTCCTCTGTTCGTTGATTACTTTTTCCAGATCCAAACTTCTTGGAATCAGTGTTTCCCTTGTGCTTCTTCTCCGACCCTCGTGAGTTATCATCCTCACGCTTTCTCTTACCTTCTTCAGAATTCTTGAGCGATCTTAGCCTGACTGTAACAACCCTCACTAAAATTAATATTTAGTATGATAATTATGCAATAAGGAAACCCTAATTAAGTTTAGTATGATTAATTAATCAGTTAATCAATATTAATTAAGCTAACAAGATTGATTAAGCTAAGTAAGGCTTATTAAAAATAGATATATATGGAGTCGTATAAGAACATTTAATATTAATAATTAAATATATTTTTTCCCTTACTCCGTTTTTAATGAAACTTAGGTTAAAACGTAGATAAAAATATGCTCGTTCTAAAGACATATTCGTCGTTTTATAAAACGTTATATTTTAAAAGTTATACGAGAAAAAAGAGTGAAGCAGCTGAATTAATATATATAAGCAAGCTAGCTAGCACGTCAAGCAGGTAGGCAGGCACGTCACTATCCCACATCGACAACAGAATTAGGTTGAGGTGCTTGCTTGCTTGCTTGCTATAAATAGGAAGCTTAGGATTCATTTTTCTTTGCTCATTTCTCTTCTTCTCTCTATACGTTGGTGTTCTAACCAATAATCACCGATACGATATTCTGTTCGGTCGATTCAGGAACCAACTAACAGAATCCAAAGTATTATACTTTGTGAGTTCGTTAAACGGAATGCAAAGTACTATACTTTGTGAGTTCGTTAAACGGATGCCAAAGTACTGTCTGAATAAGACTACACTTTGTGAAGTTTGTTAAGGTTCGAATCTCGTAACTATCGTTGAGGTTTGATTTGGGTTTTACACAAATACGTATTCCATTCTGTTAAGCTATATGTTTAACTACCGAAAATACTCCCCACCACACACACGCGAATCACTAATTAATATAGCAGGGTGCTGCTACGATACATGGTATTAACTCGATCGCTATTACGATTCATTTTCCGACCGATCAATATATCCAATGGATGTTTAAGTGCCACCCACATTAGGGTTATACTTTGTCGTTCGTCGTTAAATCGATGGATGTTTAAGTATCGCACTTTGTCGTTTGTTGTGAGAATTTGATCTCGTGAGTTATCGTAATTGTTGTATTAAGTTACCTACCTAGTTCGTGTGCACTCGGTTACAAGGCTAAATCAATAGGCTAAGCTTTGCCAGTATAAATCTGCAATATATCAAGGCTTATCTGTAGACTAAACTTTGGCCGTATGAATCTGCATGTTTATAATGTGAGTCATTCTTCTTTTTAAATGTTTTCTCACCGTTTGTGAGTAAGTATTACAATACCTCAAGTTATTTTCAAAGTTATAATTACAGGGATTAAGTCTTTGTAATCACCAAATTACAGCTGGTATGTGGGGTATTGTGCACATTACTATTTTTATCACTCTGTGTGAGTGAGCCTAATATCACTCTATGTGAGTGAGTATTACTCTATGTGAGTTAGCTGTCACTATTGGGGCGACGGGACCCAATAGTGGTATGACGACAGTCACAGATCCGGTCGAGTGACAAATACCCATTCTTGATAATTGGTTGATAGAAACATTGCAATCGCTCTTAATACTGTGAATTATAACAAATATGTTTTTGTATAAACCTGAATGAACTCACTCAGTATTTCCCGCTGACAAAACCTTTTTAAAACGCGTTTCAGGTAATTACAGTAGATTGGAGTAATGATTAGATCCAGCACTGAAGGACTTCAAGAAGTGGCTTATTTCATTAATTAAATCAAATTAAGAAATATCGTTTTCATATTAAAAGCTACCTTTGTAAAACATGGGTTTATCCCATCTATTTAATAAATAAAATCCGGTGTTTCTAAACTCTGATATTTTTCCTAACTCACGGTCCTGATGAAATTTCCGTTGCAATGTTTTTCAAAATAAAAATAATCACCGGTACCACTGGACTGCTCACGGCACCCGATTCCGTCCAGGGTAGGTCGGGGGGCGTGACAGAAGGTGGTATCAGAGCCACTGCTTTAAGCCTATAAGTGTTGTGATAATAATACTTAAGCTTAAATAAAAAGAGTTAGGAGATTTCTATTAAATGGTAGCACAACTGATAGCAGTTAGACTTGAACATAAGAAAAGATGCCTTAGTATAAGCTAAGCCACTGGTTTACACAATTAGGTGTTATAATAATACCTAAGTGAAACGAAGAATTAGAAACTTAAGATTATCTGATAGCACTCCGGATGGTATTTAGACTTGAACTTAAGAATTTTGCCTTAAAATAAACTTTAAGGTAAATTACTTATATAAGTATAATGTAATGGATACTTGTATGACGGTTAGCAGGCAATAGCACTTAATTGCTATTTATTCTTGCTTATTGATATTATTTGGTCTAGAATAAGATATGTTATGGGAATACAAATTTCCTTGATTCTGGATAAAAGCCCTAATAAAAGAGGCACTTTTTGAAAAGATACTATTTATGGGAAATAGAAAATTTTCTCCGGCAAAACTGGGTATAGAGTAGCAGACTCTCCAGCTTGTCCGGACATATTGAGATTACCGCTCCGGCGCGAACCGGATAAGACGGGGTAAATGATATGTCAAATCAGTGACAAGATTTCCCTAAATAGTATCATGACCAAATACCTGAGTGGTTCTTGGAAATATGAATCTATTAAATACATTGACCTGATAAATGGTATGTTTATTTCAGCATGTGAAATATGTGATTATATAGATAGGTATATCTATAAGGAAATTCCAAAAAAAAAAAAAAACCATAAGGATTGACAAATTGAAATAAAGCACAAGCATCCGTGTCTAGAATTCTTTATCAGGAATCTCTTTTTCAATATCAAACATTATTTTGTTTCATCATTTACCTCGTAACTCATACAATGAGAACCCTTTAAAGATGGGATATCATCGAAAGTATAAAAAATTTACAATGCACAAGTAAGAAACATATAAAGTTGTGCTAATGCCCAAGAAAACACATAAAACTTAAAATATACATCCACAGACGTTGAAATATATCACACACGACTTTCCAAGGCAAGACCTTTGAAAAGTATAAATTGGGCACGATGACACCAATACTAATTCTGTCAGTAGAAAACTACTAATAGAAAAAAGAAGCACTTTGCCACGTGATCCTACAAACGATCTACATTTCGCTAAGGTACGTTAGAACAAGATTTCACAATCATCGGTGCACAGTCTAAACTAAGTCATAATTATTATCACTGAAAAAGGAGTCACATACCTTTGCAAATCCCCTATTCCATTTCAGTTCATTCGACATTCCTTGATAATGTCACTTAACAACGGGTATCACACAAAATTTCAGATAAAAATTCTTATATTCCTTTCGTAGCAATTCTGACTTCTGCCTATAATAAGTTGACTTTCGTGTTCTTTTAATGGTCATCATACCATAAAGAATTCTTTCATAATAGCAATATTGATCCATTTCGTTTCTTGGTAAATCCATACGATACACATGCACTATTTGTTGCGCATGTGGTTCATTTGAGTTATAAGACCCTAGGAAGGCTTCATTCCAAATTATTGTTTTATCCAACCTCAAATATCATTTCGCTATACTTGATCTTTGCATTGTAAACCGCGTTTTGCAAAATGATTACTCTTTGATATTTGATCGATAATTTTTTTTTTTTTTGAAAAACTCAATTTTCTTTTTGAAGGTTATACATGGTTTCTGTTGTGATCATGTCCGAACTTCCTTATTAAAACTCGTTTTATCCAAACCCAGTTAACTTGCTCTCAATACGTAATCAATTCGAAGTCCCATATGATGGATTGAAACCATCATATTCAAAATAGTCCCAACAAGCACTTCAATTCTCTTGAACCATAACATGCTTGTTTAGTCTTCGAATTCATCAAATCATTTCTTTGATCACGATCACTTTGTGATGACATTTTCACAAATTTGAAGATTGCGCTAATCTAGGATTTAATTATTTATTTATTTATATTGAATCCGCTTTGTTGATATATTTTATGAAAGCAATCTTAACACAATTGTGTGCTAAGATAATGATCCACCATTTCATATCCTAATCGAGCCTTTCGTGATATTTCTTACCTTATCATCATTGATCGAAAAACATTATATAAACTTAATTGATTATATATAGAAACTTACAATATAGTATTCCTATATTTAAAATTTTTGTTAAAACCATTAAGGTAAAGAATTTATATTTTTACGTATAAAATTTTGTTTGAAGTATATTCTCATTTAAGTTTATGCATTTATTATTGGCAATTAATATTAGTTTTATTATTAGTAATAATATATTAATAGTAATAGTGGTAGTATCATTTTTAGATACTAGAGTTATTATCAGGGGCATGTATTGAATAGCCTAGCCTTAATTAGGCATGGACTGGCCACCTATGCTTAAACAAGGCAGCACTAACCAATATCCGCCGTGATAATGACTAGTTAATTAAGTCATCATACTTATTTAGTAAATTTCAATTATATATAAAAATATTTTTATATTATATATATAGAAATATATATACTTTGTACTGTAAAGAGAAGACATATTTTCATAAAACAATTAAAAGGGATGAATAGAATTATCTAAATAATCATAAACAAGACATATTATAAATAAATGTTCATCTTGATTAATATTTCACAAACATTAAATACTTATAGAAATATTCTTTTATATTAAAATATCAAATGTTATTTACGCAAGCCAATATTTAAGTATGCTTGATATTAAAATAAACATTTATTATTCTACTTCTATGATTTAAAATACCATAATCTTATAGTTAAACACACTTGATTTTAAAAATAATAATCATAAGTTCTAGAATATTGGGTAAACCTATATCATTATTTTGTCAAAGTTACCACGGGTTTTGATATTTAAACCTATCTATATTTATTTATTATTCTACCTTATGATAACATAAAAGGAAAAAGGATTTTAATAAATCAAAGTATCACCTATCTTTAATCAAACATTTTGATTAAAATCATCTGAATACAATTATAAGACAAAAATACACTAACTTTATTGTCTTTTCATGTATTCTTACAAATCACCCACCTCAACACATTAGTTTTCTCATATCATAATCTAATATCTGACAAAACATTTTCATGTTTTCATTTTACTTTGACCCGGTCAATCTTAAGCCTTCCTTAGGTACCAATCAAGGTAAGTTTTCTTCTGACAAAAAATTTTACTAATTTCAAAAAGTTCTTCACATTCATTTTAAGAATCTATAGATCATATATCTTTTGGCTTGAACCCAATCACCTTGAAAAAAAATATATACCATTTCATCTTATTCGTTTAAACATTTCATCTTTTGAAATATCCAGATTTGCCTCCTTGAAACTCTCAAATTCGAAAACAATAAATTTATTCGGTCATCATTGAATTCTTTCAATCATTACAAACACTTTGTAGCGTCCGAATAGATTTGTATCCTGTACTAAACCCTATTCATACGCCATTCGTTTGATTTGTCATATTCTTGGTACAATTATGTACTCAGATTACGATACACTAAATTCTATTGTCCAGTACCATTTAAAGTAAACGATATTGACTTTCGGATAATCATTGACAAATCATTTTCCATACTTCCATTCACAAATAGATATTTATCAATTCAGAATATCCCCTAATTGATCAAAGTAAGTTCATTTCGGATATTGAATCCAATTGTTTCTATAAATCATTTCTATTTTTTTTAAAAAAAAAATTCATACCCCTCAAAATATCTTTTAATTCCATTCCACGATACATTATTTCTCTTAAATTAAAAGAAGAAACATAAAGAAAATATCATAGTCCAAATCTCGAGGACGAGATTTCTATTAAGGTGGGGAGGATGTAACAACCCTCACTAAAATTAATATTTAGTATGATAATTATGCAATAAGGAAACCCTAATTAAGTTTAGTATGATTAATTAATCAGTTAATCAATATTAATTAAGCTAACAAGATTGATTAAGCTAAGTAAGGCTTATTAAAAATAGATATATATGGAGTCGTATAAGAACGTTTAATATTAATAATTAAATATATTATTTTTTTCCCTTACTCCGTTTTTAATGAAACTTAGGTTAAAACGTAGATAAAAATATGCTCGTTCTAAAGACATATTCGTCGTTTTATAAAACGTTATATTTTAAAAGTTATACGAGAAAAACGAGTGAAGCAGCTGAATTAATATATATAAGCAAGCTAGTTAGCACGTTAAGCAGGTAGGCAGGCATGTCACTATCCCACATCGACAGAATTAGGTTGAGGTGCTTGCTTGCTTGCTTGCTATAAATAGGAAGCTTAGGATTCATTTTTCTTTGCTCATTTCTCTTCTTCTCTCTATACGTTGGTGTTCTAACCAATAATCACCGATACGATATTCTGTTCGGTCGATTCAGGAACCAACTAACGGAATCCAAAGTATTATACTTTGTGAGTTCGTTAAACGGAATCCAAAGTACTATACTTTGTGAGTTCGTTAAACGGATGCCAAAGTACTGTCTGAATAAGACTACACTTTGTGAAGTTCGTTAAGGTTCGAATCTCGTAACTATCGTTGAGGTTTGATTTGGGTTTTACACAAATACGTATTCCATTCTGTTAAGCTATATGTTTAACTACCGAAAATACTCCCCACCACACACACGCGAATCACTAATTAATATAGCAGGGTGCTGCTACGATACATGGTATTAACTCGATCGCTATTACGATTCATTTTCCGACCGATCAATATATCCAATGGATGTTTAAGTGCCACCCACATTAGGGTTATACTTTGTCGTTCGTCGTTAAATCGATGGATGTTTAAGTATCGCACTTTGTCGTTTGTTGTGAGAATTTGATCTCGTGAGTTATCGTAATTGTTGTATTAAGTTACCTACCTAGTTCGTGTGCACTCGGTTACAAGGCTAAATCAATAGGCTAAGCTTTGCCAGTATAAATCTGCAATATATCAAGGCTTATCTGTAGACTAAACTTTGGCCGTATGAATCTGCATGTTTATAATGTGAGTCATTCTTCTTTTTAAATGTTTTCTCACCGTTTGTGAGTAAGTATTACAATACCTCAAGTTATTTTCAAAGTTATAATTACAGGGATTAAGTCTTTGTAATCACCAAATTACAGCTGGTATGTGGGGTATTGTGCACATTACTATTTTTATCACTCTGTGTGAGTGAGCCTAATATCACTCTATGTGAGTATTACTCTATGTGAGTTAGCCGTCACTATTGGGGCGACGGGACCCAATAGTGGTATGACCACAGTCACAGATCCGGTCGAGTGACAAATACCCATTCTTGATAATTGGTTGATAGAAACATTGTAATCGCTCTTAATACTGTGAATTATAACAAATATGTTTTTGTATAAACCTGAATGAACTCACTCAGTATTTCCCGCTGACAAAACCTTTTTCAAACGCGTTTCAGGTAATTATAGTAGATTGGAGTAAGGATTAGATCCAGCACTGAAGGACTTCAAGAAGTGGCTTATTTCATTAATTAAATCAAATTAAGAAATATCGTTTTCATATTAAAAGCTACCTTTGTAAAACATGGGTTTATCCCATCTATTTAATAAATAAAATCCGGTGTTTCTAAACTCTGATATTTTTCCTAACTCACGGTCCTGATGAAATTTCCGCTACAATGTTTTTCAAAATAAAAATAATCACCGGTACCACTGGACTGCTCACGGCACCCGATTCCGTCCAGGGTGGGTCGGGTGGCGTGACACTGACCGCATCCAAGGTAAGAGACAGAGATAGATCGGCTGCTGATCTAAAAGTAGCAGGTCTTGAAGCCTTAACACTGGCGTTGATTTCTGGGGCTAAACCCCCAATTAAGCGAGCAATTCTCTTGGGTTCTGGTGTCACAAGGTAAGGAACTAGTCTAGACATGGTATTAAAGCTTGTAAGATAGGCTTGGCAATCTATGTTTTTCATAACCAACGATAGAAAATCAGACTCAATCCTTTCAACCTCATGCTGAGGGCAGTAGTTCTCTTTAATGAAAGCAACGAACTGATCCCATGATAGATTATAGAGTGGGATTTTCCCATCAGCTTGAATGAGAGACTTCCACCACGCTAATGCCTCTCCCTTGAATAATTGGGATACATACTTCACTACATCCCTTTCAGCATAACCGCTGATGTCAACTACTGTGTCCATCTCATCTAACCAAGTCATGCAATCAATTGCCCCTTTCTCCCTTGTGAAATCCCGGGGTTTACAGGAAACAAAGTACTTATAGGTACAGGACTTGGTACGCGGTTCACCATCGAACACTATCCTCTTCGATGGAACACTGTGTTGGTTTGAGGAATGTTGAACATCCTCCTTCTTGGGTTCATCCTTCTTAGAGGGTGGCTTGCTGTGAGCTTCAGAATGAGTTTTAGGGACAGATTTAGAGTGGGGTACTGAAGAGGTTCGACTATGCGTCCCACTAGATTCATTATACTGTCGCTCCATAGCTTTTGCAACAGCATTATCTATTAGTGCTTGCAGTTCTGCTCCGGTCACATGTATCTTAGCATTTTCATGATTTTCTACCGGATGACTATTTCCCTCTTCTGACCTAGCCATGTAGCTTTAATTGCTACATAAAGAAAATAAGGACAAGGTTTATATAGAAGCCTATACAGCATTTGATGATTTATTAACCATTGTTTTAAGAACCATTTTAGTTAATTTGTTAAGTATATAATTATTCAGGATCTTTATCATAACCCTAAATTATAAGTTAATAATAGCACAAAAAGGCCTAGTCACGTAGACATGTTTAATTTATAAGCCCAGTTTTTATGGAATCGAGGCATTAAGGATTGAATCAAAGTTCATTACCTTATCTTGACAGGGAGTTGTAGGCTACCACTGTCTTTAGTCCCAGAGGAAGTTAATTATAGCCCGTGGTCACTTCATCACTTCATCCTTAGGGGATGATTATATAAATCAGGGAATTTAGAGTAACTTAATTTAAGAATGACTTATGTGATTTTATCGAATCACATTTGTCAAGCATGTTAATATGCTTTCAGATAACAAGGATTTGAATCTTTTTGAATAGGTTTTACCATCTTGGCCATGTCTGCAACGACATTTAGGATAGGTTTTACCTTTAGGATTCTTTTTAATATTTAACGTAGAACAATCCTAAATTGAGATGTTAACAAAGATCTGAATCTAATCGAGGAACTACCATCTTGACCCTGTCTTTAGGTGACACATGGCTAGGTCTTGCCCTTTTTAGATTTTTCCATTTTATTATAATGGTAGATCTTATAATAGGAATGATATTTTAAATCTAACCGTTCCTTTAAAATTTGAACAAGTACATGGTTGCCCTAAACGGGACTTCTAACTGAAATGACTTGCCCATGCAAGGGCTAATCAGAAAAATAACAAAAGGACAAATCAAGAACAAAATAAAACGAATTAGGATTAATCCTATGTTCTTTGTCTAGACTCGAGAATCAAAGAATGTGCAATTGTGTAACTGAGATTAAACACAAAAGGCTAGTGTTTAATTCACTCAGTGTTGGCTCTGATACCAACCTGTCACACCCCGATATTTCCACGTATTACCGGTGGGCCAGATGGGGAGTATCGTGACGTAGTTGATATCATCATAGTCAAACAACACAAATAATAAATGCACAATGGAAGCAAAAGTAAGATTTATTTCAACTGAATAAACTGTAATCTTAAGTATCACAAACAGTTGAAACAGATCCACAGGCGGATCAAATAAAAAGGAAAACAGTTCAACAGACTTTGACATCTAGAGCTTGCGAGACTTGATTATTGATGCCTGGAGTAGCCAGCCTATTACGTATAGTACCTGCACTTAGCCTTTTTGGAAAATACGTCAGTTTACACTGGTAAATACAACTTAACTGACTCATATTGAAAACGTTTTAGGAAAATTGATTTGAATGCACTTAGGCAAAAATATGTTTTTTTATAACTTGGGATAATTATTTAAAAATAATCTTATATACAGTTTTACTTATTTTTCGTCCGTCAGAGCCAGTTTGTAGGGCCGGTCTAGATTAACTGACACGCCACAGGTATAATACCCACAAGGTTATTTCCTTTAACTTGGCTACCAGTTTTTCACATATGAATCTGTCAGGTGTACGCCTACACCCCGTGCTTAGGTCGTGGCCATTTCTTTGAATGATGCCAAGGATATCCGGGACATGGTCATTTAACCCCCAAAGGCCATACACCAAATAATACAGAACAAAACAGGTTATGTAAATACATCAATCACAATATGATTTAAGTGACTTCATACCCGACCAAGCGGTATTATTATAATACCGTATCCCAAGCCCGTATAGGGAAAATAAGTTAAGAGTATTTACCTGAGCAAAGTATAAATCAAATACAGCAAGTGCGCGTAGCTTTTACTGGGCTCCTAATCTGGAACAAAGGTTTTTAATAACCTATTAGAATCCTAATGGGTCCTTAAGTAAGCTTAGACTTAGACTGGTTAGTTTTCAAAAGAAAGACACGGTTCAAACGTATGATAAAGCGAAGACCGGCTTAGAATGTGGTTTTGACCCGACAAGCTTGGACACTTGTTTAATATGGGTAAACTAAACACATTCTGGATTTTGAGATGAAAACGATAAGGTTTGACACGTTTCGGCTAATTTATGCAAACTAGTCAAATAAGCTGACCCGAACGCGAAAATGCGTAACGGGTAACCAAATGAGTCATATGCAGGTTCCTAAGTTAATATGCCTTAAATATGTTGTGACATCAGTAAGATATCTTCTATTATGCCCCATATGAATTTAAACTCAAATTATGCCTCGTAAGGGCATTTTGGTCATTCAAAAGGTTATAAAAGAGTTTAAATATAATTCTGAGTTTCGGATCTGATGTAATCAGTAAAAATACTTATTTTACTAAGTTATATCAGTAGGGTATAACCAATATGTGAAATTTATCATTTCTAATCATACTATGCACCGAAGGGGCATTTTGATAATTTCACCTAAGGTTTAAAGTTCAAATATGGAAATCTGAGTTTAAAACTTTTGCTTACTGCTAAAGTATAAAAATTTACTTAAAACATCAGTAGGTATCAAGTCTTATATATCTAAAATGGTTTTAATACATACTATGCGCTTAAAACACGTAAAAAGGCGATTTTCGGGTTTAATAAGAAAAAACTGATATTTTTATTATTCCAGAAGGCTTAAAATATTCTATTTATCATATTATATCAGTAGAAAGAGGTTTGATATCCAAAGGTTTGGTAAAACTCATTTTATAGCCTAAAAGGGCAAAACCGACAACTACCGAATTAGGCTTAGAACTCTATGTTATGCTCAGCCTAAAAATAAATAAAAATCTCCAAAAATCCCAAACTTTTAAGGGTTTATTGCCCACATAATTACCAACTCATAGGTACTTCAATTTGGAATTTGACTGGACAAATTAAGATTAATGACGAAGTCAAATCTTAATTACGATGGTTTAACTAAGCAAAAACTGAATTAAGAAAGGTTAATGACACTTACCAAGGTCCTATGCACGACTAAAGATCACTAGGAAGGATGCTTGAGCTCCAGGTACCTCCAGAAACCAAGTTGTGAAGCTTTCAAGTGAATGAGCAATTGAAGAACTCAACTCATGGCCTTTATATAGGTTTCTTAGAGCTTCAAGATCATTCCAACAAGGTCTATGGATGTTATGAGATCATACCAAGTGTCCCTAGGTCCTTAAAAACCATCAAACAAGCCCATAGAATCGAAAAACAAGCTTCTAAGTCGGTGCAACTTGTTGGAACAGGCAACTGCCAAGTTTTTCTACATCTGGGCACTTCAGGCCCCGCGTAAGGACCCCTTGAAGGCTTACCCGCCCGGTATGGCTCCTCCATCTGGTTTCTAAGTTTACCATAATTGCAGTTTTGGCCCCTGGTCCTTCCTAACTTGATTTTAACATGGTTTCTTGCACTTGTAACCCCCAAACTTGACTTTTAAGGACCCCAAGTCATAAACCAACTTTGTTAAGTCCCCGGTTATTCATACGATCACCGAAAAGTCTTAAATTTCAACGTTGCCACTTTTAACCCCCCGTATATGAATATTGTCATAGCTTTCAAGTCATAAACCAACCTTGTGAAATTTTTATCACTTATTCTCGTGAGTATAATTAATCATTACAAAGCTTCGGGTTCGCTCAAAGGTCACTCAGAGGTATATCTTAAACATGTTGACACATTTAACCCCTGTAGTTTGTAATTCCTCACTTTCTTTCACAATTAGCTTCGTATGATCCATGATTTATTCGTTTAAGGGTATAAACATCATGTAGGGTTATTGTAAAGTATATATATCCATTGTTGAAATTTTGAACCCTTATATTCAGATACTTTCCTTGTTTGAGGTGTTACACTTCGAGTCTTGCGTTTCGGGTGTTACGTTCTTTGTTTCTCATACTTTTAGTAATGTTTTGTACACTCTTTGATAAGAATGTTCTTGTTTTTGAATCTATGTGATAAGTCATAAAAGAGTATGGAAAGGAAAACGCAAACCAATAAAACTGGAGTGTTAAAAATATTAAGATAACGAACCTGGTAACGGATTGAAGGGAAATAGGGGCGAGAACCACATAACAGCATGAGTGAGATAAACCAACGCGAAAATGACGGGAGAAGTCATATGGTCGGAAGAATAGTTCAAAAGGAAACGGGTGTAGCCTTAGACTACGGTCAAACCGATAAAAAAATTCGAAAATGAAAATGAATAAGTTTTAGGCTTGAAAAGGGTGCACTAACACCAGAGGTGAAATCTTAAGAATACGAAATGACACATGCAAAAGATGATCTATGGGATCATCATAACCTTGAGATTATAAACAAGGCAAGGCTTAAAGGGCTAAGTGAACCACGCGACAGCAATAGAAAGAAATAAACCAAAAAGGGGTGAGAGCTGTTATGGGTCATTTTCTAAGCGTACGTACCCTGACCAATATCCTGCCTTTGTTTGTTTATTTTGTGACCAGGATGCTGGAAGAGGATATCGCTAACATCTTGGGTGATATCCTGAGATTCATTAATTAACCACGTGCAGGTTAAAGGTTGAGACTTACTAACGGTCAAGAGGACTTCTTCTACTCAGGACTCGGACGAGTTTGTTGAAGAAGAGACGTTGAGCCCGAAAGACCAGGTCTACAACGTTCAATGAAGGAATATTCGGTGGATCCCGCAAGTTTAGGATAGTTAGTTAATTTATCTTTACTATAAATAGATGTGGCGGATCAGTTTAAGGCACACAACCTTTTCACTAACACTCTCGTACACTCTTACTCTCTAGATTACGACAATCACCACACTTGTACCCAATTCACGTTGTAACACTTAGTTGATCCACACCACATCCTGCACTATATCCTGATATTTGAAGCAATAGAAGAACAAGGCAGCTGCGATTGTCAGCTCCCGAGGTTTTATGCCGGCGATCTAGATTGATCAAGGGCTTTCCTCGTACATCTCGTGTCATTTACTTTACTTTTTTGCTCATTGTTTGATCGCAGATACGACTCTATATCCTGAGCCGTATCCCCAAACTGTTTTTACAAATAACTCAATTGACATATTTTTGAACACATTCTCTTAGCACACTACCTCACTTAACTAATTTGATCACTTAATTGCTTCGGTAATTTTTGACCAAAACAATTTGGCGCCCACCGTGGGGCAAGTGGTGCTCTCTTTACTAAAAATTTTTGTCAAATCGCTAATCAGTTTTCTATTTTCAAAACTTTTTGCCACATTGTCCATAATGGCCTCAAGATCAAACATGAGTTCCTCTACTATGTCTACTATGACTTCTGCTACTACTGGTCCAGTGCTTCCACCACCTCCTCCAAGGATGCAATCTTCTTCACAACCCCAGGACATTATCCCTACTCGGAATATTCAGGGATCTGCTCCAATTTTGGCTTCTAATGATGAAATTCTAACCTTATTTGGGAGTGTGCAGGAACAGATGAGGCAACAACAGGAAACAAACCAAATGCTTTTAAGGGAAATACAACTCCTGAAGTCTGGCTCGAGCAGATCTGCTGAGGATAATGTCACTCCATTACGCCCCAGAGCATTGAGCCTTAGTTCAGTTGTGTATACTGAGGATAACAGGGGGAATATTATGCTCAGTCTTCCTCAGAATCATACTCCTGAAATCCCTCCTCGGTCCGGATGTCAACCATGAGGAGCTCAGGATATGCTTCAGGATATGGGCAGAACCCTCCGGCTGGTAACGTATCAAATAATAATAATACTCATGCTACTAACAATAGTGGATCTTTGCAGGATACAGGTGTGACATCAGCACTTACTTGGGAACTTCAAAAGTTGAAGGACATGATATCTAGTGTACCTGGGGTGGTCCAAACGATCCCGGAAGTGTCCCAAGACAGCCATAAGATATCTCGCTTTGCACATCCTATCTGTGATGCTGAGATCCCAAAGAGATTTCAAACCCCCAACATAAAGCTTTACGACGGAACTACGGATCCTGAGGAGCATATTGCTCAGTATAGGGAAAGAATGGAGATTAACCCTATCCCTCCGGAGCTCAAGGAAGCGTGCTTGTGCAAGGGATTTGGTTCTACTCTAACAAGATCAGCCTTAAAATGGCTGTTAAACGTTCCTCCTCACTCAATTACTTCGTTTGCTCATTTGGTTAATTTATTTAATAGTCAATTTTCTTGCAGTCGGAGTTTTGAAAAACTAACCAGTGATCTTTACAGGATAACTCAGGGACCTCAGGAATCCTTGAGGGATTATGTGAACAAATTCAGTCCAGAATCCTTGGACATCCCACATCTTGATGTTGCAACAGCTGTGCAAGATTTTAAGATGGGGTTGCAAAAGGATTCTCATTTTTATCAGGATCTTGTAATGAATCCCTACAGGAATCTCGACGAGGCCCGTAATAGGGCTCTAAGATATATTCGATTGGAGGATGACAAGAAAACGCAAGAAAGGATGAATGCATCCTCAACATACGAATCGACTAACAGGAAGTCAGAATCCTCATATAAGCCATATCGCTCCAAGCCGTATGACAGAAATGATAACAAGAGAGTGAATGCTGTTGAAGACGAGGATCCTGAAGAATATCCCGAATTATCTGAATATTGTTTTTCTGTTAATATACCTGAACTAAAGTATGCTATGCAGGGTCTGGGAGATAAAGCCAGGTGGCCTCGGAAGAAATCAACAAAAAGCTGATTGGAAGGATAAATCTAAATGGTGGGCCTTCCATGAGGATTTCGGACATGTTACGGAAGATTGCATTGCCTTGAGGAAGGAAATAAGCTACCTTCTCAGCAAAGGATATCTGAAGGACTATCTAGGAAGGAAGAAAAATAAAGGGCAGGATCCCGAGAAGGATCCTGAAAGAGCACCCTCACCTCCTGCGGATGCCAAGATAATCGACTTCATTTCGGGAGGATCCGACATTTGTGGGACTTCGTATTCGGCGGCAAAGAGACATGCAAAAGAAGCTAAGGCTGAGAGGGGAGACAAACCTGTCAAGATGACTACCCTCACAACTGACAAAATGATCACGTTTGACGCTGACGACAGGGATACTGTCCAGGATCCTCACCATGATGCTCTGGTAATAACGTTATATGTGGCTAACCATTTTGTACGCAGGATACTGGTTGATAATGGCAGCTCCGTCAACATAATCCAACTAGAAACTCTGAAGAGAATGAATGTATCTCCGATGGACATCACTTCAAAGTCTACCGTGCTTGTTGGATTCAGTGGAGAGGCTAGAAACACAGTGGGAGAGATAAAATTGCCAGTATACGTTGAAGGAGTCAACTCGATACAACGTTTCTGTGTGATGGATTCTCTATCCTGCTATAACATCATACTGGGGAGACCATGGATTCATGATATGAAGGTCGTACCATCAACATATCACCAATGCATCAAGATCCCTACCCCTTGGGGAGTTGTCAAAGTCGATAGTGATCAACAAGAGGCGAAAGAATGCTACTCATCCTCAATGAAATCCTCGACCAAACCAAATCCAGCATAGCAATTAAAGATGCGGGCCCAGGATATCATGGAGAATTCGGAGCAGGATGTGAAGAAAGTTATCCTGGACCAGGATAATCCTGATATCTCGGATGTCAACGTTCGCATGGAAGCATGAGGATATGACAGGTATATCCAAAGATATTATCACTCACAAGCTTGGAATTGATAGGTCATACAAGCCTGTACAACAAAAGAGAAGGAAATTCGCCCCTGAACGAAATGCAATTATCCAAGAGGAAGTTGAAAGATTATTGAAGTCCAGGATGATTAGGGAAGTCAAATTCCCTAGATGGCTAGCAAATGTGGTAGTGGTTCAGAAGAAGAATGGGAAGTGGAGAGTCTGTGTAGACTACATAGACCTGAACAAAGCTTGTCCAAAAGACCCCTTTCCTCTGCCTCATATAGACTCAATGGTGGATGCCACTGCCGGTCATGAAATGTTAACCTTCATGGATGCATCCTCAGGATTCCAGCAGATTCAAATGGAACCTTCAGACCAGGAGGATACAACTTTCATGACACCAACAGGTATTTACTGTTATACTGCTATGCATTTTGGTCTAAAAAATGCAGGTGCAACGTACCAGAGATTGGTGAACATGATGTTTAAAGACAAACTGGGGGACACCATTGTCACAACCCCGATCCCTATTTCCCAGGAACGGGCGGCCGTGAGCCAGTTGCGGTGGTATCACGTTATTATTTTATTTGGCAGCGGAATTTTCATCAGGACCGTAGTTAGGAAATATTTAAATCAGAGTAAACCACCTCTTTTTATAATATTAAACAAATGGGTAAAACCCAAGTTTTTATTACAAACTAAATTACAGGGATAAATCCCACTTTATTGAAATAAAACGCTTTCTTTTATTTAGGTAACTTTTATTGCCACTTTTCCAAGCCTTCAGTGCTGTCCAGCTGGCTTCTATTTGGCTTTCACATTTTGTTACCTGAAACGCGTTTTAAAAAGGTTTTGTCAGTGGAAAATACTGGTGAATGATCTCAGTTTAATCAAGAATTATTAATTCAACTTAAACAGTATTGAGGGCGATTACAATGTTTATATCTACCCAATTACTCATTCAGTAGTGTCAAGTCTGACTGAGGGTCATATTACACATTGGCTAACTCTTCGTCCAATGGTAACGTTACTCCAATTTTGTATACAAAACCCCAACATACCGGAAGTAATTGTAGAATTACAAAGACTCAATCACTGCTAAATTGCATTGTAAAAAGGTTAAGGTTTTGTAAAAACTGTTAACAAAAAGGAGATTACTCACATTGCTATTTTAGGGTTTTCCTTTATGATTTCCTGGTGAATATCTATAATTTACACAAATGCACGTGTGTTAGTATAATAACCCAATTTAACATTAGTAATACCCTCCCCGAGACGGCATTCCAACGACTACGTCGGGCAGGACCACGACAGCCGTTACGGAACCCTAGATCAATCGGGCAGCGTATCTAATACGTCTCCAGGGGTTATAATACTTACATCGTAGCAGTACCTCGCTATTTTAGGGGGTATAATACCCGGGTATAGTGTACACTACTCAGAAATTAAGAAAGAAAGAAAAGATTTGAGCGAGCAGACTGAAGGCCCGATGCCTCCTATTTATATTGCTGAAATCGCGTCCCCACGCGGCCCGCCTGGGATTTGGGCTGGGTCTACGCGGCCCGCATTGACTTAAGTCAATGGCGTAGCTTAGCTGGGTCATCCCCCTAGGCTCGACACGCGTTGGACACGTGGCCGCTCCGGGTCACGCCACAATTCCGAACACTCGCGGCCCGCATGGACTTAATCCACCATGTACGCGGCCCGCTTGGGCTTAAGGTTTTGGCAAATCCTGGTTACTACTCGCGCGGCCCGCGTTAGGTTGAGGTGAGGTCTATGCGGCCCGCCTCAACTTAACTTTTATTGTTTTTATTTGTTTTATATAATATAATCTAGTTCGAGGGCTCGGTTTTCACATACGGGGTACATATAGAGACACATAGATATATTTAAAGATATATATTAGGGTATCAGAATTATTATGAGGATGTCGGTTTTACCGAGGGTTGTTATATCCTCCCCACCTTGTTTTAGAGCTCGTCCTCGAGATCTACTGGAACAAGTGTGGATATTTCTTTTTCATTTCTGACTCAAGCTCCCACGTATACTCGGGTCCTCTTTTGGAGTCCCATTTTACTTTGACCAACACTAGTCTTTTATGCTTGAGATTCTTAATTTTCCTATCTTCAATTTGTAGAGGCTTTTCTACAAACTTGAGTTGTTCATTAACCTCTATATCCTTAAGAGGTACTACGAGTGATTCGTCGGCTAGACACTTTTTAAGATTAGATACATGAAATACATCATGTATTCCTGCCATTTCCTCTGGCAGTCGAAGCTGATAGGCTACAGGTCCTATTCTTCTGATGATTTCAAAAGGTCCAATATACCTGGGGCTTAGCTTTCCTCTTTTGATGAATCTTACTACTCCTTTCCAGGGAGAGACTTTCAATAATACTTTATCTCCCACTTGAAATTCTAAGGGTTTACGGCTGTTGTCAGCGTAGCTTTTCTGGCGATCACGTGCGGCTTTCAATCGTTCTTTGACTTGAATAATTTTGTTGGTTGTTTCTTGTACTATCTCGGGTCCAGATAGTTGCTTTTCTCCAATTTCCGCCCAACAGACTGGGGTTCTGCACTTTCTTCCATAAAGTGCTTCGAATGGTGCAGCGTTGATACTTGTGTGATAACTGTTATTATAAGAAAATTCTATCAAAGGTAAGTGTTCGTCCCAATTACCTCCAAAGTCAATTACACAAGCTCTAAGCATATCTTCCATTGTCTGAATTGTTCTTTCACTTTGTCCGTCTGTTTGAGGATGATAAGCGGTGCTTAGATTTAGCCTGGTTCCCATTGCTCTTTGAAAACTTGACCAAAAATGAGAAGTAAAACGACTATCTCTATCAGAAACAATTGATAAAGGAATGCCATGTAAAGAAACGATTTCATTTACATATAATTTGGCTAATTGTTCCATACTAAAGGTTTCTTTCATTGGTAAGAAATGAGCTGATTTAGTTAATCTATCTACAATCACCCAGATTGTATCATTACCTTTTCTTGTTTTGGGTAATTTAGTAACAAAATCCATTGTTATCAATTCCCATTTCCACACTGGCATTTCTAATTGTTGTAACAAACCTGAGGGTTTCTGATGTTCAGCTTTAACTTGTGAGCAAGTTAAACATTTAGAAACATATGCTGCTACATCTTTTTTCATTCCTATCCACCAGAAATTTTTCCTTAAATCCTGGTACATTTTATCACTTCCTGGATGCATCGTATATTTAGATTTATGAGCTTCTTCTAATATACGGTGACGTAAGTTTCCTAATTTAGGTATCCACATTCTCTTTCTATGGAATCTCCAAATCCCATCTGTTCCCTGTTCTAATTCTTTAATCATTCCTTTTAACTTTTCCGTATCTTCTTTGATTACTGAATCTTGTGTTTTTCTAATCTGTTCATTTAAATCTACTTGCAGATTTAATTTAAGAGAACGTACCCTTTTTGGCTTTTCATAATATTTTCGGCTTAAAGCATCAGCCACTACATTGGCTTTTCCTGCATAATACTGAATATCACAGTCGTAATCGTTAAGCAATTCCATCCAACGCCTTTGTCTCATATTCAACTCTTTTTGCCCGAAAACATATCTTAAACTTTTATGATCTGTGAATATGGTAAACTTACTACCATAAAGATAATGTCTCCAAATCTTAAGGGCAAAAATTATAGCTCCTAATTCCAAATCATGGGTTGAATAATTTCCTTCATGACTCTTAAGTTGTCTAGAGGCGTAAGCTATAACCTTTTGACGTTGCATCAATACACATCCATAACCTAATTTAGAAGCATCACAGTAAATTACAAAATCTTCATTTCCTTCTGGTAATGCTAATATAGGTGCATGGGTTAATCTTTGCTTAAGGATTCTAAAAGCTTCTTCTTGTTTTGGTCCCCATTCAAACTTAACAGATTTACAGGTTAACTTAGTCAAAGGAATGGCTATCCTAGAAAAATCTCGAATAAATCTTCTATAATAACCGGCCAATCCTAAGAAACTTCTAACCTCAGTTGGTGATTCAGGAGTTTTCCATTTAGTGATTGCCTCTATCTTTGCTGGGTCTACATGAATTCCTTCATGATTCACTAAATGTCCGAGAAATTGTACCTGTTCTAACCAAAACTCACACTTCGAAAACTTAGCATAAAGCTTTTCTTTTCTTAACAAGCTTAAAAGTAAGTGCAAGTGCTTTGCATGCTCTTCTTTACTTTTGGAGTAAATTAGAATATCATCTATGAAGACAATTATGAATTTATCCAAATATGGCTTACATATTCGGTTCATCATGTCCATAAATGCGGCTGGGGCATTGGTTAAACCGAATGGCATGACAGTAAATTCATAATGACCGTACCTTGTTCTAAATGCGGTTTTAGGAATATCCTCTTCCTCTACCTTTAATTGATGATATCCTGATCTTAAATCGATCTTAGAGAAAAATCGAGCTCCTTGAAGTTGATCAAACAAATCATCGATTCTTGGTAATGGGTACCGATTCTTAATCGTGACTTTGTTCAATTCATGGTAGTCAATGCACATACGCATTGATCCGTCCTTCTTTTTGACAAATAATATCGGTGCTCCCCATGGCGTTGAACTTGGCTGTATGAATCCTTTCTCCAACAATTCATCCAATTGTTTCTTTAGTTCTTGCATTTCGGCGGGTGCCAAACGGTAAGGTGCTTTGGCAATTGGTGCTGTTCCAGGTAGCAGATGGATTCTAAATTCGACTTCCCTGTCTGGCGGTAATCCTGATAATTCTTCTGGAAAGACATCTGAAAATTGGGATACTACTGGGATTTCTTTTAATTCTTTTCCTTTAGTGTTAGTGATTATAGAAATCAAATACACTATAGATCCTTTTCTTATATAACTTACAGTTTTCATCACAGAGATGAATTTTGTGGATCTAAAGGGTTTATCTCCTTTAATTGAAATATTTTCACCTCTTGGTGACTTTAATTGAATTGTCTTTTGATCACATAAAATACTGGCTTTATTGGCTATTAACCAATCCATTCCTAACACAACATCAAATCCAGCCAGATTCATTGGGTAAAGGTTTGCTATAAATTTTTGATTAAAAATTTCTATTCTTGCTCCCTGCAAGATTTCAGAAATCCTAACAGTTTCTCCATTTGCGGTTTCTACTAGACATTCTTGTGGTAGTTTAGTTAATGATTTATTTAGGAGTTTGCAAAATGAAGTATTAATAAAACTTTGGTTTGCACCAGAGTCAAATAATACCTTAGCAAAAATATCATTAACTAAAAACGTACCAGCAATAACGTCTGGAATTAGCTTGGCTTCGTCTGTAGTTAAAACAAATGCTCTAGCATTTCTAGGGTTCTTGTTGTTTGCAGCTGGGGTCAATTTTGGGCAGTTTGTTTTGATATGACCTGGTTCCCCACAATTGAAGCAGACCCTGCTATTAGCTTTCCTCCTGCAATCTTCTTCCTTGTGACCTGAGATTTTGCAGAAATTGCAGTATATGGGGCATTTTCCAGAATGCTTCCTTTTGCAATACTTGCAATAAGGTGCAGATGTAGAACCTACATTCCTACGGTTGAAATTCCTAGAACGGAATTCTTGAGTAAGCCTTTGGGATAAATTTCTCCTCTGATCTTCTTCCCTAGTTCTTACTAGTTCATCGGTCAAGGTATTAGCTAGTTCTACAGCTTCTTCTATGGTTTGAGGTCTAGCTGCCTTGACTACATGTCTAATTTCTCCAATTAATCCCCAGATGTAACGGGAAATTAATACCGGTTCAGGTGATGCAAGGTTTGGTACTATCCTAGCATATTCAAAGAATGTGGTAGTGTAACCTTTACTGTCTACCCCGGTCATTCTAAGATTCAGAAATTTATTTGCTATTTGCTCTTTTTCGTTGGGAGGGCAAAATTTCTTTTCTACCATGTTCTTAAATTCCTCCCACTCCATGTTATAAACCCTATCACTTCCTCTGGTTTGGAGAATAGTGTTCCACCATTCTAGGGCTGCATTTTTAAACAGATTTGAGGCAAACATTATTTTATCTTCTTCTGCACACTTGCTTATTTTCAGAACTGCCTCAGTTTTCTCTATCCAGCGTAAAGCTGCAATGGGTCCTTCATTGCCCGAGAATTCTATTGGCTTGCAGGACCAGAATTCTTTGTAAGAACAACCATGTAGAATGGTTCTTCTTCTTTTAGGAATGGGCGCTTGAAGTACAAGTTCATTGTTCACGCTGTTTTCTGGTTCAGTTGGTCGCTTACTGCTATGCTTACTTTTATTATTCGCTTCTTGAACAGTTTGAATAATAAAGGGCATCGCATCTATAATTCCCTGTGCCACAATATGCTGAATGGCACTATTATCCATTTGGTTTCCGTTGTTATCGTTGTTCAGATTCTCGTTAACCACGTTATTGTTACTCTGGTTATCGTTATTCAGATTTTCTTGATTTCCCGCGTCGGCCATCTGAATTTTAGACATTTCCCAAATATTAATATCACAAATAATATTTGTATATAACCAATCACATAACACGCACTTTTTAACCAAAAGCGTCGAACATTGCGACTTTTACTCTTTTTATATACTATGCATCGATATACAACAGTACAGAAATTTAAAATTACAGTACCGACTGAAATGTAAAGCTACCATACTAGTAGTATGCATCAGTAGTTTTTTTTTTTTTTTTTTTTTTTTTTTTTTTTTTTAACACATATACACATATATTATTATATTATTATATTATATTACTACTACCGTTTTACCGTCACATTCACTGATATGGATTCATCCAGAAATCCATATTGCGCTCGTCATACTTCCAGACGAGACGCTCTCCCACCTGTCGCATTCTCTCACTGCTTTCTAAAATTTCTTCCCCAAAAGTCCTAAGTTCTTGGACATTTTCTGTACTCATTGGGGGTGCAGGTTCTAGGACTGGGTTTGGAATTTGTGGTGCGGGTGCCTGATACGGGGCCTGGTAAGGGTATGGGTTTTCTAAGATTTCCCTAACATAAGCATCAGTAATATTGTAGGGATCTTGTGGATCTAACCCTGGGTAAGCTCCTAAGTTGGGTATTGGCACATTTTCCTGAATTGGATTTTGTTGCACGTAGTCCTTAACATCGTCCCACCAGGGGTCGTAATTGTTTGGGTCTAAAGGATCAGGTGCAGGTACCCTAGGTATCTCCTCCGGGTTGAAATCAGGCATTTCTATCTGGTTTTCTATTTCCATAGGTTGATCAGGATTTTGTGGTTGGGGTGCTAGCATTTGTTCCAGGTTTGGGTTAGCAGCAGTGGTTGCTAAAATATGGATATTAGCGATACCCCTATTGAGCATATCCTGATTATAAGCATCAGTTTCTCTTTTTGCTGCAGCTAACACTCGCTGTTCCTGAAATTTTTTCATTCTTTTCCTACGCTCGTGCGCTCCCCTACTGAACCATCCCCTCCTTTTCTGAGGAAATGGCTCTTCAGACTGAGCCTTAAACACAAAGATCCCTTCTTCTGTGTCAGCAGAATACCCTGAGAGGGCAGGCTGAGAAGAGGAGGTGCCTTCGCTCCTAGGCGAACCAGACAGTTGACGATAGGCGTCAGAAGGTCCTTGGTCACTCATATTGTAAACTAACAAATAGTCAGATAACACATAGCAAGAAATACAATTATACACGTATTTCCATAGTTTATTTCCTAACACTTTAAATTTTGATGTCAGCAGAACGCTTCTGTGGCTGAATCAGTGGCATAGCTCTGATACCACCTTCTGTCACAACCCCGATCCCTATTTCCCAGGAACGGGCGGCCGTGAGCCAGTTGCGGTGGTATCACGTTATTATTTTATTTGGCAGCGGAATTTTCATCAGGACCGTAGTTAGGAAATATTTAAATCAGAGTAAACCACCTCTTTTTATAATATTAAACAAATGGGTAAAACCCAAGTTTTTATTACAAACTAAATTACAGGGATAAATCCCACTTTATTGAAATAAAACGCTTTCTTTTATTTAGGTAACTTTTATTGCCACTTTTCCAAGCCTTCAGTGCTGTCCAGCTGGCTTCTATTTGGCTTTCACATTTTGTTACCTGAAACGCGTTTTAAAAAGGTTTTGTCAGTGGAAAATACTGGTGAATGATCTCAGTTTAATCAAGAATTATTAATTCAACTTAAACAGTATTGAGGGCGATTACAATGTTTATATCTACCCAATTACTCATTCAGTAGTGTCAAGTCTGACTGAGGGTCATATTACACATTGGCTAACTCTTCGTCCAATGGTAACGTTACTCCAATTTTGTATACAAAACCCCAACATACCGGCAGTAATTGTAGAATTACAAAGACTCAATCACTGCTAAATTGCATTGTAAAAAGGTTAAGGTTTTGTAAAAACTGTTAACAAAAAGGAGATTACTCACATTGCTATTTTAGGGTTTTCCTTTATGATTTCCTGGTGAATATCTATAATTTACACAAATGCACGTGTGTTAGTATAATAACCCAATTTAACATTAGTAATACCCTCT
Organism: Helianthus annuus; assembly: GCF_002127325.2. Classification (NCBI taxonomy): domain Eukaryota; kingdom Viridiplantae; phylum Streptophyta; class Magnoliopsida; order Asterales; family Asteraceae; genus Helianthus; species Helianthus annuus. The sequence continues at coordinate 3,444,530 of NC_035446.2, forward strand.
CCGAGACGGCATTCCAACGACTACGTCGGGCAGGACCACGACAGCCGTTACGGAACCCTAGATCAATCGGGCAGCGTATCTAATACGTCTCCAGGGGTTATAATACTTACATCGTAGCAGTACCTCGCTATTTTAGGGGGTATAATACCCGGGTATAGTGTACACTACTCAGAAATTAAGAAAGAAAGAAAAGATTTGAGCGAGCAGACTGAAGGCCCGATGCCTCCTATTTATATTGCTGAAATCGCGTCCCCACGCGGCCCGCCTGGGATTTGGGCTGGGTCTACGCGGCCCGCATTGACTTAAGTCAATGGTGTAGCTTAGCTGGGTCATCCCCCTAGGCTCGACACGCGTTGGACACGTGGCCGCTCCGGGTCACGCCACAATTCCGAACACTCGCGGCCCGCATGGACTTTATCCACCATGTACGCGGCCCGCTTGGGCTTAAGGTTTTGGCAAATCCTGGTTACTACTCGCGCGGCCCGCGTTAGGTTGAGGTGAGGTCTATGCGGCCCGCCTCAACTTAACTTTTATTGTTTTTATTTGTTTTATATAATATAATCTAGTTCGAGGGCTCGGTTTTCACATACGGGGTACATATAGAGACACATAGATATATTTAAAGATATATATTAGGGTATCAGAATTATTATGAGGATGTCGGTTTTACCGAGGGTTGTTATAACCATGGAGGTGTACATTGACGATATGGTGGTCAAATCCAAGAAAGCTGAGGATCATCTCCGGGATATTAAAGGAGCATTCGATATCCTGGACCAGTATAATATGAAACTTAATCCTGCAAAATGCCATTTTGGAGTGGGGGCAGGAAAGTTTTTAGGATACATGGTGACAAAAAGAGGGATAGAGGCAAGCCCGGAGCAGATCAAGGCTATCTTGAATATAAAGTCACCCTCGAATATGAAGGATGTTCAGCGGTTAATAGGACGAGTGGCAGCCTTGAATAGGTTTATTTCAAGATCCTCGGAAAAGTGTAAAGAATTCTATGATATCCTGAAAAAGAATAAGAAATTTGAATGGGGCGAGAAGCATGAAGCGGCCCTGCAGGATTTGAAACAGTATCTCTCAACCGCGCCTCTATTGATGAAGCCTGAGGATGGTGAACCACTATCCCTGTATCTTGCAGTATCAGGGAATGCAGTGAGTGCAGTACTCGTAAAGGATCACGAAGGTCAGCAGTATCCTGTTTATTATGTTAGCAAAAGTTTGTTAAATGCTGAAACTAGATATTCTCACCTAGAAAAGCTAATATTGGCTCTAGTAATGGCATCAACAAAGCTTAGACATTATTTTGAAACGCATAGGATTCATGTTAAAACTAATTACCCTGTTAAGAATTGTCACACCCCAATTTCCCACGTGTCACCGGTGGGCCCGGTGGGGAGTATAGTGACGTAGTTGGCGTCATCATAGACAAACAACACAATATAATAATGCACAGCGGAAGCAAAAGATAAATATATTACATTCCGAATATAAGTAATGTCAAAGTATTACAACGGAAGGTAAAGGATCCACAGGCGGATCAATAATAGAAAACTGTTCATTAGACCTTAGGCATCTAGGACGTGCAAGATTCCCTAGTGACGCCCCGAGCTCCCAGCCAATTACGCATAGTACCTGTCACTTAACCTTTTGGAAAATACGTCAGTTTACACTGGTAAATACAAATCGACTGACTCATTTTGAAAATGGTTGAAAATTGATTTAAATGCACAAGGCATAAATATTTTTATTAACTTGGGATAATTATATAATATAAACTTGTGAACGATTTACATGCACTCGCATCTTTGGTGACCCGGGATCTGCTGTCCGGGCTAAGAATTAAATGACACACCACATTAAAGAGTTATACACGACGAGTGTACGCCTACACCCCGTGCTCTGGTCGTGGCCATCTCGTAAGATAATGCCAAGGATATCCGGGACACGGTCAATAACCCCCCAAAGCCTTTAAGTAAGACGAGACTGTTTAAACGAAGTCGCACAAGCTATTCAAGACTGTACACCCATAAGGTGCAGGACTTGTGCGCCCGATCAAGCGGTATTTTAAATACCGTACCCTAAGCCCGTAAAGGGAAAATAAGTCAAAATGTATTTACCTGAGCTAGCTCCTGTCTCAAATAGCAAGAATAATAACTCAGCCGTATTCCTAAGTAAGCGTAGGTACAATTTACCGGAAAGCTCTAGTCTGGAACGATGGTATAAATAACCAATTAGAATACTAACGGGTCTTTAATTAAGCCTAAGCTTTGACCGGTTAGTTTTAAGGATGAAACGGTTTACGCACGATTAAGCGAAAGACCGGATAGAATGTGATTTAGACCCGACAAGTTTGAATATTTGTATAATATGGGTATACTAAATACATTCTGGATTTTTGAAATAAAAATGATATCGTTTGACCCGTTTCGGTCAATTTACGCAAACTAGTTACGTAAACCGAACCGAACGCGAAAAGGGCGATACGGGTAGACCAATGATTCAAATGCAAGTTCCCTGATGTAATATGCTTAAAATATGATATTATATCAGTAAGTTATGTTCTATATTGCCCGGAATAATTTTAAACTCAATTTATGCCTTAGAAGGGCATTTTGGTCATTTAAAAGATAATAGAAGAGTAAAATTAGAAATCTGAGTTTCGGGTCTGGTTCATACAGTAAATATACTTAATATAACATATTATATCAGTAGGGTATGACCCATGTACCAAATTTTATCATTTAAAACCAAACTATGCACCGTAGGGGCAATTTAGTAATTTCACAAGGGCTAAAATGCCAAAACTGGAAATCTGAGATCATATACTTATACTTACTATTTTTATATGAAAATATGCTAAACACATCAGTAGGTATAGGTCTTATATGTTTAAAACAAGTATAACGCTCACTATGCGCTTAAAACGCTAAATATGCGATTTAAGGGCGTTTTCGGGTTTTCAAATTAAATCTGAGATTTTTATATTTCCAGAATACTTAAAATAATTTATTCATCATATAAAATCAGTAGAAAAAGGTTTCGGGTCAAAAGAATGCATAAAACTCATTTTATGGCTAAAACGGTCAAAACCGACATAAGCCGAAATGACTAGGCGATCTAGGATCCGTTCAGCCAAAAATTAATTAAAAATCATCAAAATTCCCAGAATATTATAATACATCAGTTGGTAAAAAGTTTCGTATCAAAACGTGGCCAGAAACGGGTTCTACGCGAAAAGGACCGTTTATGTAAATTTATAATATAGTTTTACGCTAATGGCCATAACTCACAATCTGGACCACCAACTGATCCGAAATTTCCGGTGCAAGTTCATATATTAGAAATAAAGATTTCTATCCTTTCACTTTTCCAAAAATCCCGTTTTAGATCGAAAAGGGCAAAATAGTCAACTTTATGCATAAATCGGAAGCATGCATTCGAATCGGCTAAGCATAGACTCAATCAAAGAAAATTCCAGAAAGTTTAACTAAAATAAAAATAGTCAAAAATACTTTCCAATACAGATCTCGAACATGCATGTACGAATCCGAATCGATAGTCTACGAAATAATCGTTTATTAAGACTTTCGGTTCCAATCCGGGTTTACACTAAAGATTGTCGAGTTGATCGTGGTAAAATACATTCTTATATTCATAATAAAGCTTTCTATGAAGATCAAACAGATTGCATGTCATCTATATCATTATTCATGTCATTTTTCACAAAAATCGCTTCTGTTGACTTTTTAGAATTAGGTTTGACTCGACATTTAGCATGCATGTAGTGGGAATCAGAGAGTACCCTTTAAGGGTTTGTTTCCCCTAATATTACCAACATAAATCAGGTTTCAATTCGAGAAATGACTGATTGAAATCCGTTTAATCAGGAAGTCAAAGCTTATGAACAACAGTTTGACTTTTAGCAATAATCAAAGTAATAACGGATTAGAGAACGAATTGAAAGCTTACAAGAGTCCTATAGGTGTTTAGTGAACACTAGAATTTGTCCTTGATGATCAGATTAACTCCAGAAAGCTTGAGAGAGTTCTTGAATGTAGAGAGCTCCTTGTTCACAACTTCAAGTGCCAAGAACAATGATGTTTGATCTGATTTATGGTGTAATTAGATGGTTGGAGTAGGCTACTGTTGATGTAGGCATGCAAGGGCACGTATTGGAGCATTTGGGAGGCAAGACCAGCTGTTTACAACTCAATTTCGGACCCAAATCAGCCCCAAATACGATTTCTGTCGCTGGCAGACCCACGCGGCCCGCTTGGGCTTTACCAGGCGGGTCGCCTGACCCCTGGTTCAGCCAAACAAGTTTCAGTTTTGGCAGAATTGGTCCCTGAGCTTGTACGCGATGTTTCGGCTACTTTTCTCGACCCGTAAACCCCCAAACTTGGTTTCTAAGAACCTTAGGACTTTTACCAACATGGAAATGTCCTCGGAACATTTTGCGCTCAACCGAAAAGCCCTGAAATTCGACGTTGACGCTTTTAGTCCTTCAAGTACGGTTTTGGCCATAACTTTCTCATACGTTGACGAAACTTCATGAAATTTTAACCACATATTCTAGTGAGTATATTTTAGCTATACAAAGCTTCGGGTCTGCCAAAAGTTCACTCAGAGGTATAAATTAAACATGTTGACACTTTTGGCCCCTATAGTTTGAAATACTTCACTTTTGTGCAATTTCCGCGTCGTATGATCCATGAACCATCCGTTTAAGGTTATAAACATTATGTAGGGTTATCATAGAGTCTATTTATCCATTGTTGACACTTTGGACCTTTACGTTCCATAGTTTTCACCGTTTGTCACTTTTAGTCCCTCTAAAGTATGTTTTCACATAACGGAACCTTATGACACGTGTCAAGACATTAATGGACGAAATTTTTCGAGGTGTTACATCCTCACCCCCTTAAAAGAAATCTCGACCCCGAGATTTAATCAAACAAATGGGGATATTTTTTCTTTCATCGTGGATTCCACTTCCCACGTGAATTCGGGACCTCTACGGGCATCCCATTTGACCTTAACAATAGGCACATGCTTCCTTCGAAGCTTCTTTACCTGTCGATCCTCAATCGACAAAGATTTTTCCACAAATTTTAGACTTTCGTCTATGTGTATATCTGTATGCGGTATAACCAGTGAATCGTCAGCGAAACACTTCTTCAAGTTACAGATATGGAACACATTATGAATAGCACTAAGCTCTTCAGGCAAGTTTAACTTGTAAGCGACTGACCCGACACGTTCGATAATCTCGAAAGGTCCTATGTATCTCGGGCTTAGCTTGCCTTTCTTTCCAAATCTCATCACACCTTTCCAAGGTGATACCTTAAGCAACACTTTTTCACCTACATCGAAGTGAAAATCTTTGCGCTTAGGATCCGCATAACTTTTCTGCCTATCCCTGGCAGCTTTCAAACGATCACGGATCTGAACGATCTTGTCTGTCGTCTCAAAGATGATATCTGGTCCAGACAACTGGACATCTCCAACTTCTGCCCAACAAATGGGCGATCTACACTTTCTACCGTATAGGGCCTCAAAAGGCGCAGCCTTTATGCTGGAATGGTAGCTATCGTTGTAGGAGAATTCAATCAGTGGTAAGTTCTTATCCCAACTACCACCTAAGTCGATCGCACATGCACGAAGCATGTCTTCCAAAGTTTGAATAGTACGCTCACTCTGACTATCAGTCTGAGGATGATAAGTCGTACTAAAATTCAAACGAGTGTCCAACGATTGTTGGAAACTCTTCCAAAAATGCGATGTATATCTAGTATCTCTATCGGAGATAATAGATACAGGTATACCATGCAACGCTACAATCCTATCGACGTATAATTGAGCTAACATATCGGAGCTATACGTCTCTTTGATGGGTAGAAATGAGCTGACTTAGTCAGTCTATCTACTATGACCCATATGGTATCATTTCCCTTTTTCGTCTTCGGCAACTTGGTGATGAAATCCATTAGTTGACTTTAGTACCATATGACTATCGGGATATCTTTGTGGCCTCATGCATTAAACCTCCATACTGATCAGGCATGGAAGCAATCTATGGGACATGTTAAGATATACAAATCCCCATATGGCGCTTTTTATCATACCATCTGACATTCGTAATCGATTGAGATCAAGGAGATATCAACTGTACATGCTGACGCACCTCCTTTATAGAGAAGGTATTTCAAAATTTTACGGCTGAAGGTTTCTGATGAGAACAGCAGAAATGGTTCTTACGCTCTTGCTTGTAAGTTTTACCTTACACTTAGTATCTCAAAGTTATTACGGGATATTTTCTAAAAGTTTGCTAAGCTTAAAATCTTATGAGAGACTTAGCAGTACTTGAATCCGAACGTGACCCTTAACCAAAAGAATCACAATAAGGGTTTACCTGGCGTCATTATTAATGTGAACTGCCTCCAATTATTCACCAGGAAGGTTAAACGCCTCCATTCTTACTCCTCTTAACTTAGCTATAGGATCTTTGACAATTTGTAGGGCATTCTAGGCTTGACTGGTTATTTCCTTAATTTATACAATCATAAGTAGCGGTGGTGGGTCCATAATGGATTCATAGCAGGCAGGCTTTGAAACCTTAATGTGCCCTCTCGCTGCTGATGTTTAAATCTTAATATATATATATAGAGCATTATGCTTAAATTCTAGGTTAACCGAATAAGAGCACTATCTCAACTAATGAATTAATGTTTGCAACCTACTGCCGATAGTTTCTAGCTCTTATGGGGGTCGGAAAAATTCCTATTCCATCTTTTTCACTTTGCAAAGTGGATACCAAGTTTTTTCTAATGAGGTCCTTAAATTTTGGACCATCTCGATACTGTATATAAGGGGACTCCATTATTGTCCTCATAATTTATGGGTATTACCATCGAATGTTTGTGACACATACCTTACTGCGTGCTTTGCAGCATAACCATTGTTATATCTAATGGTTTCTACTTCTCTCAACTTTCCCTTGCAATCAGTGGCCCCTTTTTAACTATTGAAGTCTCTTGACTTCCAAGAGACGAAGTACTTTTTAAGTACATTCTAAAAAGAATGGCCTCCTTGCCACAGATGATTTTATTTGGGTCATTCATCGTATATGGAGTATGAATAAAATTCTTGTTTGAGTAATGACATGTGTTTAGAGTAATCAACATTTGGCTTCTTGAATCGCCTCATGTGTTTCCTCATAACCCTTCCAACAACTGCGTTAACTTTGGTCTTGGAGATTAACTCCCTTAACATTGAGGTTCCCTCTTGATACACCATTAATATTTGTCGCATCTCTAGCATTGCGACTATTGTTATCTATTACGAGTTTTCTCAACTCGAATCCTTTGGTATTAAGTACTAAATGTAACAATTTATTGTGTGCACTTCAGCAGCTTGTCATCGCCCTGATGACTCATCATACATTAACCATGGTATTATTAAACCATATAAACATTCCTAAGGAGTGTTATCTGAGTGTACTTCAATCATATTCGGCCTAAGTCACACAAGGATCATTAATGGCCTTTAGGGTTTTGACCGAGTCCGTTACCCTTTTAACAGGGGATCAAAATGTCCCAGCTGTCTTTGGCATATAGATGATTTTAGGTATCTCGAATGCTGGTCATAATGGCTTTCTAAAATATGAAACATTAGTCCGTCAGGGAGGACATAAATAATCATATGGCACGAAGGCCTTGTTGCATACGACGTTATAAGATATGGCAACAAATGCCTGTCATAGAGGACATTAATTTATAATCCGCAATCTTATTAGATCAGGGGTTTTAAGACTTGAATCTAGTTCTTCACCATTGGACAGGGAGTCATAGGCTACTCTCGTCATCGTCTTGAAAGGCGATTTATTTTTATTTTGGCACATAGGCAACTCCTAGGGCATCATTAATGGATGTTTACACATATACATATATGTATATATAATTATCGGAATTGAGTATATCAGTCATGATCTTATCGATCTCATAGACTTTAAGGTTTGGGCATTGCCCATCACCTTCGACGATGTACCGCAATGGTCATAATTGACAATGTCTCTAATGGACAATATAACATATAACCCGTGGGTGGTATAGATCTTATCAGTGATTCAGGATAACACCACGAAGGGTAGGACAATAACCACACTTATGTATAGGAAGTACCGGCAGCGTATCCACCATGTGTTTATTGTATTACTCTAGTTTTGTTATCTAATTCCCGTCGAGATGCATACAATCATACCCTTGGGTCGGAAGGTACTTCTTGAAGTCTCCTTATGAAGATAGGGAGGCCCCAGATTGTACTTCAAATTTTCTATAAAATAATAGGATCATCGTATCAGATGATATTAGTCATGATCGTACTGATCATGTATACTGTTAGGGTTGAGTATAACCCGCCACTTTGAACAGGGGTCATAAAGTCCACTACCAGCTTTGTCCTATCTCAAATAGAACAAAGTATAGCCCATAGGCTTTTCATCACTTGGGATGTTAATATTATGGTGACCATACTGATGTTACCGGTCAGGATCGCGTTGACCATATAGACCATGGGATTTGAGCATAGCTCACCCCCTTGGGCAAAAATTATGTAAAAAAAAAATTTACAATTGTCTTGTCACTATCGGACAATATATTATATCCCGTAGGCAAAATATCACAAGGGATGTTAAATAACATGATCATCCTATTAGATGATCTTAGTCATGATCGTATTGATCTTATAGACTATTATGTTCGGACCTAGTCCAATGTTTTTAGACAGGGAGTCGTAGACCACAACCGTCGTGTTATCTTATTGGACAACAGGTTTAGCCCACAGGCACTTCATTACTAGCGGATGTTTATAATATGATCATCTTATAGGATGACTTAAGCCATGATTTCTAATTACTAGGCCAGACAAGAGAATTGGAGGAGTCCAATATAAGGATGACTGTTGTGATTTTTCGAATCACATTTGTCAAGAGGGTTAACACGTTTTTAGGTGTTAACAAGGATCTGAATCCCTTGAGTAGGTTTCACCATCTTGGCCATGTAGGCTAGGTCTTACCTTTAAGATTCTTTTTAAACTGCATACTGGCAGAGAAGGAAAGATATTTATTTTATTCAGGATTTTCATTATAATTATCCTAAATTGTTTAAAATATAACTATGGCACAAATAGCCTAGTCACGTAGACAAGTTAGATTTTTAAGCCATGATTTCAGAGAATTGTGGCATTAAGGTTTGAATCAAAGTTCATTACCTTTTCCTGACAGGGAGTTGTAGGTTACGACTGTCCTTATTAAAATTTCTGGCCCGTGGGCCTATCAATTAACATCTCGTAAGATGTTAAGACATATAGTCATTGCACTGATGATACGTTCAGCGGTCACACTAATGACATGACGACGTGATCAGTGCCATTAACTTAATCAACTGTCGTTCAGTGGTCATAATAATGACATGACGGCAGGATTAGCACTTAATTTAAATCAACTGTCATTCAGCGGTCATAATAATGACATAACAACAGGGTTAGTACTTTAATTTAAATCAACTGTCATTCAGCGGTCATAATAATGACATAACGACAGGATTAGTATTTTAATTTAAATCAACTGTCATTCAGCGGTCATAATAATGACATAACGACAGGATTAGTACTTTAATTTAAATCAACAGTCATTCAGCGGTCATAATAATGACATAACGACAGGATTAGTATTTTAATTTAAATCAACTGTCATTCAGCGGTCATAATAATGACATAACGACAGGATTAGTATTTTAATTTAAATCAACTGTCATTCAGCGGTCATAATAATGACATAACGACAGGATTAGTATTTTAATTTAAATCAACTGTCATTCAGCGGTCATAATAATGACATAACGACAGGATTAGTATTTTAATTTAAATCAACTGTCATTCAGCGGTCATAATAATGACATAACGACAGGATTAGTACTTTAATTTAAATCAACTGTCATTCAGCGGTCATAATAATGACATAACGACAGGATTAGTATTTTAATTTAAATCAACTGTCATTCAGCGGTCATAATAATGACATAACGACAGGATTAGTACTTTAATTTATATCAACTGTCATTCAGCGGTCATAATAATGACATAACGACAGGATTAGTACTTTAATTTAAATCAACTGTCATTCAGCGGTCATAATAATGACATAACGACAGGATTAGTACTTTAATTTAAATCAACTGTCATTCAGCGGTCATAATAATGACATAACGACAGGATTAGTATTTTAATTTAAATCAACTGTCATTCAGCGGTCATAATAATGACATAACGACAGGATTAGTACTTTAATTTAAATCAACTGTCATTCAGCGGTCATAATAATGACATAACGACAGGATTAGTATTTTAATTTAAATCAACTGTCATTCAGCGGTCATAATAATGACATAACGACAGGATTAGTACTTTAATTTTAAATCAACTGTCATTCAGCGGTCATAATAATGACATAACGACAGGATTAGTACTTTAATTTAAATCAATTGTCGTTCAGTGGTCATAATAATGACATGACGACCAGCTTATCGTCTGGAGGGCTTTGAGCATAGCTCACCCCCTTAGGACGGGGAATCTCAAAAGATCACAACTGTCGATGTCGCAATCGGACAGTGTATTATAACTCGTGGCACTTCATCCTTAAGGGATGATTATTTTAATAAGGAAGGTTTGGAATAACCCATTCTAGGGATGATTTACGTGATTTCATCGAACCACGTTTGTCAGGAGTGTTAACATATTTTCAGATGTTAACAGGGATACGAATCTTTTAAACATGTCTTACCATCTTGGCCCGGTCTTATAATTGACCCGGAGGCTAGGTTTCACTCTTAAGATTGTTAGTTTATGATTAACGCAGAACAATTTTAAATTGAAATGTTAATAAGGATCTGAATCTAAATTGAGGAACTGCCATCTTGGCCGGGTCTTAATAGGACACGAGGCTAGGACTTGTCCTTTTTAGATTTTTTTTTTCTATTTTATTATGATGGTAGATCTTATAACAGAATTGTTATTTTAATTTACTTCATATATTATATTCATATAAAATAATATAAATGAAATTTAGATAAAACATCCCAATGGTTTCAAAAGGGGTATAGAATTGCCCAAAAAGGGACTTAAAAGAAATGATGTTGTCCTCAAAGGGACCAAAAGATAAATACCGTTATAAAGACCTCTAAGGAGACGATCTTCAGTAAAAGGGGTCTCTTCCTCGATATTTTATTTCTGAATGCTTTCTCCTTGGATGTTCATTTCATTTTAGCCGTGGTACGAAGCTCAGCATCTCGGGGCTCCGGGTGTGGAGAACTCCTATTACGGCCCCTTCGCTTGGCGACGTATCCAATATATAAAATAATTGGAAGCAATAAATTCCAGATTAGAATCGGGAGTATTCCTATGTTAAGTCTAGACTCAAGTATGTGCAATCGTGTCACTGAGATTAAACACATTAGGATAGTGTTTAATTCACTCAGCGTTGGCTCTGATACCAACCTGTCACACCCCAATTTCCCACGTGTCACCGGTGGGCCCGGTGGGGAGTATAGTGACGTAGTTGGCGTCATCATAGACAAACAACACAATATAATAATGCACAGCGGAAGCAAAAGATAAATATATTACATTCCGAATATAAGTAATGTCAAAGTATTACAACGGAAGGTAAAGGATCCACAGGCGGATCAATAATAAAAAACTGTTCATTAGACCTTAGGCATCTAGGACGTGCAAGATTCCCTAGTGACGCCCCGAGCTCCCAGCCAATTACGCATAGTACCTGTCACTTAACCTTTTGGAAAATACGTCAGTTTACACTGGTAAATACAAATCGACTGACTCATTTTGAAAATGGTTGAAAATTGATTTAAATGCACAAGGCATAAATATTTTTATTAACTTGGGATAATTATATAATATAAACTTGTGAACGATTTACATGCACTCGCATCTTTGGTGACCCGGGATCTGCTGTCCGGGCTAAGAATTAAATGACACACCACATTAAAGAGTTATACACGACGAGTGTACGCCTACACCCCGTGCTCTGGTCGTGGCCATCTCGTAAGATAATGCCAAGGATATCCGGGACACGGTCAATAACCCCCCAAAGCCTTTAAGTAAGACGAGACTGTTTAAACGAAGTCGCACAAGCTATTCAAGACTGTACACCCATAAGGTGCAGGACTTGTGCGCCCGATCAAGCGGTATTTTAAATACCGTACCCTAAGCCCGTAAAGGGAAAATAAGTCAAAATGTATTTACCTGAGCTAGCTCCTGTCTCAAATAGCAAGAATAATAACTCAGCCGTATTCCTAAGTAAGCGTAGGTACAATTTACCGGAAAGCTCTAGTCTGGAACGATGGTATAAATAACCAATTAGAATACTAACGGGTCTTTAATTAAGCCTAAGCTTTGACCGGTTAGTTTTAAGGATGAAACGGTTTACGCACGATTAAGCGAAAGAGCGGATAGAATGTGATTTAGACCCGACAAGTTTGAATATTTGTATAATATGGGTATACTAAATACATTCTGGATTTTTGAAATAAAAATGATATCGTTTGACCCGTTTCGGTCAATTTACGCAAACTAGTTACGTAAACCGAACCGAACGCGAAAAGGGCGATACGGGTAGACCAATGATTCAAATGCAAGTTCCCTGATGTAATATGCTTAAAATATGATATTATATCAGTAAGTTATGTTCTATATTGCCCGGAATAATTTTAAACTCAATTTATGCCTTAGAAGGGCATTTTGGTCATTTAAAAGATAATAGAAGAGTAAAATTAGAAATCTGAGTTTCGGGTCTGGTTCATACAGTAAATATACTTAATATAACATATTATATCAGTAGGGTATGACCCATGTACCAAATTTTATCATTTAAAACCAAACTATGCACCGTAGGGGCAATTTAGTAATTTCACAAGGGCTAAAATGCCAAAACTGGAAATCTGAGATCATATACTTATACTTACTGTTTTTATATGAAAATATGCTAAACACATCAGTAGGTATAGGTCTTATATGTTTAAAACAAGTATAACGCTCACTATGCGCTTAAAACGCTAAATATGCGATTTAAGGGCGTTTTCGGGTTTTCAAATTAAATCTGAGATTTTTATATTTCCAGAATACTTAAAATAATTTATTCATCATATAAAATCAGTAGAAAAAGGTTTCGGGTCAAAAGAATGCATAAAACTCATTTTATGGCTAAAACGGTCAAAACCGACATAAGCCGAAATGACTAGGCGATCTAGGATCCGTTCAGCCAAAAATTAATTAAAAATCATCAAAATTCCCAGAATATTATAATACATCAGTTGGTAAAAAGTTTCGTATCAAAACGTGGCCAGAAACGGGTTCTACGCGAAAAGGACCGTTTATGTAAATTTATAATATAGTTTTACGCTAATGGCCATAACTCACAATCTGGACCACCAACTGATCCGAAATTTCCGGTGCAAGTTCATATATTAGAAATAAAGATTTCTATCCTTTCACTTTTCCAAAAATCCCGTTTTAGATCGAAAAGGGCAAAATAGTCAACTTTATGCATAAATCGGAAGCATGCATTCGAATCGGCTAAGCATAAACTCAATCAAAGAAAATTCCAGAAAGTTTAACTAAAATAAAAATAGTCAAAAATACTTTCCAATACAGATCTCGAACATGCATGTACGAATCCGAATCGATAGTCTACGAAATAATCGTTTATTAAGACTTTCGGTTCCAATCCGGGTTTACACTAAAGATTGTCGAGTTGATCGTGGTAAAATACATTCTTATATTCATAATAAAGCTTTATATGAAGATCAAACAGATTGCATGTCATCTATATCATTATTCATGTCATTTTTCACAAAAATCGCTTCTGTTGACTTTTTAGAATTAGGTTTGACTCGACATTTAGCATGCATGTAGTGGGAATCAGAGAGTACCCTTTAAGGGTTTGTTTCCCCTAATATTACCAACATAAATCAGGTTTCAATTCGAGAAATGACTGATTGAAATCCGTTTAATCAGGAAGTCAAAGCTTATGAACAACAGTTTGACTTTTAGCAATAATCAAAGTAATAACGGATTAGAGAACGAATTGAAAGCTTACAAGAGTCCTATAGGTGTTTAGTGAACACTAGAATTTGTCCTTGATGATCAGATTAACTCCAGAAAGCTTGAGAGAGTTCTTGAATGTAGAGAGCTCCTTGTTCACAACTTCAAGTGCCAAGAACAATGATGTTTGATCTGATTTATGTGTAATTAGATGGTTGGAGTAGGCTACTGTTGATGTAGGCATGCAAGGGCACGTATTGGAGCATTTGGGAGGCAAGACCAGCTGTTTACAACTCAATTTCGGACCCAAATCAGCCCCAAATACGATTTTTGTCGCTGGCAGACCCACGCGGCCCGCTTGGGCTTTACCAGGCGGGTCGCCTGACCCCTGGTTCAGCCAAACAAGTTTCAGTTTTGGCAGAATTGGTCCCTGAGCTTGTACGCGATGTTTCGGCTACTTTTCTCGACCCGTAAACCCCCAAACTTGGTTTCTAAGAACCTTAGGACTTTTACCAACATGGAAATGTCCTCGGAACATTTTGCGCTCAACCGAAAAGCCCTGAAATTCGACGTTGACGCTTTTAGTCCTTCAAGTACGGTTTTGGCCATAACTTTCTCATACGTTGACGAAACTTCATGAAATTTTAACCACATATTCTAGTGAGTATATTTTAGCTATACAAAGCTTCGGGTCTGCCAAAAGTTCACTCAGAGGTATAAATTAAACATGTTGACACTTTTGGCCCCTATAGTTTGAAATACTTCACTTTTGTGCAATTTCCGCGTCGTATGATCCATGAACCATCCGTTTAAGGTTATAAACATTATGTAGGGTTATCATAGAGTCTATTTATCCATTGTTGACACTTTGGACCTTTACGTTCCATAGTTTTCACCGTTTGTCACTTTTAGTCCCTCTAAAGTATGTTTTCACATAACGGAACCTTATGACACGTGTCAAGACATTAATGGACGAAATTTTTCGAGGTGTTACAAGAATGTGCTTAGGAAACCGGAGATGTCGGGTAGAATGGCTAAGTGGTCGGTAAAATTAAGTGCCTATGATTTAATATATGAACCTAGAAATGCAATAAAGTCTCAGGCCCTAGCAGACTTTGTGGCTGATTTCAGTAGTAATATTCAAAATGAAGTAGACCTAGAAGTGCAACAACTAGGAGAAAACTTAGAATCCTGGATATTATATACTGATGGTGCATATAATGTAAGGGGTGTAGGTTTAGGTATACTACTAAAATCGCCACAGGGGGACATAATACCCCAGGCTGTTAGATGTGAATTTCCTACTACTAACAATGAGGCAGAATATGAAGCTTTAATTGCAGGACTGGAATTGGGTAAGAATATGAATATCTAGAATTTGCAAGTATATGTTGATTCCTTGTTAATTACTAATCATTTTAATGGATCCTATGCAGTCAAGGGTGAAAAATTAATTGAATACCTCGGTATTCTTAAAAAATTAGCAGGATATTTCGATATTTTTACACTTGCACAGGTACCAAGAGAGGATAACGCCGAAGCAGACGCATTGGCAAACATGGGATCATCAATCAGGATACCAGAAGGGACCCCAATACCGATATTACATATCCTATATCCTGCAATGGATTCTCAGGATAAAGACGTAGCAGGTATTCAGGATCCTGGAGCGGTGTATCCTGAAGAGGATCCTAATTCCTGGACGACTCCAATCATGAGATACCTCAAGGAAGGACATATCCCCGAAGATGAAAATCCTAAGGCATTTAGGATGAAGGTATCACGATTCACTACTATAAATAATATTTTATATAAGAAATCTCTTGCAGGACCATACTTGAGATGCTTGGAGGATCCTGAAGCTAAAGAAGTACTTCGGGATATACATGAAGGGGATTGTGGTAACCATACTGGGGGCAGGTCATTATTCTCAAAAGTATTAAGGACCGGATATTATTGGCCAACAATGAGAAAAGATGCCACAGAGTATGCTCGGAGATGTGATGCGTGTCAAAGACATAGTAACATATTACATCAGCCCGCTGAACCGTTATATCCTATTATTTCCCCTTGGCCATTATGAAGTGGGGCATGGATATAGTAGGAAAGTTACCAAAAGCCCCGGGAGGAAAAGTTTTTATGCTAGCAATGACGGACTATTTCTCTAAATGGGTCGAAGCGGAAGCATTTGTTCAAGTTAGAGACCAAGAAGTAGTATCCTTCATAAAGAGGAATATCCTGACCAGATTTGGAGTACCGGCCGAAATAATCTGTGACAGTGGTTCTCAGTTTATAAGCAAGAGAACTACTGACTTTTGCAAGAGTTGGGGAATCAAAATGATAACATCTACTCCAGTACATCCTCAAGCGAATGGACAAGCAGAATCCTCAAACAAGATAATTGTCAATAAGTTAAAGAAAAGGCTTGGAGCCAAAAAAGGAAGATGGGCAGAAGAATTACCCTTTGTTTTATGGGCTGATAGGACAACAGTAAAGAATGCAATGGGCCAAACCCCATTCTCCTTGGTATTTGGAGCAGAAGCAATGATTCCGACGGAAATGACAATACCCACTGCAAGATCTACCCTAAGTGATCCTGAGCAGAATCCTGAAGCCTTAAGTCAGGATTTAGACACTATAGATGAAGAAAGAGATGCGGCAAGGCTAAGGATGGCAGCATATCAACAGAGAATATCCAGGGCATATAACAAGAACATTAGGACCAGAAGATTTAAGGTTGGAGATTGGGTGCTAAGAAAGGCTTTTCAGAATACTACTAATCCTGCCGATGGCAAGTTAGCCCCAAAATGGGAAGGACCATACGAAGTTGAATCAGAAGCAGGAAAAGGAGCATACAGACTCAAGAATATGGAGGGGGATATGCTACCGAGGTCTTGGAATGCTATACACCTCAAGCTCTATTTCAAGTGAGTTTAGAATTTAATTTCTAACTCAGGATGGTATGAATTCTACCTTTTTTAAATATGTTTGGTTTAATTTATCCTTTGTAACCCAATACTGACTTAAGCATCGGAGGGGTGTTAGCCAAGCTAACACCCACCTTATTTTACAATTGTTTTGCAAGATATGTTTCAGGATGCAGCTCCGGGATATGTACTCAGGATAACTCGAAAGATTAGAGGATTGGCCCCCTCTCTCACGTTTAAGGGATACTGATCCCTTCACAGGTTTAAAGGTATTCACCTTTCTTCCGAATTGGGTTTAAACTGTGACAACTCGAAAATTGGAACCTTTCTTGTGCCTTAATGTAACACGATTGAACGCGATGTGACTAGTTAACTTGTTAACTTAATGATAAACGTGAACCTTTTATGTGATACGTGCTTTATTATGTGTGCATTTGTATGTATATATGTACGTGTTATATGTGAGCCGAGAACCCGACCAAGAATGAAGAACTCGACTCGAGACCATGAGGTCTCGAGTGTATAGTAACCGAACGGGCCTTGGGCCGAGAACCTAGTGACCGGTTTAGGCCATTGGGCCGTGACCACCTTAACCGGCTAGTAAGCCCTTTAGGGTGCACCTTGTGGAACTAGTATATATAGCAAACTCCTTGCCAACCTTGTCACTCTTTGGGCAACCACACTCACACTCCTACACACACACTCTCACTAAAACCCTAGAAACACAAACACACCTCCAAGCTCTCGAACCCAATCGGTTGGCACAAGAACCCTCGGATTTGGACTTTGGATCGACTCACACACGCACCTCATCAACCGGTTAGTGTTTCTTGAGGTTGATGGTTGAATATTGTTGATTCTTGTTGTGTTTTGTGATGCATAATAAAGCTAATTGACAAAATGATGTTGTTGAGTTATGCATGATGGTTCAAAGTTCAAAATAATTGGTTCATAGGTGTTTTCCTTACTATATGTTATAACCGATTGATGAGAATAAAAAGTTGATGCATTGTTATGATGAAAAGGTGTAGTGTGCTTGAATAAAAAGGGTGTTATCGGTTGTACTTGGGTTTGGATCCATAAGTGTTGGGTGTTCATACTAAATGAATTGGCTAATGAATATGTTTGTCATGATAGGATGCATGTTAGTGAGTTATAGTTCATAATCTTGTTGAATAAGGGTTAAGTATGTTATGAACATGATGAATATGTGTTTGAATGATTGAAGAACATGAAGAACAGCTTGAATGTGCTTTGAATGTTTGAAGTCTGCTTGTTTGATCTGAATTCATGAATGTTTAGACAATAAAACATGTTTTAGTGGATAGTACAATGTTTGTGTTGCATGATATTCAAATGCTATTGGATAGTACAAACTGTGCAGAAATCAGCAGATGTTGGGGAGTCGAAACCCTGGTTGCGACTCGAAATCTCCGTGTTGCGACATCAGTTGCGAGTCGAGAACATCAGGTTACGACTCGCAACCATGACATGCCAAGCCGAAACCGTGGTTGCGACACAGGTTGCGACTCGCAACCATCCATGATCAACACAAACAGCATAACCCGCAACTGTGATTGCAAGTCCGGTTACGACTCGCAACCAAAAGCAGCACAACCCGAGACCGCGTAGTTGCGAGTCTTGTTGCGACTCGCAACCACACTTTATGGGCCTACGATTAATGGGCCGGGCTTATGGGCTTTCTGTGTTAACCGTTGATGCATGATTTGGGCTTGAGTAGTTGGGTTGAACTTATGGACTGTATGTGTTACTGTTAACTGAATATGTTAAACTTGTACACCGTGATTGCTACTTGTATGTGCACTGCTTGGTTTGAATCTGATTATAAGCGGTATCTATGTTAGGATGTGATTGACTACTTGCGACTTGATTGACCTTTCTGTGTTACTACCGAGCAAACCAAGGTGAGTTCACACCCTCTACAAAGCATGGGATTCCCTGGGTTGGGAACGGGGTTAAGGAACGTGGGTTCCTCGTCCTCCTTGGGTAGGACGGTGATGGTTCAGGAATGTAATTCCTCGTCCTGGTGGACGGATAACACGTACTAGACTAAAACTCTATCACGAAGTCCCTCCTTTTTGTATCTACTTAATCGCCGGGCCAATGGCGAGCGGGTCATTAGTTAGATAGCGCTATTTAGGTCTGACAAACCTCACACCGTGCCGCAGAGGACGGGCGTGAACTAATGGATCTGGGGCACGTCAATGAAGATAGACATTGATGGTTTTCAGGGCACATAAACATGACTACAGTCAGCAGTCGATACGGTAACGAGTCTAGTGTACGCATGGGGTAGCCCCCACGGCCGAAATGCCTGATAACTACATGGGGTAGCCCCCACGGCTGGAGTGCCGGAGTAACTGGGAATGAACAAGTCACGTTTTTAAACTATGGGGTAACCCCCACGGCAGGATGCCAGATAAAGGAAAACTGTTTTCGAAACAACTAAAACAAACACCCAACTGTGAACTCACTCAACTAGTTGTTGACTCGTTACTACATGCTTTGCAGGACCATAGGTACTCAGCTGGAGCTTGCATGGAGGAGAGTCGTTGTGGGACACGGATTGTCGCGTGCCATGTTCTATTTGAAAACATTTGAACTTATGTTATAACTTTAAACTTATGCTTCCGCTTGCAACTTAAACTTTGTTTATTTGGAACACCAATCGCATTGGTTAAACTTTTATAACTGTTATATGCTTGTTCAGTATGATTGGTGGCTGGATCCTGGTCAATCACGCCTCTAAGCGGTAGTACTCCGCGGGTGGATCTTTGGGGTGTGACAGATTGGTATCAGAGCCATTGGTTATAGTGAACTAGGTTTTAATAAAGGAGAAACGTTTTTGTTAAAACCAGACTATAACCGGTACAGTGCTCAACGGTCCACAACGACACTTCACTCCGCATGCAAAGCTCGACATTCTAGGTGATATGATATGCGTATATTGCCTACTTGTTAGTTACATAGTACATTGCCCATGGTATGCTTGATTAGTATAACTACTGTTGCTTGAACAAGTGTGTGTTTGCTCTATCCTACTATCGTACTATTGCGAACCTCTCTCACTCGTATTACTCTTGTTATGAAGAATCATGTCTGGACGCGTTAACATGACACAAGCCCAGTTGACGGCTTTGATCAACGAGCGAGTTGCCGCAGCACTTGCAGCTGCAAACGCAGGAGGTATATCCTGCAGTCCGAATTGTTTCTAGGATCTTTAGGATCCTACTTTAGTGAACCAACCTTGTGTTAAACTTTGTCTTTCTTTCCACCTACCTTAGGTCACCATGCACAGGCACCAGTGTGCACCTTTAAGACCTTTATGGACTGCCGACCAACTACTTTTAGCGGCACTGAAGGAGCAGTAGGTCTCCTCCACTGGTTTGAGAAACTGGAATCTGTGTTCGAAATGTGTGAATGCCCTGAGGCGCGCAGGGTGAAGTATGCTACTGGTACTCTCGAGGGTTTGGCCCTCACATGGTGGAATGCTCAAGTGCAAATGCTAGGGTTGGTTGCTGCCAACGCCACCCCATGGCAAGCTTTCAAGGAAATGATCAAGGAAGAATACTGCAGTCGTGATGACATTCATAAGCTGGAAGATGAGTTCTACCACCTCAAGATGACGGGGTCAGAGATCGAGGCATACACTAAGAGATCGCATGAGCTTGCCCTATTGTGTCCTACTATGGTGGACCCTCCGTATAAGCGAATCGAACTCTATCTCAAGGGCTTGGTGCCAGAGATCCAAAGTCATGTGACTTCAGCAAACTTGAACACTATTCAGCAGGTCGTTCAGTTGGCTCACCGTCTTACTGATCAAGCGGTGGAGCAGAATAGGTTACCAAAGCGCATAGGTGCTGCGACTACTTCTGGTACCTCTAGTGAGAACAAACGGAAATGGGATGGAACTTCAAGCAAGGGTTCGACTTCTGTGCAATCTCAGACTCAGCAAAGAAAGACCGACGACCACAAGAGCCCCAGTCAGCAATCGTCTGGTGGTCAAAGTCATGGTGGGTACAAGGGGAATCACCCCAAATGCAATCGCTGCAACTTGCATCACAGCGGTCCATGCATCAAGGGCAACTGTCATCGGTGCAACAAGCCTGGTCATGTTGCAAAGGATTGCAGGAGTGCATACCCCGACAATCAGAATCGTCAGCAACCTCAGCAGAACCAGCGACAGCAGCAGGGTAACAACAAAGGGTGCTTTCAGTGTGGAGCTGAAGGCCACTTCAAGAAAGATTGTCCCCAACTGAACCAGAACAACAACAACAATCAGGGGAATGGCAACAATGGGAACAACAACAATGGTGCTAGGGGACGAGTGTTCGTGATCGGCCAAGGTGAAGCAAGGAATGATCCCAACGTGGTGACGGGTAAGTTCCTTCTCGACGACTTTTATGTTACCGTGTTATTTGATTCGGGTGCCGATACTAGCTATGTGTCCCTAGAGGTTAGTCAAATGCTTAAGCGTATTCCAACACCCCTGAACACCAAGCACACCGTAGAGCTAGCTAATGGTAAGAGTTTGGAGGCCTCGCACGTAGTCAAAGGTTGCCAACTTGTTCTCGCTAACCAGACCTTTTCTATTGACCTTATTCCTATCGTCTTGGGTAGTTTCGACGTTGTCATTGGGATGGATTGGTTATCCCGACACCGAGCAGAAATTCTTTGCAACGAGAAGGTTGTTCGTATCCCTGGTTCTGGTAGTGAACCTCTCATGATCCGTGGCGACAAGAGAAGTGCTGTTGAAAACATTATCTCTCTTCTTAAGGCCCAGAAGTGCTTACGAAAGGGCCACACTGCAGTTTTGGCTCTAGTTACTGACACCACAGAGAAAGAGAAGAAGCTAGAAGATTTTCCAGTTGTACGTGACTATCCAGAGGTATTCCCTGTGGAATTACCTGGTCTTCCACCCCATCGCCAAGTCGAGTTTCAGATTGAACTAGCTCCTGGAGCTGCGCCTATAGCACGTGCACCTTATCATTTAGCGCCATCAGAACTGGAAGAACTCTCTACGCAACTACAAGAACTCTTGGATAATGGTTTTATTCGTCCTAGCTCATCGCCTTGGGGAGCTCCAGTACTATTTGTGAAGAAGAAGGATGGTACCTTCAGAATGTGCATCGACTATCGAGAACTCAACAAGGTAACTGTGAAGAACCGTTATCCTCTACCGCGCATTGACGACTTGTTCGACCAATTGCAGGGGTCGAGCTACTACTCAAAGATCGACCTGAGATCGGGATATCACCAGCTGAGAGTTCGAGAAGAGGATGTCTCTAAGACGGCCTTTAGAACTCGATATGGGCACTATGAGTTTTTGGTCATGCCGTTTGGGCTGACCAACGCACCCGCAGTTTTCATGGATTTGATGAACCGAGTATGCAAGCCTTACCTGGACAAGTTCGTTATAGTCTTCATCGACGACATCCTGATCTATTCTAAGAGTCAGGAGGAGCACGAATAGCATCTATGACTTATTCTGGAACTCCTTCGGAAAGAACAGCTTTATGCGAAGTTCTCGAAATGCGACTTCTGGCTTCGTGAAGTCCATTTCCTAGGTCACGTGGTGAACAAGGATGGGATTCACGTTGATCCATCCAAGGTGGACTCTATTAAGAACTGGCCTGCGCCTCGCACACCAAAGGAAATTCGCCAATTCTTGGGATTGGCAGGTTACTACAGGAGATTCATTAAGGATTTCTCTAAGATCGCGCAGCCTCTCACCTTGCTAACGCAGAAAGGCGTTGTTTATCATTGGGGAACTGCACAAGAGTCAGCTTTTCAACATCTAAAGGATAGACTTTGTAGTGCACCTATCCTTTCACTGCCAGAGGGCACAGACGATTTCGTGGTCTACTGTGATGCATCAATTCAAGGTCTTGGTTGTGTATTGATGCAACGAGATAAAGTCATAGCCTACACCTCACGCCAACTCAAGGTTCATGAAAAGAACTACACAACGCATGATTTAGAGCTGGGAGCTGTTGTTTTCGCACTGAAGCTATGGCGGCATTACCTGTACGGAACCAAGTGCGCCATCTACACCGACCATAGGAGCCTGGAACACATATTCAAGCAGAAGGAACTGAATATGCGACAGCGACGATGGGTCGAGGTACTGAATGACTACGAGTGCTCCATCAGGTATCACCCGGGCAAGGCCAATGTGGTGGCGGACGCCCTAAGTCGAAAGGACACTGCGCCTAAGCGCGTAAGAGCTTTACAACTCACGATCCATTCTAGTCTACCTTCGCAAATACGAACTGCTCAGATAGAAGCACTGAAACCAGAAAACGTAAGGGCCGAAGCCCTACGCGGGTCGAGACAACGCTTAGAACAGAAGGAAGACGGTGCTTACTACGTAACAGGACGCATTTGGGTCCCACTCTATGGTGATTTACGAGAACTTGTAATGGATGAAGCACACAAATCTCGCTACTCGGTACACCCTGGCTCGGATAAGATGTACCACGATATTAAAACTACGTATTGGTGGCCTAGCATGAAGGCCCACATAGCAACTTATGTCAGCAAGTGTTTGACTTGTGCCCGAGTTAAGACGGAATATCAGAAACCCTCAGGCCTACTCCAACAGCCAGAGATACCACAATGGAAATGTGAGCAAATTTCCATGGATTTTGTTACTGGCCTACCTAGATCCCAGCGTGGAAACGATACTATCTGGGTGATCGTGGATCGACTCACGAAATCCGCACACTTCTTGGCAATTAAGGAAACGGATAAATTCTCCACTTTAGCGGAAATATACCTCAAGGAAGTTGTTTCGAGGCACGGGGTGCTCACCTCCATCATCTCTGATCGAGATGCACGTTTTACTTCGGAACTGTGGCAAGCGATGCACAAATCTTTTGGCTCACGTCTAGATATGAGCACAGCGTATCACCCGCAGACGGACGGGCAGTCCGAACGTACTATTCAGACCCTAGAAGACATGCTTCGTGCATGTGTAATTGACTTTGGCAACAGCTGGGAAAAGCATCTGCCACTCGTGGAACTTTCGTACAATAACAGCTACCACACCAGCATTAAAGCCGCTCCGTTTGAGGCATTGTATGGACATAAATGCCGGTCACCTCTTTGTTGGGCAGAGGTGGGGGATAGTCAAATCACTGGTCCGGAACATGTGGTAGACACTACTGAGCGGATTGCTCAAATACGACAACGCATGGCGGCCGCTCGAGACCGTCAGAAGGCCTACGCCGATAAGGGCAGGAAACCACTTGAGCTCCAGGTTGGGGAGCGGGTATTACTCAAAGTTTCACCCTGGAAGGGTGTGGTTCGTTTTGGTAAACGAGGCAAACTTAACCCAAGATACGTTGGACCTTTCGAAATCATTGAGAAAATAGGCAAGGTGGCCTACAGACTGAACTTACCAGCGGAACTCGGTGCAGTTCACAACGTCTTCCATGTGTCGAATCTGAAGAAGTGTCTGTCAGATGAGACCCACGTAGTTCCTCTGAAGGAACTTACGATCGACGAACAGTTAAAATTCGTCGAGGAACCAGTCGAAATCACGGACCGGGATATTAAGGTCCTCAAGAGCACTAGAATACCTCTCGTTCGAGTTCGTTGGAACTCACGTCGCGGCCCAGAGTTCACCTGGGAGCGTGAAGATCGGATGAAACAAAAGTATCCCCAACTGTTTAAGAACAGTACAACCGCTACTGAGGCTGAAGCTACGGAATTTCGGGACGAAATTCCAGATCAACGGGGGGTGGATGTGACACCCCAGGATAACCGGGAAAACCATACAACTTAACTAGCTTCCTCAGTGAGTGCCATCAAATTTCGGGACGAAATTTCTTTCAACTTGGGGATGATGTGACAACTCGAAAATTGGAACCTTTCTTGTGCCTTAATGTAACACGATTGAACGCGATGTGACTAGTTAACTTGTTAACTTAATGATAAACGTGAGCCTTTTATGTGATACGTGCTTTATTATGTGTGCATTGTATGTATATATGTACGTGTTATATGTGAGCCGAGAACCCGACCAAGAATGAAGAACTCGACTCGAGACCATGAGGTCTCGAGTGTATAGTAACCGAACGGGCCTTGGGCCGAGAACCTAGTGACCGGTTTGGGCCATTGGGTCGTGACCTCCTTAACCGGCTAGTAAGCCCTTTAGGGTGCACCTTGTGGAACTAGTATATATAGCAAACTCCTTGCCAACCTTGTCACTCTTTGGGCAACCACACTCACACTCCTACACACACACTCTCACTAAAACCCTAGAAACACAAACACACCTCCAAGCTCTCGAACCCAATCGGTTGGCACAAGAACCCTCGGATTTGGACTTTGGATCGACTCACACACGCACCTCATCAACCGGTTAGTGTTTCTTGAGGTTGATGGTTGAATATTGTTGATTCTTGTTGTGTTTTGTGATGCATAATAAAGCTAATTGACAAAATGATGTTGTTGAGTTATGCATGATGGTTCAAAGTTCAAAATAATTGGTTCATAGGTGTTTTCCTTACTATATGTTATAACCGATTGATGAGAATAAAAAGTTGATGCATTGTTATGATGAAAAGGTGTAGTGTGCTTGAATAAAAAGGGTGTTATCGGTTGTACTTGGGTTTGGATCCATAAGTGTTGGGTGTTCATACTAAATGAATTGGCTAATGAATATGTTTGCCATGATAGGATGCATGTTAGTGAGTTATAGTTCATAATCTTGTTGAATAAGGGTTAAGTATGTTATGAACATGATGAATATGTGTTTGAATGATTGAAGAACATGAAGAACAGCTTGAATGTGCTTTGAATGTTTGAATTCTGCTTGTTTGATCTGAATTCATGAATGTTTAGACAATAAAACATGTTTTAGTGGATAGTACAATGTTTGTGTTGCATGATATTCAAATGCTATTGGATAGTACAAACTGTGCAGAAATCAGCAGATGTTGGGGAGTCGAAACCCTGGTTGCGACTCGAAATCTCCGTGTTGCGACATCAGTTGCGAGTCGAGAACATCAAGTTACGACTCGCAACCATGACATGCCAAGCCGAAACCGTGGTTGCGACACAGGTTGCGACTCGCAACCATCCATGATCAACACAAACAGCATAACCCGCAACTGTGATTGCAAGTCCAGTTACGACTCGCAACCAGAAGCAGCACAACCCGAGACCGCGTAGTTGCGAGTCTTGTTGCGACTCGCAACCACACTTTATGGGCCTACGATTAATGGGCCGGGCTTATGGGCTTTCTGTGTTAACCGTTGATGCATGATTTGGGCTTGAGTAGTTGGGTTGAACTTATGGACTGTATGTGTTACTGTTAACTGAATATGTTAAACTTGTACACCGTGATTGCTACTTGTATGTGCACTGCTTGGTTTGAATCTGATTATAAGCGGTATCTATGTTAGGACGTGATTGACTACTTGCGACTTGATTGACCTTTCTGTGTTACTACCGAGCAAACCAAGGTGAGTTCACACCCTCTACAAAGCATGGGATTCCCTGGGTTGGGAACGGGGTTAAGGAACGTGGGTTCCTCGTCCTCCTTGGGTAGGACGGTGATGGTTCAGGAATGTAATTCCTCATCCTGGTGGACGGATAACACGTACTAGACTAAAACTCTATCACGAAGTCCCTCCTTTTTGTATCGACTTAATCGCCGGGCCAATGGCGAGCGGGTCATTAGTTAGATAGCGCTATTTAGGTCTGACAAACCTCACACCGTGCCGCAGAGGACGGGCGTGAACTAATGGATCTGGGGCACGTCAATGATGATAGACATTGATGGTTTTCAGGGCACATAAACATGACTACAGTCAGCAGTCGATACGGTAACGAGTCTAGTGTACGTATGGGGTAGCCCCCACGGCCGAAATGCCTGATAACTACATGGGGTAGCCCCCACGGCTGGAGTGCCGGAGTAACTGGGAATGAACAAGTCACGTTTTTAAACTATGGGGTAACCCCCACGGCAGGATGCCAGATAAAGGAAAACTGTTTTCGAAACAACTAAAACAAACACCCAACTGTGAACTCACTCAACTAGTTGTTGACTCGTTACTACATGCTTTGCAGGACCATAGGTACTCAGCTGGAGCTTGCATGGAGGAGAGTCGTTGTGGGACACGGATTGCCGCGTGCCATGTTCTATTTGAAAACATTTGAACTTATGTTATAACTTTAAACTTATGCTTCCGCTTGCAACTTAAACTTTGTTTATTTGGAACACCAATCGCATTGGTTAAACTTTTATAACTGTTATATGCTTGTTCAGTATGATTGGTGGCTGGATCCTGGTCAGTCACGCCTCCAAGCGGTAGTACTCCGCGGGTGGATCTTCGGGGTGTGACATAAACACCCCGCCTGGAGCGCAAGTTATTCAGGGATAGTTCAAAGTGGCGGGACCAGTCCATGTAAAAGTGGCTGACAATTTCGTTACTGTTGGCTATA
Organism: Helianthus annuus; assembly: GCF_002127325.2. Classification (NCBI taxonomy): domain Eukaryota; kingdom Viridiplantae; phylum Streptophyta; class Magnoliopsida; order Asterales; family Asteraceae; genus Helianthus; species Helianthus annuus. The sequence goes on from NC_035446.2 coordinate 3,472,057, forward strand.
TCCTGAATCCTAAAGGTATATGAGGATTGATCACCCTCTCTCACGAAAGGGTATTTTCATACTTTCTAAGGTTTAAAGGTTTTCACCTTTCTAAGTCTTGGAGTTTATACACTCCCGCCTGTAGCGCATGAAAATTTGGGATTTTCCCCAGGATACAAGGGATTTATCTCAAGTACATCCTTGGGTTTTGCCTTTGGGACGTAAAAATTGCCTATACAATGGAAACTGACATTCAGAAGATATCTAAAGCGTTTGAAGGCATTGTACACAGGGGATATTCCCACTAAGGTGGTGGTGCAAAAGCTAAAAGGATGGGACTTGGAACTAATGCACTAAATACCTTGCACAGGGGACATCTTTATGGAAAGAATTGCAAAGGGACTGAAGTTTGGTAATAGGTTTATACCCTATTTCTGGTATGATCTTTCCTTTGTAAACATCGTTTAAGTTTTTTTTTTTTGCAACATTATGTTTTATAAAAGGACAAGTATCCTGATACATTCTCAAAGTCTTTTTCAGAATATTGGATTAGGGTGTTTGAAACTAGTAATAGTTTGGAACTTTGATCATTTAAATATTATTGAAAACTGGTTATTAATCAAAAACTTTCTACAAAGTTGAAGGGATGTTTGGAACTTCTATCTAATAAAAGGTCTTTACAGTATATCGCTGAGCATACTGATCAAGCTATTTTATAAGATAACAGTATGGAATTTTTTGCAAAGCTAAAATTTATACTTAGAAATATAAAGAGATGAAATTATTCTTGAAGCAATCGTTACTGGTTGATAACCGAAGGTTTCATCCTGAAACCCGGGACCCATCCACCTTCGGCTATCAAATTGTTTAGATACGGAAATATAAATTGTTCTTAAAAACATAAAATTGTTTGAATAATTCAAAGGAAATAAGCTCTAGGGGGTAGTGCCTTCTTGGTCCATAGTGGTTTCAGCGACATCCGTCTTGGGATCCGCCTCAGCATCCTTCCCAGCATCGGTTGCTTTTTCGGCTGCTTTGGAAGATTCATCGACATTTGATTTGGAAAAGGTGCCGCCAAGGTTCTTTAGCTTGGTCTCCCAAGCACCAACATCCGAGGAAGGACAGTCGAAACCTAATGTTTTGGCTTCATGAGCCATCTTCAACCTGGCTTGGAGGAGAGAAATGACGACGGAACTTTTGAGGCTCTCCCGGTAGCTGACCATATCCCGTTCGTATTGCACATGGGCGGCTTCTAGATCGGCCTGGGCTTGAAGAGTGGCTTGGTTAAGAGAAACTTGGTGTTCTTGGGTCATAGCTTTGTATTTCTCCTCGTAGTGACGAGATTTGGCGGCTGCAATCATACCTTGGTCGGAGATCTTGACTTCTGCTTCCTTTAGTTTAGATTCGAGTGTCTTGTTGAGCTTGCAGGATTCTTGATATAAGTTAACCAAACACTCAAGACCCTACAAAGGTAAAACGATAGGTATTAATATTGATAAACCTTTGATAATAGTATAAATCGCAGGATATGATATGAGAATACTGACTTGGTTAAGAAAAGAAGTCATAAACCCGCTAGCTTCAATGAACCCGTGCTTCTCGTATGGAAATGTGTCAGAAATGACAGGGGAATCAGGTTATTTCCTTTTGCGGGAGCTTGAACTCCGGGGTTTGGGGGCCGGTGAAGGTTTAGGTATGACGATGGCTTTGGAGCTGCTGGGTTTGGATGTAGCTGTGGTCTTGGGATTAGGCTCTTTCTTGACCTGGATCTGATCAGAATAGCTGTCCAATTCGTCAAGATCAAAGACTTCAGGGATCTTAGCTGGTGCTTCATAAAGGGGAAAGTTTTAATCCTTATTTTATCATTATACTATTGTGACTAATTATTTTGAAAGAAATTCTTACCAGACATCTCAGATGATGAGTATTGGCTGGAACTCGGGACGTGTGTGGTGAAAGTTCTATCTATTGCAGGTAACCGGTAAATAGTATTGATTCTCTCTTCTGAATCAGCGGTAGGGGGAGCAACTTCCTTAAAGTTCACTGCATAAAGATCAAAAAGAAGAGTATTAATAGAAGATAACAATTAAATGGTCTATGAGGATATTTATGATACTACCGGTGGTTAACCACTCCATCGGAAGGTTGGCACCCTCGGCAATGGAATCTCGTTTGACAAAGAAAAATTTGCGTTGCCATCCGTCTTCGTTTTTGGTGGCTTTGAGAATCAAGGGTTTGCTGGATGTCGAGAAGAGCAAGAATTGGCTAGAGCCGTGGGATCGGAGGCAATAAGCAATAGGCAAATCCTCGATGCGAAGGTCGGAACAATGGAGATTTTTGATTTGATTAAGTACAATCAGTACTCTCCAAACCATGGGCATGGTTTGAGCAAAAGAGATGCCGGTGGTTCGAAAGAATTGCATCATGAATTCAGGAAAATGGTACCGAAGACCTAGTGAAAAGGGATATGCCGGAAAACAAATCCATTCGGTAGAAGAAACATCCGATCGGATTGACCAATCGAATGATCTGAAGACCGTCTTGTCAGGGAAAGCGCCGGAAGCTCTTAAAGCCGCGATGTCTGCGTTGTCAAAAGCACAGATCTCCTTTTCGGGATTTTTAAGGAGATTCTGCTGAATGAAGGTCTCGGTATCCATTGCAAGTAAAATGAAGTAAATTGACAGGAAGAAAATCTGAAATGAAGAAATTACCTGAAGGTTTTGTTGGAGATATCTGCTTTTCAAACAAGAAGAGAGAAGATATAGGGGCATCGTAAATCTCCATTGAGTAAAAAACGCGTTGGATACGATGTGATCTTGACCGTCGCTTCGTTTTAAATGCCTTGAGTTATGGGATAAGATTTTCGAAATATATCCGTTGGATTGGTATACCAACAGATATATTTGGGGACAATTGTTATGGGTCATTTTCTAAGCGTACGTATCCTGACCAATATCCTGCCTCTGTTTGTTTATTTGTGACCAGGATGCTGGAAGAGGATATCGCTAACATCTTGGGTGATATCCTGAGATTCATTAATTAACCACGTGCAGGTTAAAGGCTGAGACTTACTAACGGTCAAGAGGACTTCTTCTCCTCAGGACTCGGACGATTTTGTTGAAGAAGAGACGTTGAGCCCGAAAGACCAGGTCTACAACATTCGATGAAGGAATATTCGGTGGATCCCGCAAGTTTAGGATAGTTAGTTAATTTATCTTTACTATAAATAGATGTGGCGGATCAGTTTAAGGCACACAACCTTTTCACTAACACTCTCGTACACTCTTACTCTCTAGATTACGGCAATCACCACACTTGTACCCAATTCACGTTGTAACACTTAGTTGATCCGCACCACATCCTGCATTGTATCCTGATATTTGAAGCAATAGAAGAACAAGGCAGCTGCGATTGTCAGCTCCCGAGGTTTTATGCCGGTGATCTAGTTGATCAAGGGCTTTCCTCGTACATCTCGTGTCATTTACTTTACTTTTTTGCTCATTGTTTGATCGCAGATAACTCAATTGACATATTTTTGAACACATTCTCTTAGCACACTACCTCACTTAACTTTTGATCACTTAATTGCTTCGGTAATTTTTGACCAAAACAAAAGCCTAACGAAATAACCTACGAGGTTAATCAAAAGAACATACGAGTCACTTGGGATGAAGCATGGGGATTAGTTACGATTCCTCGCATAATATAAGAGCGGAAAAGAATAAATTTGTGTCCTCCTTTCCTGGGTACGGGAATTTGACCTAAGTTGAAGAGATAGACATTAAACTAAAATTTAGTTTTAGTAAAGAAACGACGTTCTAATAAATATAAATACTATGAGAGAAGTTAGAAAATGGTTAATATTAAAGAATATAAGTCTTAACGTCGTTAGGTGTAAGACGATGCTTTCGAAAGAAGATTCATAATAATGAAAAGCTGACGAAAACCTAAACATGGCGTGATGTGATCACGGAAACAAAAGTGACACAGAATACAAGCCACGTTGCAATATGAGTTACTAGATATGAAATGATAAACACACAAAGGGCCGATGACGACAATATAGCATACCTGAATGACGAGATATGAGGTAAAATGGGGACCAATTAGTCTAGGCAATAAAACAAGTTGTAGTCAAAATAATGTTGTGACCTATGTAGAGCGCTTGTTAATATAAGACTAGCGTGAAGTAAGTATGCTGACGGACTCAGTGACTGGATGGTCAAATGACAACCCGATCAAAAAGGCGACAAAAGATAGGAAATAGGTGATATAGTTATGCTAAAAGTTTTTCCCCAAGGAAGGGTGTTATCCGATTCAGAGAAGAGGGAAACTAAGCCCGAGGTTTATCGGGCCATTTAAAATCATCGAACGGGTTGGCAAGGTGGCTTATCGCCTCGAGCTAACGGAAGAGTTGAATGGAATACATGGCATGTTTCACGTGTCGCAATTGCGGAAATGTCTAGCGGAGGAAACAACTTATATCCGTTACGACGATATCGAGGTGGATAATAGCTTGAATTATGCAGAAAGGCCATTGGAGATTTTAGATCGGAAGGTCAAGCACTTGCGAAACAAACAAATCGATCAAGTCAAGATCAAATGGGAGCATAGGGAAGGTTCGGACACTACATGGGAGTCCGAAGAAGAGATGCGACGTCTCTACCCTACACTATTCGGTATGTACTCTAGTTTCGGGGACGAAACCCTTTTTAAGGAGGGTGGACTTGTAACATCCCGAAAATACAAATTCTTAAATTTGCAATTAGGTTGCAAATAAATTAATAGAATAAACTAACTAGGAATGACACTAGCCTAGTTAGTTGATCACTTATGAGTAGTTAAGAGTTAAAACAAATAAAGAATGAAAGATGAGGGGCCAAAAGTGTCTAAATGAAAACTATTTTAATAAAATAACAAAACTAAACTCAAAACACACTTGCCTATGTGTTGTTGAGATTGACTAGAAGCAGGGGCGACCCCAAGCTTCCCCAAAGCCTTGGTTCATCACAATACTCACAAATTGAAGGTTCAAATCTGATCCAAAACGAAATCCGAGCCAAGATTAATGATCCCCATCAAAAGGAGATCATAAGGTATGCAAAATTTTATAAAAATTCTCCACTTGAAATTCTCATGAATTTTGAGAACTCGAAATCTGTTAATGCATGTGTGTTATGTAGATGAAATAAGAACATTTAAGTGTCTAGGAGTAAACCCTAGGCAATTACATGTTGAAATCATGTCAAATTTTAGTGAAATCCATGGCCACCATTGTAGGTGATTAGTGGGTTATATAGAACTAGATGAACACTAGGGTTTTGAATGTTAATCTAGTGTAAATTGATTCATAGAAACTGATTACTGAAAAAATTGATGTTTGATTCTATATGTGCTAACTCAATTGATGTTAGTTTTGGCTAAGCGGCAAGCCATGAACTTGAAAATAAAAGATATAAAATTATGCCCTATAAGTGTTTGTAGCAATGCCTCAAAGAAGACTCGAAACTGAATATTAATTTAAAAACGCGTATTGTGATGTTTGGGCGGATTGTGTAATATATATAATGGAAAAGGAGTTCTAAACAAGCTATGGTTGAACGCTATAGGAAAAGATACCGGAGCGTCAAGCGGACAAGCCGGTGGTGACACGCGTTTGGAAGGAGCGCTTTAAAGGTACGTGACTTGTCATCTCGTTACGTTTATGTAGATAAACCTAGTCGTAGATATGTTTAATATTGATATGGTGAAAATGATGATGTTTGGTATGTCAATGAAGTGGTGTAACTCACTCGACAACCAAACGGGTCAAACTAATTAAATAAATATGCTTGTTGATGTTATTGTTTAAAATAGCCATGTTGGGACGTCAATGAAGTGATGCAATTCACTCGACAAACCCAACGGGTCAAATAATGGTAGGAACTAGTTTGGCTTGTCATTAAAGTGATGGTTTTCACTCGACAACCAAACGGGTCAAAACTATGCATTTAAATAATCTTGTGTGAAGAGACTAGAGAGTCTCGTATTGTGTTAGTGTTGGATAATAACACATCGATGAATTGGTTATGTTAATTTAAGTATACGAATCCAAGATATCGGTTTAAACAATAGAACTTCATCATAAGTGCTGCTTAAAAAAAAGGGTATGCTTGAATTTTGGGAAAACAAGCATGAAAATTTTAATGTGAGCGTAAAGCCATGAAATGGCGCGGATACGTTAGGAATTATAAGCCCGGGAAATTGGGTAATTACGTTTAAAAGGTTTTAGAATTGAAAAATGGTACTATGCGTATATAGCTAATGGGTTGGATAATTGAAACAAGGATTCTATGAACTATTCGTTTGCAGTCAAGTTTTCATTGTGTGAAATTTACATGGTTGGGTCTGAAATTTTATTACGGGCCCATAGGAAAAAGAATCGGCTAAAACGGACAACCGAGTAAAAAGTTATGCTAGTTTAAAGTGGGATTTTTAGAAAATTCGGAGTTGGGCAGAAATGCAGGATTTAAACCTGCACCTGCTGGAAAATGGTTTCCCCCGCGCCACGCGAAAGAAACCTTGGCAACTCCCGCGATATGCGAAAGCTGTCGCCAGTCGCGACGGATCTGATGTCTTTTGCCGCGACACGCGGCAGAACCCAAGATAAAAATTTATTATTTTTTATATATTCTGATGCTGGAAGTTGTTTGCATACTGAATTTCAATGTCAAAACTAATAATATTAATGGTTTTGACTCTAGGTAATGATGGGGACTTTCCGGATGGCGATCAAGCATATTTTGAAGAACCGAACACTACATTTTGAAGCTTCCGCGCTTACCTAGTCTTGTTGAAAACAATGTTTTAATAATGTAATTACTTGATTTGGTATTTTTGGGATGTTAAACAAGTTAGTAGTTAACTAGTAAGTTGACACTATAAAAAAAAAACTGTTATTTCGTATCCTTTAATGAATTTAGTATTCTTGTTTTAAAAATGCGTAAATTATATTAAAGTCCCAATGATATATGACGGGTGTTACAAATACACTATCAAAGATAATAAGGTTTATAAAAAAAATCTATTTTTGTTAAATTTGAACAGGTCCGGTTTTGCAATCCGGGTCGGATCTCAGAGATTCATTTTTGGCGGATGTTACAGTCTCCCCAACTTTTGGGAATTTCATCCCGAAATTAGAAGGAAACTGCTCGTGTGGGATTAGGTGTAGGGTCTCGCATAGACTTAAACGATATTGATTCGATTTTATAGTTGCATTAGAGAATCAAATCCTAGAATCGGCATGCTCTGTAGGAATGTCCAATGACTAATGTTAGACCCCCGTTACTGAGAATACGCTCAAACTATGCCATAACAAAGATGTAAACTTATGGAGGCGGTAGTGTTCCTGACAAGGGTTATATACCCAGTTAAGGAATCACTCTTAATTGCCAAAGATACAGTAATGAAAAGCGTTGTACAAGATAGCCAATTATAGGCTCTATGATTATTACAACCACGAAGCCCAAGATTGGCGTATCGAGGATTTATTGCACCTAAAGAGAAAATCATGTCCCAAGATGCCTTGTAACACGAGAGAGTTTGCAACTGAGTCGTAAAGTATACTCGTGATGCCAAAACTACAATCTGTGTCACAACCTGGGATCTTGAAATATTTCTCATAAAATGCCAAATTTGCGTTAGATGAGCGAAATCATAGAATTTGAATTCTCCAATCACAAAACCAAAACAAACTAATTAAAACACTTATGATTAGTCTAACGCTGCTTTTGAAAATTTGACAGACACACTTATATATAGGAAGTACCAGCGGCGTATCCACCATGTCCCTATCAAATTTTCATCCACATCGTTATTCAAATCATGATCGATGACTCAAACCAACTTCTCATGACCAGTCTAACGTACCTCGATATGAACACTTATATATAGGAAGTACCGGCGGCGTATCCACCATGTCCTTATCAAGTTTCATCGGCTTCGTTATTCGGATCATGACTGACGACACAAACACAACTTACATAGAACCTCTCTCGACCAATCTAACGAGTCTTTTGGTTGTTTGATAAGAGCACTTATATATAGGAAGTACCAGCGGCGTATCCACCATGTCCTTATCAAATTTCATTGGCTTCGTTAGCGGTTTTGATTGGTTCTATGCGACGACTCAACTCAACTTACTAATTAAATAACCACAACCAAACCACAACCAAATAATGTATGAGTCTCGAACCCAATAAGGGTGCGACTAAATGGTGGCAGTACCTACATCTATAGTTATGGGGAAAAGGGTCGGTCTATGAATAAGTGAGACGATACCCATATCACACAAATTATGGGAAAAAGGTAAGCCATGATGAGTGATGATGTGAAACTGCAACAACATGAACTGGAAATAAAACAAATCATAAATGCATAACATAGCGATACATAAAAACGTCTGAGTAAAGGATGAAAACGATGACAAATAGTAACGTCGAAAGCGTGACAACGGCACAAGCTATCAACAATACTGATTAAGAGTTGATAATTGTATCGATTGGCGTTAGTGCGAACGTCAAGGATACGAAGTGAGAGTAGCAGGTGAGGTCGTTAATGAGGGAAAACTAAACGTGAAGTCGAATGGTGGAGGAGATAACGTAGAAACATTGATTTACATTCCCACTAGCCGGGTAATAATTGTGATTCGAACAAAAGTAGAAGGGTCCTAAGATAAATTAGGGAAACCATAACCTTGTTAACTTAAATCACGTTCATTTCGTTTTGTTAACTATTTTTACGCTTTACCAAGTGTAGCACGTTGGTATTTTAATTTGATCATGTACAAAAGCAACTTGGTTTATTTAGAAAAATATTTTCGTTATGTTTCAGGAAAATATTTACGATCTAAAGTGGTGAATTTTACTGAAAAAAATTATTATATATTGTTTTATTATTTTTAGAAAATCAAATATTAAGGTCGAAAAAATTATCGTCACCATGTGCCCTAGACTTGAATTTGTTGAACTACGGGCACAAGTTACGACAGTGATTAGGGTTGTGAAGTTCAAGTCGTAAGGAACAACTCGTTAAAATTTTAAACGTATTACCAAAAATCACATCATTACACTTGTGTTCACAATTTCAAAACATTTTTTATTTGATTTGATTAGTTCGAAGAAACTCGAAACGTTTCATTCAAAGCAAACTCATCGCATAAAAACGTTGCTGTGCTACTGACCGTATCCTGGTTGTCTTAGAACTGGATGAGTGCTCATTCGCGTGCCTTCTAGTTATCATGGTTCTCTGGACTGGCTTGAACGGCTCGATCATAAGGAACAACTTGGGTGCCATAAAGTACGGTCGTTTGATCCATTAGTGGAGCGTCAGGTTGGACATGCGGTTGGATCATAAAGTGGGTGTTTGGTTGGTCAAATGGAGTTGTCACATGTTGTACATTAAATGGTGCCATAGGTGGTTCTGCTTGAGGGTTACAACGCCGACAGGTGTCGATTAAGTGACCATAAAGTCCACAATAAGTGCAAAGGCGGCACAAAGTGTTGGCTGGGTGATGTTTTTGGCAGTTGGGGCACTGTGGAAAATGTCCCCGATAAGGTTTTCTGTCAGGTACAGGAATAGGGGCAAACTGGTTTAGCGGAATAGCCGGTATGGCATAATCGTTGTTGGTTTCACTCCTTTGATGGTTGTTATCGGGTGAGGACGGTTCAGCTTCAGCTTCTTCGATTTGATTCGTGGAGACGTAGGCTTTGAGTGCTTGTTGAAGTTGAACGACTACAGTAGGAATAATTGCGGCCATTTGTTCAGCTATCAAAGCTGCCATTTGGCAGTTGGAAATCCTCGATTGACGACGCCGACGATAAGGCGGCATTTGCGAGGGACAACCTAAGTAAGATGTATAGCCCATAACGAGAATTTATGGTCAGATGGTTAGGATTCATAGATTTGTGAAATCATGGAACTTAGGGAAAATCCCATGATTCAAGAATACAAATCTCATAATATTATGGAGTATCAAAGGGTAACAAAAGTCTAACCCTTTGACAATTTACAATAAGTTTAGGGTGATTTGTTTAAAGAAAAATTATTAGAATCTCGTGGAATATTTAAGGATTTATTCCGGTGTTTTATATATGAAACAATATAATAACCACGTGGAATAAGATAAGATAATAAAACTTATGACAAAATAATATTTCATCATAAAATATTGAAAATCATAGGTTTGGCACATCATAGGGTTTAGTATGACTTCCGTGCGTCACTTTTGTAATTACGTGTGCACCCGCAATTACCGAGCTTTCGCATGGTCCTCATATGTCTACCCATTGACGTACAACTTAACCCGAAGAAAATCGTGAATCAATAAATGAAAATTTTTTTTGGGGTGTTGTAAGACGATGTTTAGGATAGTATCCATGAATTAACACGGACACGTTTGACATATCAAAGTGTTGTTAGTTCACGTGACGTTTGGTGTGACTTGCTTTGGCCTAATAGGTATCGGTACTCTCGTTGATAGTCCCCAGGTAGGCAAATTGGTCCATTAATTGGATTTATACGAATGCCATCCTAGACAGGACGTCCCGATTACGGTACGTAACCCTTCCAATTAATACACGTCCGTCACAAGAACTCACTTTGATGAGAGTAAAATTTAATTGAAAATTGAAATTTGAAACTCAAAAACGAAATGAAATAGAACTCATGAGAAATTGAAATGTATTAAAGAAAATGAATTGATTCAAGACTTTAGATATATAGGAATATGAATTAGATTATTGAGTATTCGTATATAGTATAAGGTGCGTGCGACGTGACACGAAAAAAAGAAATAATAAACTATGATTTAATAATAACACGCATATTGTCATTTATGGCACATAATACTTAGCCTATAACAATTAAATGTGCTCACATGTATATGTGTGTGACATTAGAAAATTTAAATAATGGACACTTTAAATATTTTTTTTTTAGCTAAGACAATCAAACAATTAAGCACATAAGGTACCTAAGGTACCTAATCAACTATAGACTAAGTCTAAGGGTCTAATAACCTAAACCTAGTTCCCTATAGTCATTGACTCTGATACCAATCTGTCACACCCCGACCCGTAGCGGAAAGGTACGGGGCATGATGATTGCCCATAGCTCTTGACAACTAATCATTGTTAGGATATTTAAAGTATGTCCATTTAAATTGTCACATGACATTTAATAATCAAAGTTAATCATACATTGTTCAAAAACTACATATCAAATGATTTCAATTTAATTTCCTAAGGCCCATGCTACGTGTCCACATCACTTGATCATCAACTTTGAATGTCACACCCCAACCGATGGCGGAAAACATCGGGGCATGGCACTGAGCGAAATAGATTGTTCAGAATTTCCATAACAACTATTAATACCATTCAATTTAAATAGCACGTCCCATACCGTACCTCAAACGATAAACAAGTTATTACAGATAAACATCTAAACAAATACTCTGTTCCGGCAACTCAGATTTTAAATAAACAAAACATAAATTGTCTTTTTGGTTTCTAGACATCCCCCTATGTCTTGACTGCTGTTGTTGTTGTTGTTGTTGCTGCTGCTGCTGCTGCTGCTGAGGCTGCTGTTGGAGCTCCTGCTTGACAACCCTCTTCGGGCACCTGTTGGCGAAATGATTGGGATTGCCACAGTTATAGCAGACTCGAGCATTTGCAGCCGGTGCTTGAGCTGCTGGTTGGCCTTGCGGGGCTGGAAATAGAGCTTGATTGGCAACAGCTTGAGTAGGGGCTTGGCGAGGACCATAGCGGCATTGCGCGGTATAGTGGTTGTACACCTGATAGTGAGCGCAGTAACGGCAGGCGACACCCACCGGATGATGATAGGAGCAAGTAGGGCATGCAGGGTGGGGTCCTGTATACGGACGCTTGGCTGGCGGTGCACTCGCCACAGGCGCAACTAGAGCCGGTACGGCTTGCTGAGGAGCAGCAGTGATTGCGCAGTTCTTGTTGGAGCGATTCTTCCTCTTGTTCTTCTTCTTGCTTGGGGTGGCAGAGTCGGTTGCCGATGAGGTAGCTTGATGCAGAGACTTGACTGGCTTATCCCAGACACCAGCTTTTACCCGCTTATCGTTAATCTCAGCGGCTAACAGGTAGGTTTCCTCAATTGTTGCAGGCTTGGAGGCGTGAACGAAATCCGCTACACAGTCTGGAAGAGCAAGGATGTATTTCTTGATGGTCATATCCGGAGTCTTGACCTGATCGGGACAAATAATGCTAAACTGCTTGAAACGAGCGGTGAGACCAGCGTTGTCTCCTTCCTTCTGCTTGATACCCCAGAATTCATCCTCGAGCTTTTGACGTTCGTGAGGAGGACAGAACTCGTCGATCATGATTGCTTTCAGTTCCTCCCACGTTAGCTCGTATGTTGCGTCGTTCCCGCGCTTGTTTCGCTCCACGGTCCACCAGTCCAAAGCACGAGCTTGGAAGACACCGGTAGCGTTGAGAGTACGAAGATGGTCAGGGCATCCGCTTTGTCGGAGGGTGATTTCCACCGAGTCAAACCAATGAAACATGGCTGTCGGGCCATCCTCACCAGTGAACTCCTTTGGTCCACACGCTTTGAATTGCTTAAAGCTGAAGGCAGCCTTGTTGGGATCTTTGGGGATGACAATTCGAGATTCCTCGGATGATTTGCTTGCGTTCTCGTACACATCACTGACAGCTTTCGCCACAGTTTTGGAGATGATCGCAGCAAGACGCCGGTCTCTCTTTTCCTGACGGGTGAGACGTTGGCGAGACATAGATGACGACATGGTCTGCAATAGACATCGCCACAGGGCTCAGCACAACGAATTCGAATCCCACCTCACACGTCTAGATTTCTAAAGCTTAGAATCACGCCGTAACATATAACACTTAACGCATAAGCACAAAACACAGATTGCACATAATCACAGAGGCACGTAAGCAAGTAGAGCACGAAACACCTAAACACATACGCTATTTAGCACAGAGGTAGTTATTCTAATATAATACTCCTATAGACACATGCAGTTTTCTGACTACCTCAAGATCTGATCATTCCAGTTCAAGTGTCGTTCGTATAGTACATCGAGTAGTATCATATCGTATTGTCTAGCGTAACATAACATACTAATATTGCCTAGATTGCTTCAGCTGGGAATCGAATCGAGGTAGAATAGCAATACGAGTCTTGCAGATTGATAGCAAAATCGAATAATCAACGGAAATTTAAACAAGTAAACATGCAAAAGCACATAAAATCCACAAGTCCGCTGAGTACACAGCTGTGGTTCTCAGAATCGAAACACTTAGGTACATAAAACGGAAAGATAGATTGTCTGCGGCTACTAGACATTGACTAACCAAAACATTTCAACTATTCACAGTGGACTTGTCGTCACTTTCGACTCTAGGGGTCGTGTTTCTGCCTTAGTTCTCGGGCATTATGCACGCGTATCCTAGGTCATACTCGTGAGTTCAGGTCGTTGGAGTCCATCGAATGTCTTGGCGAGATGAAATAAAGTTCGGTGCAATTGCCAAGGTTAGGGTTTCACCCCTAGCTTAGCAATTTCTTCCTTGTTTTAAGTAAATCTTGGAGAAAATTTGCATCAAATTGCGGGTTTCAGCCCTAATTTGGTATAATTTTCCCCATTTGTTGGTAAAAACACATGAATAATCAATGCAAATCAACAACTTTAGACAGGAGTTTGCGGTTTTCACACCTAATCCTGCCCAAATTGCTGACTTTGGTTGGAGTTCGAGTTCAGTGATAGGAAGGAATAACATGAATAAGCACATGAATTTGGTCTCTTGGTTCTTAGCTATAGTCTAGGTCTCTAAGACAGCGACCCGGACTAGGTCGTGTCTAGCCTAATTCCCTATAGTTATGGCTCTGATACCAAACTGTCACACCCCAACCGATGGCGGAAAACATCGGGGCATGGCACTGAGCGAAACAGATTGTTCAGAAGTTTCCATAACAACTATTAATACCATTCAATTTAAATAGCACGTCCCATACCGTACCTCAAACGATAAACAAGTTATTACAGATAAATGTCTAAATAAATACTCTGTTCCGACAACTCAGATTTTAAATAAACAAAACATAAATTGTCTTTTTGGTTTCTAGACATCCCCCTATGTCTTGACTCTAGCAATCGGACATCCTAAGCACCTGCCACATACGTCAAAATAAAGTTAATACATAAAATGTAAAGGGGAGTACACAGGTTTGATATAGCATATAGAGTTTAGAAATTGTTTACGAATAACTAGCATGTTCACGTAAAATAATGCAGCATGTTCGCTAATCGACATGAATTCTATCAATACCAGTGACTTCGAGTTGACTGCTACTGCAATTCGAGTGCATGGTCGCCACTGCGCACACGCAAATTGAATTGTCCCTAACAACCCCCGAATGAACGGGCGCCGAGTCCAGACTATAGTACTATCATTGTTAAGGCAGGTAGACAGCATTCATAGTACACATATAACAAACAGGCATCTTATTAGATCACGTATAGCATGCGTAGATTGGTTATCGATAAGATAGTATTGAGTCGTGTGATTGATGTGTTTGAATAGTTGAACGTATGTAACACCCAAAAGTGCTAAAAGCAAAAAGGGTTCGAGTATACTCACAGTAGTTTGGTACGGATTGAAGGGAGCGCTGAGTGTAAGTTAGCCTGAATAGTTCGATAGCATAACGATGAGTAACGCGGAAATGCAAACAAGTGTTAATGGATCGAGTAGGCCGTTCGATCGGACAGCTGGTTCGATCGGGCGGGCTGTTCGTCTGGTTTGAAAGTCCGTTTGAACATTCCCACTCGATCGGCCGGCAGGCTCGATCGGCTGGTCCTTTCAAGTGGATTGTTTCTTCCTTTAAGGAAAGGATGTGTTTGTGTATGATGGTTTGAACTTTTGAAGTTTTAGTTGCAGCATTTGAAAACATCAAAGTGTTCCTACCTTTCAGTCGGTCGATCGAACGGGTCGTTCGATCGGTTAGCCCAACCGATCGGTTAGTCACTTTAGTGTAATCAATTGGCAATGTGTCACTCGATCGGGTAGCATGCTCGATCGGGTGACATTCCAATGTTTCGAAAAGGTTAAGTGTTGAAGTGTAATATCTCATGATTCGATGTGTAATGTTTACAATCGAGTGGCGTGATCGATCGAACATCACGTCGTCAATACTACACTTTGTGAATTTGTGGGTCTATGTGTTAGTCGATCGGCTGGCCCGATCGATCGGCTGGGTTGTCCGTTCGGTTGGGTTGTTTGATCGAACAGCCTAACCGTTCGGCCAGCCTTTCTGACCTGGTTAGCCTATCTCCTATCACTTGGTTGTTCCCGTTAACCTGATGTGATCTCGAGGTAGCTTGACAACGAGTTGAACCACAAAGTTAAGATCCTTACTTAGTCCACTGGCTCGGGCAGGAATCACCCAAGTCCGGCCAGAGAACGGTTTGGGACCTTAGCTTAACGCTTAACCCGAAATCGGTAAACCTCATAGGTAGAATCCGGATCTTGAACCATGTGTTTGTTTAGAATGATTTGTAAGTCGGTTCAAGCTCCGTTTTCACCGGTTAAGTGTAAAAGAGTTTAAAGATTGATGAAAATCCATCTTCCAATCCTTTTCCACCGTGAAATCTTAAGATCTTTGGTAGATTTTAGGTTATTTATGTGGAAATCGGTTAGATCTAAGCTAATCATGGTGGAATGATGCCAAAACTTGATGTTCTTGAAAAACACCATGATGACATCACCCAAGAACACTTAGATCTTGGTGATTTCACGGTTGAAATCTAAGTTTTGAAAGATAGAAAGGTGTAGAATCATTAGATGAACAAAAACGTACAAGAATTAGATTGAAAACTTACCGGATCGGAGAGAAATCTGAGAAATAGTGAAGAACAAAGGCTGGTCGGTCAGAGCTTTCCAAAAGTAGAAAGAATGACAAAGATAGCCGTATTTATAGGCTTCCAAAAGAGGAAAAGCCCAACCGATCGGCCAGGATTCCTGACCGAATGGGCTGCTCGATCGAACAGCCTGTTCGATCGGCTAGCCTGTTCGATCGGAATTCGTGTTCGATCAGGGTTGTTCCTTTTTGAGATTTTCGCGACGATTTTTGATATTTCGATCTCGATGGGTAATGAATTGAGTAGGTTAGGATTGCTATTCAAATTACTTTTAGTCCCAACCACTATGTCTAACATACAATCATCCTTACACTACAATTCGGGTTCGATTTCGATTGAGTTCGATTATCCTTCGAGTTTCGATTCGATTTGATTGATTCACCACGCATAACAACGTAAAATAAAAATGCACAAGTAACACGTAAGGCACACACACACGTATAAAAGTACCAATTTCCCACACTTGAGTTCGATGATTGATTTGATTAGCTTGATTATTGATTGATTAACTTTATCGCATTGTTACTTCCTATTATTTACAGTCGATCGTCGGTTCGTGGTTAGATTATCGGTCGATTAATTTGCTTATACAACACTTACTCAACATAATACGAAAAAACTAAATAAAATAAAATAAAATTTAAATTAACTTTAATTCCAATAACAGTCAACACTTGACTTTGACTTTTGGAAAACACGGGGTGTTACAGCCTTCCCTTCTTTAGGGAATTTCGTCCCGAAATTAGGCTGAGAGCCGTACATTGCCGTGATTTTACCAATTTGATGCTTCAGATCTATCTGAACAACTGCGGGTACTTGGCCTTCATGTCGCTTTCGAGTTCCCAAGTGAACTCCGCGCCTCGCTTGCCTTCCCATCGGACCTTCACAATCGGGATGCGAGAGCGTCTGAGTTGCTTGGTCTGGCGGTCCATGATTTCGACTGGCTTTTCCACGAAGTGCAACGTTTCGTTGACCTGAAGATCGTCAAGTGGTATGACTGTATCGGGATCGGCTATACACTTCCGAAGGTTTGACACATGGAAAGTCGGGTGGACGTTACTGAGTTCCTCCGGTAATTCGAGTCTGTAGGCCACTCTTCCGATCCTTTCCGGGATTCTGAATGGTCCAACGAATCGAGGCGCAAGTTTCCCTCGTTTGCCGAATCGGACTACACCCTTCCAAGGGGATACCTTTAGGAGTACGTAGTCACCAACTTCAAATTCGAGAGGTTTGCGTCAGTTATCGGCGTAACTTTTCTGTCTTTCCCGGGCCTTTACCAAGTTTTCCCTGATTTGATGGATTTTGTCAGTCGTTTCTTGTAGGATCTCGGGACCGGTTAATTGGGAATGACCGACCTCGTGCCACACAATAGGCGAACGACATCTCCTACCATACAAGGCTTCGAAAGGTGCCATCTGAATGCTGGAATGGTAGCTATTATTGTACGAGAATTCGACCAATGGTAAGTGTTTGCTCCAACTACCACCAAAATCAATAACACACGCACGGAACATGTCTTCCAGAGTACGGATCGTTCTTTCAGTCTGCCCGTCGGTTTGTGGATGGAATGCGGTACTCAAATTCAGCGTCGTACCAAGAGCTGCTTGAAATGTTTCCCACAATCTCGAAGTAAACCGAGCGTCATGGTCAGAGATGATGTCTCGAGGCGTACCATGGTTTTTAATGATCTTGTCGGTGTAGATTTGGGCTAGTTTGGCCACCTTATAGTCTTCTCGTATTGGCAAAAAGTGACCTGACTTGGTTAGACGGTCGACTATAACCCAAATGTTGCCGTGACCTGATGGCGTGGTCGGAAGCTTAGTTATGAAGTCCATAGCTATGCTCTCCCACTTCCATACGGGTATCGGCGGTTGTTCGAGTAAGCCGGAAGGTCTTTGGTGTTCAGCCTTAACTCTTGCACAGGTTAAGCAGCTACCAACATAGAGAGCGATATCTCGTTTCATCCCAGGCCACCAGTACTTGTAGAGAAGATCCTGGTACATCTTGTCTGCACCGGGATGAATGGAGTATCGGGATTTGTGGGCTTCATTCATGATAATCTTTCGCAATTCTGTCCTCCTTGGAACCCAGATTCGGTCTAGATAGTAGAATATCCCATTGGCTTTGCTCACAAGATGAGCTCCATCGTGATAGATTCTCTCTCTCTTCAATGTACGCTCATTAAAGCAAGCATGCTGAGCTTCACGGATGAGAGCTTCGAGATTATACTGCGCTTGGATGTTCCGAACACCTATCACATAATTCTTCCTGCTGAGCGCGTCAGCAACTACATTCGCCTTGCCTGGGTGATAACGAATCTCACAGTCGTAGTCGTTGAGGAGTTCTACCCATCGGCGTTGACGCATGTTGAGTTCTCTCTGATTAAAGATATGTTGTAAGCTCTTGTGATCTGTGAAGATCATACACCTCGTACCATATAGGTAGTGTCGCCAAATCTTTAATGCAAAGACAACTGCGCCTAGCTCGAGGTCATGGGTTGTATAGTTCTTCTTGTGGATCTTGAGCTGTCGAGAAGCGTAAGCTATAACCTTGTCTCGTTGCATGAGAACACAGCCAAGACCAAGGTTTGAAGCATCACAGTAGACAACGAAGTCATTGCTTCCGTCGGGCAGTGTGAGAATTGGTGCATTGCACAGCATATGTTTGAGGGTTTGAAAGGCAGTCTCCTGTGCGGTTCCCCACACAAAAGGCTTGTCTTTATGAGTAAGGGTGGTAAGCGGCACGGCGATTTTGGAGAATCCCTCGATAAATCGTCGATAATAACCCGCTAATCCGAGAAAATATCGAACTTCGGACGGGTTCTTTGGCGTAATCCAACCTTTAACTGCTTCGATCTTCGCGGGATCAACGTGTATACCTTGACTATTCACAATGTGACCTAGAAACTGAACCCTCCCTAGCTAAAATTCGCACTTGGAGAACTTGGCGTAGAGTTGATTCCCCTGAAGTAACTCGAGGACCAAACGTAGATGTTGCGCATGTTCGGCCTTCAACTTGGAATAGATCAAGACATCGTCGATGAACACGATGACAAAACGGTCTAGGAAGGGCTTACACACGCGATTCGTCAGATCCATGAAAACCGCGGGTGCGTTTGTCAACCCAAAAGGCATGACAACGAATTCGTAATGGCCATATCGGGTACGAAAAGCGGTTTTAGGTATATCTTCTTCTTGAATCCGCAACTAATGATAGCCTGAGCGTAGATCGATCTTGGAGAAACACTGTGCACCTTGTAGTTGGTCAAACAGATCGTCGATTCGAGGTAAGGGGTATCGGTTCTTGATAGTTAGCATATTCAACTCCCGATAATCGATGCACATCCGGAACGACCCATCCTTCTTTTTGACGAAAAGGACTGGTGCGCCCCACGGAGAAGTGCTCGGGCGAATAAAGCCTTTCTCGAGTAGTTCCTGGAGTTGGTTCGAGAGTTCTCGCATCTCAGAGGGAGCGAGTCGGTAAGGGGCTTTGGCTACAGGGTTAGCTCCAGGAATAAGGTCGATTCGAAAGTCGATATCACGACTTGGAGGTAATCCAGGGAGATCATCAGGGAACACCTGAGGAAACTCTCGGACAACTGGGACGTCTTTGACTTCAACTTTCTTTTTCTTTCCCTCCTCCGCTACTACAATATTGGCTAAGAAGGCTCGATATTCCTTGCGGAGGTACTTGCTGGCTTGAAGACATGACATGAGCTTGAGACCTTTCGTAGCAGTTTCACCATAAACACACAGCTGATCACCATTTGCGAGTTAGAATCAAATCATCTTTTCGAAGCACACAACTTCAGCATGGTTTTCGCGAAGAAAGTCCATGCCTACTATGACATCAAAACTTCCGAGTTGCATCGGAATAAGGTCGATTGGGAAGATGTGATTGTTGAGCTCGAGAGTACAATCACGAAGAACAGAATTAACCTTGATAGATTTCCCAGTAGCGACTTCGACTTCAAACGACGACGATAGATAAGAGCGCTTACGACTAACGAGCTTCTCGAATTCGAACGATACAAAACTATTATCGACTCCAGTATCAAATAAGCATGAAGCATATATACCATTCACAAGGAACGTACCATTAACCACATTGTTGTCTGCTTGAGCCTGGTTCACGTTGATGTTGAATGTTCTTGCTCGGGCTGCTGGTTGTTGTTGTTGTTGCTGCTGCTGCTGCTGCTGAGGCTGCTGTTGGAGCTCCTGCTTGACAACCCTCTTCGGGCACCTGTTGGCGAAATGATTGGGATTGCCACAGTTATAGCAGACTCGAGCATTTGCAGCCGGTGCTTGAGCTGCTGGTTGGCCTTGCGGGGCTGGAAATAGAGCTTGATTGGCAACAGCTTGAGTAGGGGCTTGGCGAGGACCATAGCGGCATTGCGCGGTATAGTGGTTGTACACCTGATAGTGAGCGCAGTAACGGCAGGCGACACCCACCGGATGATGATAGGAGCAAGTAGGGCATGCAGGGTGGGGTCCTGTATACGGACGCTTGGCTGGCGGTGCACTCGCCACAGGCGCAACTAGAGCCGGTACGGCTTGCTGAGGAGCAGCAGTGATTGCGCAGTTCTTGTTGGAGCGATTCTTCCTCTTGTTCTTCTTCTTGCTTGGGGTGGCAGAGTCGGTTGCCGATGAGGTAGCTTGATGCAGAGACTTGACTGGCTTATCCCAGACACCAGCTTTTACCCGCTTATCGTTAATCTCAGCGGCTAACAGGTAGGTTTCCTCAATTGTTGCAGGCTTGGAGGCGTGAACGAAATCCGCTACACAGTCTGGAAGAGCAAGGATGTATTTCTTGATGGTCATATCCGGAGTCTTGACCTGATCGGGACAAATAATGCTAAACTGCTTGAAACGAGCGGTGAGACCAGCGTTGTCTCCTTCCTTCTGCTTGATACCCCAGAATTCATCCTCGAGCTTTTGACGTTCGTGAGGAGGACAGAACTCGTCGATCATGATTGCTTTCAGTTCCTCCCACGTTAGCTCGTATGTTGCGTCGTTCCCGCGCTTGTTTCGCTCCACGGTCCACCAGTCCAAAGCACGAGCTTGGAAGACACCGGTAGCGTTGAGAGTACGAAGATGGTCAGGGCATCCGCTTTGTCGGAGGGTGATTTCCACCGAGTCAAACCAATGAAACATGGCTGTCGGGCCATCCTCACCAGTGAACTCCTTTGGTCCACACGCTTTGAATTGCTTAAAGCTGAAGGCAGCCTTGTTGGGATCTTTGGGGATGACAATTCGAGATTCCTCGGATGATTTGCTTGCGTTCTCGTACACATCACTGACAGCTTTCGCCACAGTTTTGGAGATGATCGCAGCAAGACGCCGGTCTCTCTTTTCCTGACGGGTGAGACGTTGGCGAGACATAGATGACGACATGGTCTGCAATAGACATCGCCACAGGGCTCAGCACAACGAATTCGAATCCCACCTCACACGTCTAGATTTCTAAAGCTTAGAATCACGCCGTAACATATAACACTTAACGCATAAGCACAAAACACAGATTGCACATAATCACAGAGGCACGTAAGCAAGTAGAGCACGAAACACCTAAACACATACGCTATTTAGCACAGAGGTAGTTATTCTAATATAATACTCCTATAGACACATGCAGTTTTCTGACTACCTCAAGATCTGATCATTCCAGTTCAAGTGTCGTTCGTATAGTACATCGAGTAGTATCATATCGTATTGTCTAGCGTAACATAACATACTAATATTGCCTAGATTGCTTCAGCTGGGAATCGAATCGAGGTAGAATAGCAATACGAGTCTTGCAGATTGATAGCAAAATCGAATAATCAACGGAAATTTAAACAAGTAAACATGCAAAAGCACATAAAATCCACAAGTCCGCTGAGTACACAGCTGTGGTTCTCAGAATCGAAACACTTAGGTACATAAAACGGAAAGATAGATTGTCTGCGGCTACTAGACATTGACTAACCAAAACATTTCAACTATTCACAGTGGACTTGTCGTCACTTTCGACTCTAGGGGTCGTGTTTCTGCCTTAGTTCTCGGGCATTATGCACGCGTATCCTAGGTCATACTCGTGAGTTCAGGTCGTTGGAGTCCGTCGAATGTCTTGGCGAGATGAAATAAAGTTCGGTGCAATTGCCAAGGTTAGGGTTTCACCCCTAGCTTAGCAATTTCTTCCTTGTTTTAAGTAAATCTTGGAGAAAATTTGCATCAAATTGCGGGTTTCAGCCCTAATTTGGTATAATTTTCCCCATTTGTTGGTAAAAACACATGAATAATCAATGCAAATCAACAACTTTAGACAGGAGTTTGCGGTTTTCACACCTAATCCTGCCCAAATTGCTGACTTTGGTTGGAGTTCGAGTTCAGTGATAGGAAGGAATAACATGAATAAGCACATGAATTTGGTCTCTTGGTTCTTAGCTATAGTCTAGGTCTCTAAGACAGCGACCCGGACTAGGTCGTGTCTAGCCTAATTCCCTATAGTTATGGCTCTGATACCAAACTGTCACACCCCAACCGATGGCGGAAAACATCGGGGCATGGCACTGAGCGAAACAGATTGTTCAGAAGTTTCCATAACAACTATTAATACCATTCAATTTAAATAGCACGTCCCATACCGTACCTCAAACGATAAACAAGTTATTACAGATAAATGTCTAAACAAATACTCTGTTCCGACAACTCAGATTTTAAATAAACAAAACATAAATTGTCTTTTTGGTTTCTAGACATCCCCCTATGTCTTGACTCTAGCAATCGGACATCCTAAGCACCTGCCACATACGTCAAAATAAAGTTAATACATAAAATGTAAAGGGGAGTACACAGGTTTGATATAGCATATAGAGTTTAGAAATTGTTTACGAATAACTAGCATGTTCACGTAAAATAATGCAGCATGTTCGCTAATCGACATGAATTCTATCAATACCAGTGACTTCGAGTTGACTGCTACTGCAATTCGAGTGCATGGTCGCCACTGCGCACACGCAAATTGAATTGTCCCTAACAACCCCCGAATGAACGGGCGCCGAGTCCAGACTATAGTACTATCATTGTTAAGGCAGGTAGACAGCATTCATAGTACACATATAACAAACAGGCATCTTATTAGATCACGTATAGCATGCGTAGATTGGTTATCGATAAGATAGTATTGAGTCGTGTGATTGATGTGTTTGAATAGTTGAACGTATGTAACACCCAAAAGTGCTAAAAGCAAAAAGGGTTCGAGTATACTCACAGTAGTTTGGTACGGATTGAAGGGAGCGCTGAGTGTAAGTTAGCCTGAATAGTTCGATAGCATAACGATGAGTAACGCGGAAATGCAAACAAGTGTTAATGGATCGAGTAGGCCGTTTGATCGGACAGCTGGTTCGATCGGGCGGGCTGTTCGTCTGGTTTGAAAGTCCGTTTGAACATTCCCACTCGATCGGCCGGCAGGCTCGATCGGCTGGTCCTTTCAAGTGGATTGTTTCTTCCTTTAAGGAAAGGATGTGTTTGTGTATGATGGTTTGAACTTTTGAAGTTTTAGTTGCAGCATTTGAAAACATCAAAGTGTTCCTACCTTTCAGTCGGTCGATCGAACGGGTCGTTCGATCGGTTAGCCCAACCGATCGGTTAGTCACTTTAGTGTAATCAATTGGCAATGTGTCACTCGATCGGGTAGCATGCTCGATCGGGTGACATTCCAATGTTTCGAAAAGGTTAAGTGTTGAAGTGTAATATCTCATGATTCGATGTGTAATGTTTACAATCGAGTGGCGTGATCGATCGAACATCACTTCGTCAATACTACACTTTGTGAATTTGTGGGTCCATGTGTTAGTCGATCGGCTGGCACGGGCAGGAATCACCCAAGTCCGGCCAGAGAACGGTTTGGGACCTTAGCTTAACGCTTAACCCGAAATCGGTAAACCTCATAGGTAGAATCCGGATCTTGAACCATGTGTTTGTTTAGAATGATTTGTAAGTCGGTTCAAGCTCCGTTTCCATCGGTTGAGTGTAAAAGAGTTAAAAGATTGATGAAAATCCATCTTCCAATCCTTTTCCACCGTGAAATGTTAAGATCTTTGGTAGATTTTAGGTTATTTATGTGGAAATCGGTTAGATCTAAGCTAATCATGGTGGAATGATGCCAAAACTTGATGTTCTTGAAAAACACCATGATGACATCACCCAAGAACACTTAGATCTTGGTGATTTCACGGTTGAAATCTAAGTTTTGAAAGATAGAAAGGTGTAGAATCATTCGATGAACAAAAACGTACAAGAATTAGATTGAAAACTTACCGGATCGGAGAGAAATCTGAGAAATAGTGAAGAACAAAGGCTGGTCGGTCAGAGCTTTCCAAAAGTAGAAAGAATAACAAAGACAGCCCTATTTATAGGCTTCCAAAAGAGGAAAGGCCCAACCAATCGGCCAGGATTCCTGACCGAATGGGCTGCTCGATCGAACAGCCTGTTCGATCGGCTAGCCTATTCGATCGGAATTCCTGTTCGATCAGGGTTGTTCCTTTTTGAGATTTTCGCGACGATTTTTGATATTTCGATCTCGATGGGTAATGAATTGAGTAGGTTAGGATTGCTATTCAAATTACTTTTAGTCCCAACCACTATGTCTAACATACAATCATCCTTACACTACAATTCGGGTTCGATTTCGATTGAGTTCGATTATCCTTCGAGTTTCGATTCGATTTGATTGATTCACCACGCATAACAACGTAAAATAAACATGCACAAGTAACACGTAAGGCACACACACGTATAAAAGTACCAATTTCCCACACTTGAGTTCGATGATTGATTTGATTAGCTTGATTATTGATTGATTAACTTTATCACATTGTTACTTCCTATTATTCACAGTCGATCGTCGGTTCGCGGTTAGATTATCGGTCGAGTAATTTGCTTATACAACACTTACTCAACATAATACGAAAAAACTAAATAAAATAAAATAAAATTTAAATTAACTTTAATTCCAATAACAGTCAACACTTGACTTTGACTTTTGGAAAACACGGGGTGTTACATTGAAAACCTGCACCACGTTATAAAAATATATTTTTGGGTCAACAAAATGTTGGTGAATAATTTCCTCCTTTTTATAGAAAACAGTTTCATATTTATTTCTTTTTAAAAAAAAAATAATTTAACATGCACCTCAAGGTTAGTGTGTAAATGGTCTCATATCATCAATGTAGTCTAACATACCCATAAATCCAAGTTTACCAAACAAGAATACACAATCAAATAACAACACAAACAATCAAAATAAATAGACTTCTGATAATAGCGTGCATTAGGCTCAAGCCCCGAAGAGCGAGTCTAATACTGTTGGCGATACTAGGCTACAACCCATGGCCGTGAGGAACCTAGTCAGCCGTGTGGATCCACTAGACACAAAAGCATGCAATAGACTTGACATCAAATAGCATCTAGAATAATAGAATACACATAAGACGTTCACATAATAACAGTTGATCATAGCATGTTAAGTAAATCGAAAAGTGTAACATGATGCACCCCAAAATTTATAAAAGATTAAAAAGGGAAAATGGAAGAAATTACTCACAGGTTGCGAAGAGTTAATCCACGAGAATTACCGCGCGAATACACGAGACGGGACAAATAACTAAGTCACCCTAGAATAAATATAACAAAGATTCTAAATAACGGAACGATAACAATGGGTCTAGCGCTCTGAGTTCTTGATTTGGTGACTTTTTGTATTTCTAGATTTATAAATTTTAGTTCTAAGAAAATAAAGTAATATTAATTGTCAAGAATAAATCAATTATGATCAGGACGAGATTATAATATATATATATATATATTTATATGGTCTAACATTTAAATAATTAAGGGTAGGGTAGATCAAACTTGTACATTTTATCTTTACCCAAAATTTGTAATTTTAGACCTATTATTAAGCTTATAAATTAATAAGTCTAAAATTTAATAATTAACCTAGTAATGCAAATAATATGTTTACTGTATATACTAAAATATTAGTTTAAGCCAATCAACAAAGACTAATATCATAATTTTATAAATCCAATGAAAATATATTTAGGTTCTACCGTTTTATTTTAAAACAAATACATTTATCAAAATTTGTATACTATAATTCAAATAGTTATTATCACTAGATAATCGCCCAAAAATTATGAGATTTGTATAAAAATTCCATGTCATGTTTAACTTCAAATAGTTATATCAGAAAAATAGTTTTCGTAAATTTTTATTCGGTGCATTTCCAATTATTTATATAATTTCTTATTATGTATATATATATATATATATAATGCTAAAAAAATCCATAATAATTCCTATTGGTGTCCAAAAATTCTCAAAATTTGTACTAACTATTCTAACATGATCCTAAATAGTATGTTAAAGTCGATTTCCCAATACATGCTTCTAAAATTAAAAGCCCGAATTCCAAAAACTCAAGAACCCTAGTAATGGAGAAATAAAATTCGTGTAGATTATGTTCTCTACACAGAAATAGATAGAGGGGTTTTGCAGAGCTCGAAAAATGAACAAGATTAGGCTTTGGAATTACCTGATTTGGATGAAAATTGAAGGAGATATCGTCCGAACAAGTTACGAGCCCTAGATTGTGTTCTTCGTTGGAATTCGCGAGTTTGAACGATTGTTAATGGGAATTGGGAGTGTGGAATCGTGTAAAAGACTTCCAGAAACCGAATGGTATAAAGTGTATTAGCTGATGTGATCGAATTATACAAGAAATCGCGTGGAGTTCTTGAAGTTGTTAATGGTCTTAAATGTATAATAAATTTGATCTTTATTTGATTAATTATGATTGTTTTAAGACAAGTAAATGATAGGAAACCGTTTCCCTCGTAATGACGAATCATATGGAATTAATAGACCATTCAATCGACGTGATATGGTAAAGATCTGTCCAGGTCGGGTCGTTTTTGGGTTCTCGGGTCGTGTTGTGCAGGAAACAATGAAGGAGAAGAAGATTCAGCGCGTTTGGTTTGTGTATTAATAAAAAACGGACCATGAATGTTAGCAAAAATGATTACAGCTCAACGGGCTTGCTGCATACGTGTTTGTACCAGAGACCCGGGTTCGAGTCTCCTCCCACGCGCGTTCCTTTTCCTTTTTCTAAAAAAAAATGTGGCTTAAGTGGTATATAAAAGAAGGGTAGAAGTGACTTTTCACATCAAAAATTTGTAATCCGGTTGGCTATACGTTGTTTGTTCTATGTAGGGGTTCTGGGTTCGAATCCCAGCCCCAACATTATTTTCTTTTTAATCCACTTTTATTTATTAGCGGATTGGCCCCTCATGTTTACATAAACTGCTAACCTGATTAACCCATTACACTAACTTAGTTAGCTTATTTCTTATACAATAAACTAACTTAGTTAATTAACCTTATATAATTAAATTCTAACTAACTTAACTAAGCTTGCTAACTTAGTTTGTTAACGCGTTTCTAATATATAGTTTCCACTAATTTCAAAAACAACCACTTAAATTGTAACTTTGACATTTTGATGATTTTACCCCTTTTAAGTTCAAAAGTCGTTTAACCACCATTTTTAACGTAGTTAATTATTTTCCTTAAAGTTACTAACTGAACTAGTCGAGTTTCGCTTATAAAATCTAACGATACTAACTGTGGACCTTTATAGAATTAAAGTTTTAGTCCGATTTTAATCCGTCACGATGCGTGATAAATAATACACTATCAAAGATAATAAGGTTTATAAAAAAAATCTATTTTTGTTAAATTTGAACAGGTCTGGTTTTGCAATCTGGGTCAGATCTCAGAGACTCATTTTTGGCGGATGTTACACTGCTCATCCGTCTAAGGATGGGAAGCCGTACTAAAATTTAAGCGCGTGCCCAAAGACTGTTGGAAACTTTTCCAAAAATGCGATGTGTATCTGGTATCTCTGTCAGAAATAATAGCCACTGGTACGCCATGCAGAGATACAATCTTATCTACATACAATTGTGCTAACATGTCGGAGCTATAAGTCTCCTTAATAGGTAGGAAATGTGCTGACTTAGTCAGTCTATATACTATTACCCATATAGTATCATTTCCTTTCCTTGTCTTTGGCAACTTGGTGATGAAATCCATCGTCACCATCTCCCACATCCATGTGGGGAGTTCAGGCTGTTGCAACAAACCTGACAGCTTCTAGTGTTCAGCTTTGACTTGTGCGCACGTCAAGCATTTAGCTACATAGGCAGCTATAGACTTCTTCAAGCCTATCCACCAGTAGTTTGCCTTCAAATCCTGGTACATCTTATCAGCTCTAGGATGGACAGAATATTTGGAACTGTGGGCTTCCTGGAGGATGACATCCCGAAGTCCTCCATAAACTGGAACCCATATTCGTCCATTTAATCTTAGGATTCCGTCCTTGCCGTAGGATAACTGTTCTTCAGTTACTCCTAGCTTTTCCTCAGGGTAATTAGCTTCCAATACATCTTCCTTCTGTGCAGCTAACAACCTTTCATTAAAACTGTTCTTTATCTCAATGCTCTTGGCATTGATTCTTATAGGCTTCACTCTCTCCTTCCTACTTAAAGCATCGACAACCACATTTGCCTTGCCTGGATGGTATCTTATCTCACAATCATAATCATTTAGAGTTTCCATCCACCTTTGCTGCCTCATGTTCAAGTCCTTCTGATTGAACAAGTGTTGAAGGCTCTTGTGATCCAAATAGATCACGCACTAGGTTCCATACAAGTAATGCCTCCATAGTTTTAGTGCAAATACAACGACACCCAACTCCAAATCATGGGTGGTGTAATTCTTCTCGTGCACTTTTAACTGACGTGAAGCATAGGCAATAACCTTGCCTTTTTGCATAAGCACACATCCCATCCCGGTGTGTGATGCATCACAATATACTACAAACTCATCAATTCCATCAGGCAATGTCAATACGGGAGCATTGCTCAACTTCTGCATCAAAATATTGAAAGATTCTTGCTGCTTAGGCCCCTAGTCAAACTTGCCATTCTTTCGAGTGAGAAGAGTCAGGGGTGCTACAATTCTTGAGAAGTTTTCAATAAATCGCCTGTAGTATCCTGCCAGTCCTAGAAAGCTGCGAATCTCCATAGGCATCTT
Organism: Helianthus annuus; assembly: GCF_002127325.2. Lineage (NCBI taxonomy): Eukaryota > Viridiplantae > Streptophyta > Magnoliopsida > Asterales > Asteraceae > Helianthus > Helianthus annuus. Next base: position 3,501,124 of record NC_035446.2, read on the forward strand.
GGGCTCTTGCCAGTTCATAATAGCTTCAATCTTAGCGGGATCTACTTGAATACCACGCTCACTAACAACATGTCCAAGGAATTGGACTTGACGAAGCCAAAATTCACACTTTGAAGATTTGGCATAGAGCTTTTCTTGATGAAGCAGTTTCAGAATGTAATGGAGTGCTTCTCGTGGTCAGCTTGACTCTTCGAGTAGATGAGAATGTCATCGATGAAGATGATGACTAATTTATCTAGATAAGGCTTGCAGACGCGATTCATGAGATCCATGAATGCGGCAGGTGCATTAGTGAGCCCAGAAGGCATCACTAGGAACTCGTAATGACCATAGCGAGTCCTAAACGTAGTCTTGTGTACATCTTCCTCTTTGACCTTCAATTGATGATAGCCTGACCTCAAATAAATCTTTGAGAAGTAACTTGCCCTTGTAGCTGATCGAACAGATCGTCGATCCTGGGCAAAGGATACATATTCTTGATAGTAACCTTATTAAGCTCACGGTAATCAATGCACAGACGCATCGACCCATCCTTCTTCTTGATAAATAGGATTGGCGCTCCCCAAGGAGATGAGCTAGGTCTAATAAAACCTTTGGCTAGCAATTCATCTAGTTGCGTCCTCAATTCCTTCATCTCTGTTGGTGCCAACCGATAAGGTGCTCTTGCAACAGGCGCTGCTCCAGGGATGATGTCGATTCTGAATTCTACTTGCCTATCTGGTGGTAAACCAGGTAGTTCTGCAGGAAATACTTCGGGGTATTCAGAGATGACGGGAATATCTTCAACCTTGGGCTTCTGCTCATCAATGGTTACCTGTGCCATATAAATGACACATCCTTTCTTCAAACACCTAGATGCCTTGAGCATAGACACTTGCTCAGGCAGTCCATACTGGGTATCTCCCTGAATGGTAAGTGGCTCACCGGACGGAGTCTTGATCACCACTTGCTTCTTATTGCAGACGATCTGGGCTTGGTTATGCGATAACCAGTCCATGCCTATAACTATATCAAAACCAGCTAACTTCAAAGGAAGTAAGGACAATGGAAAAGAGTGGTTCCTAATGGATATAACACATCCATCTAATACAATCGAGGCGGTTTCTTTGGTTCCATCAGCTAACTCCACCTCATATTTCACACTTAAGGTTTTAACAGGCAATTTTAACAACTCACAAAACTTATTATCTACGAACGACTTATCTGCTCCAGAATCAAATAATACTCTTGCATAAACATCATTTATGAGGAAGGTACCTGTGATCACATTGTCGTTCTGAATCGCCTCCTGTGCGTTCATCTAGAAGACCCTAGCATTGGTCTTCTTGGCTTCCTCGGGCTTCTTGGCGTATTTAGGGCAGTTGGTTTTGATGTGCCCTTTCTCATTGCAATTGTAACATGTGGCATCTTTAATCTTCTTGCAATCAACAGTCTTATGCTCTTTAGACTTGCATAACCCACATGCAGGTGATCCTAATTGAGACTTGGTCTCAAGCCTGCATTTTCCAAAGTGGCGTGGAAAGTCGTGCACTTCGGCTTCTCCTCTGTTCGTTGATTACTTTTTCCAGAACCAAACTTCTTGGAATCAGTGTTTCCCTTGTGCTTCTTCTCCGACCCTCGTGAGTTATCATCCTCACGCTTTCTCTTACCTCCTTCAGAATTCTTGAGCGATCTTAGCCTGACCACATCCAAGGTAAGAGACAGAGATAGATCAGCTGCTGATCTAAACGTAGCAGGTCTTGAAGCCTTAACATTGGCTTTGATTAAGCGAGCAATTCTCTTGGGTTCGAGTGTCACAAGGTAAGGAACTAGTCTAGACATGGTATTAAAGCTTGTAAGATAGGCTTGGCAATTTAGGTTTTTCATGACCAACGATAGGAAATCAGACTCAATCCTTTCAACCTCATGCTGAGGGCAGTAGTTCTCTTTAATGAAAGCAACGAACTGATCCCATGATAGATTATAGAGTGGGATTTTCCCAGCAGCTTGAATGAGAGACTTCCACCACGCTAATGCCTCTCCCTTGAATGATTGGGATACATACTTCACTACATCCCTTTCAGCACAATCGCTGATGTCAACTACTGTGCCCATCTCATCTAACCAGGTCATGCAATCAATTGCCCCTTTCTCGCTTGTGAAATCCCGGGGTTTACAGGAAACAAAGTACTTATTGGTACAGGACTTGGTACGCGGTTCACCATCGAACACTATCCTCTTGGATGGAACACTGTGTTGGTTTGAGGAATGTTGAACATCCTCCTTCTTGGGTTCATCCTTCTTAGAGGGTGGCTTGCTGTGAGCTTCAGAATGAGTTTTAGGGACAAATTTAGAGTGGGGTACTGAAGAGGTTCTACTATGCATCCCACTAGATTCATTATATTGTCGCTCCATAGCTTTTGCAACAGCATTATCTATTAGTGCTTGCAGTTATGCTCCGGTCACATGTATCTTAGCATTTTCATGATTTTCTACCGGATGACTGTTTCCCTCTTCTGACCTAGCCATGTAGCTTTAATTGCTACATAAAGAAAATAAGGACAAGGTTTATATAGAAGCCTATACAGCATTTGATGATTTATTAACCATGGTTTTAAGAACCATTTTAGTTAATTTGTTAAATATATAATTATTCAGGATCTTTATCATAACCCTAAATTATAAGTTAATAATAGCACAAAAAGGCCTATTCACGTAGACATGTTTAATTTATAAGCCCAGATTTTATGGAATCGAGGCATTAAGGTTTGAATCAAAGTTCATTACCTTATCTTGAAAGGAAGTTGTAGGCTACCACTGTCTTTCGTCCCAGAGGCCGTTAATTATAGCCCGTGGGCACTTCATCCTTAGGGGATGATTATATAAATAAGGGAATTTAGAATAACTTAATTTAAGAATGATTTATGTGATTTTATCGAATCACATTTGTCAAGCATGTTAATATGCTTTCAGATGTTTAAAAAGGATTTGAATCTTTTTGAATAGGTTTTACCATCTTGGCCATGTCTGCAACGACATTTAGGCTAGGTTTTACCTTTCAGATTCTTTTTAATATTTAACGCAGAACAATCCTAAATTGAGATGTTAACAAGGATCTGAATCTAATCGAGGAACTACCATCTTGGCCCTGTCTTTAGGTGACACATGGCTAGGTCTTGCCCTTTTTAGATTTTGCCATTTTATTATAATGGTAGATCTTATAATAGGAATGATATTTTAAATCTAACCGTTCCTTTAAAATTTAAACAAGTACATGTTTGCCCTAAACGGGACTTCTAACTGAAATGACTTGCCTATGCAAGGGATAATCAGAAAAATAACAAAAGGACAAATCAAGAACAAAAAAAAAAGAATTAGGATTAATCCTATGTTCTTTGTCTAGACTCGAGAATCAAAGAATGTGTAATTGTGTAACTGAGATTAAACACAAAAGGCTAGTGTTTAATTCACTCAGTGTTGGCTCTGATACCAACCTGTCACACCCCGATATTTCCACGTATTACCAGTGGGCCAGGTGGGGAGTATCGTGACGTAGTTGATATCATCATAGTCAAATAACACAAATAATAAATGCACAACGGAAGCAAAAGATAGATTTATTTCAACTGAATAAACTGTATTATTAAGTATCACAAACAGTTGAAACAGATCCACAGGCGGATCAAATAAAAAGGAAAACAGTTCAACAGACTTTGACATCTAGAGCTTGCGATGTGACAACTCGTATTTCGAACTTATCTTGTGTGACATTACGTGTTTATGTGAACTATACTAATAGAATGATTATGTGATTATGTGACATGTGAATGCGTAAATGTTACCTGAAACCGATCGCACATAACCCACGACCGGACACAAACCCATTCGGTCCATGTTGTTGGACTCGAGACCATGGGACAGCCCAAGTAAGGGTTCGGCCCACTTCCTTCTCATACGTATACACGCATACGCACACCATTAGGGTTTTACTTCCCACAATTCGCAACCAAGAACACACACACAAACACTAGACTATCTCTCTCTCTCGACTCGGAACCAAGGCAGCCGAACACCCCATCTCTCTCGAAGTTTTGTTTCGGATCATTCTTTCTCTAACCGATTAGTGTGTTTACCGATTTCATGTTTATGGATATTGTGATATGCATGCTTTATGTAGTGATTATGGTTAGTGATGTTACAAATTGTTAATGTTATTGTGCTTGAAATCGGCTCATGTATGTTTAAATTGGTTAGTGTTTGTATAACTTGAATGTATGGATTAACATGATTACAGAATTGATGTACACATAAACTAGGGTGCATGCTAGTTTAGAATCGGTTGATTTAAGGATCCGATGGTATGTTTCATATGATGATTTGGTTGATTGTTCTTGCTTAGATCATGATTAGGGATGATAAATGATTATGATTTGCTGTTTTGTTTCATTTGAAACTGTTGATTGATCTGATTATGAAACTGCCAAAGTTGTTAGCATTGGTTACGGAATTTATGAGCTGTAAATTAGGAAGTTGGTTACATTCCTAATCTAGACACGGATTGCGAGTCGAGAACCCTTAGTCTCGACTCGAGACCACCTTACCAAAACAAACAGCACAACTCGAGACCAGCATTTACGAGTCCGGTTGCGACTCGAGACCGTCTAGTCTCGACTTGACCATGACAACTCGAGACCTCCTTGTTGCGACTCGAGACTTCGAAACCAGTACAACTCGAGACCGCTTCGTCTCGACTCGAGATCGACTCGAGACCGTGAACACTTGCACATCATTATTGGACTTGCACTGTTACGAGCCCAACTGATTGGGCTGGATACTTGGACTTGTTTACGTGACTGCTATTGGACTACTATGAATACTTGTGTATGCCATGATTATATTTGCCACAATACGTGTAGAACCTATGTGCTATATTCGAATACGAACTTGACTTGTATGATAACCATGCTAGGACATAGTTGATCACCATATAGCTTACTCGAACCTTCTGTGTATCTGCCGAGCAAACCAAGGTGAGTTCACACAGCCAAGGCATGGGGTTCCCGGGTGGGAATGGGATTTGTTGAATTATTGTACATACTCAGCTGATAGAACCTAACGATAAGATACGACTAGACTAGTAACACTTATTGAACTGATCTTCGCACACCTGCCAAGGGTTGGCCGCGATATTATGACTGACTTCGCACACCTTCTTTAGGAAGGCCGCGAACTAAACATACCAATCTTCGCACACCTGCCTGGTAGGCCGCGATACTAATAAACCTAGTCTAGAATACTTGGGAAGAACATCCCCCAAATAACTTCGCATACCTGCCTGGGAGGCCGCGATGGAAATACGATACATGACATAACGAACGAACATACTACTACTCACACTATACTATTACTGAACTATTAACTGTGAACTCGCTCAACTAGTTGTTGACTCTCTGCTGCATGCCTTGTAGGACCTTAGGTACTTATGGAGCTTGCACTAGGAAGGAGCAGGTCGTTGTGGAGCATGGATCGTGGATGCCATGTTAAAATGTTCAAACAATCAAACTTAATATTACTTTGGGTTTACATTTACATACTCTGGATTTTCATTATTACGTTTGTGCTATTGATACTATGTTTGGTTTAGAACATCAATTGTATTGAATTGGGTTTTGCGAACTATCTTATTTATATTATGCTATGTTCAATATGATTGATGGCTTGATCCGGGTCATGTCACGCCTCCAAGCAGTGGTACTCCGCGTGTGGATTTTGGGGGTGTGACAGATTGGTATCAGAGCCATTGGTTATAGAGAACTTGGTTTTAATATGGGAAAACGTTTTATTAAAACCGGACTATAACCAGAATAGTGCTCTCAACGATCCACAACGACGCTTCGCTCCACGTGCAAGACTCGACATCCTAGGTAATAAGGTTTATGTTTATTACCTGCTTGCTAGAACTATATAAAACTTTGCTCGTAGTATGCTAGATTGCATTGCCTACTATACGTCGTTGCATGAGAATACCTATGTGCTTACACTCTTCTGTCATCGCACTACTCGCGAACCTTTCTCACACACTCTACTTTTACTATGAAGATCATGTCTGGACGTGTGAACATGACTCAAGCCCAGTTGACGGCTCTCATTGCCGAACAAGTAGCTGCGGCACTTGCAGCTGCTCAAGTAGGTCAACACGCGCAACAACCTGTCTGCACCTTCAAGAACTTCATGGACTGTCGTCCAAATACTTTCAGTGGCACCGAGGGGGCAGTGGGACTCCTCCATTGGTTTGAGAAACTAGAGTCAGTGTTTGAAATGTGTGAATGCCCTGAGGCTCGCAGGGTTAAGTATGCCACTGGCACGTTGGAAGGGATTGCGCTCACCTGGTGGAACGCGCAAGTACATATCCTAGGGTTGGCAGCTGCTAACGCCACACCTTGGGAGGATTTCAAGGAATTGATTAAACGTGAGTACTGCACACGAGACGACATTCACAAGTTGGAGAATGAGCTATACCACTTGAAGATGACGGGGTCAGAGATTGAGGCTTACACGAAACGGTCAAATGAACTGGCCATCTTATGTCTAACGATGGTGGACCCTCCAGTTAAGCGCATTGAGTTGTATCTCAAGGGGCTTGCGCCAGAAATTCAGAGCCACGTGACATCGGCTAACCTTAACAATATCCAAGACATTCAGCGTCTTGCTCACCGACTCACTGATCAGGCAATGGATCATAACAAGCTGCCAAAACGCATCAGTGCTACCACTACTGCTACTACTACTCCAGCTACTACTTCTGCCACACCCAGCGAGAACAAAAGAAAGTGGGATGGGGATTCCAGCAAGGGATCAGTTTCTGTTCAGTCTCAAGCACAGCAGCGTCGCACCAACGACTACCAGAGTTCGAATCAGCAATCATCAGGCAGTCAGGGGCAGAGTGGATATCGGGGAATCCACCCGTGGTGTAATAGGTGCAACAAACACCACAGTGGAAGATGTCGCAGGGAACGTTGTCAAAGATGCCTCAAGCCGGGTCATGAGGCTAAGGATTGTAGAAGCTCACTGCCAGCAAATCAGAACCAGCAACTCCCACCGCCAGCTCCACAGAACCAACAGCAGCAGCCACAGCGTGGAAACCGGGGATGTTTCTAGTATGGGGCTGAAGGCCACTACAAACGTGATTTCCCTCAATTGAACCAGAACCAGAATCGCAACAACAACAATCAGGGCAACGGGAACAACAACAACAACAACAACGGGGGAAACAACAACAACAATGGCAACGAAGCTCGGGGTCGTGCTTTTGTGCTAGGTCGGGGTGACGCAGTGAATGATCCCAATGTGGTTATGGGTAAGTTTCTTCTCGACGATATTTATGTTACTGTCTTATTTGATTCAGGTGCTGATACAAGTTATATGTCCTTGAAAATGAGTAAATTGTTAAAACGTACACCAACACCCCTAAACACCAAACACGTCATAGAACTAGCCAATGGTAAAAGTGTAGAAGTCGCACATGTAATCAAGGGCTGTAGCATCGTTCTAGCTGGTCAGACCTTCACGATTGATCTTATACCCATAGTTTTGGGTAGTTTCGACGTTGTCATAGGTATGGATTGGTTATCCCAACATCACGCAGAATTTTGTGCAAGGAAAAGATCATTCGTATTCCTCGCTCTAGTCAGGAACCTCTCGAAGTTCAAGGCGACAAGAGTAGTGCTGTGCTTGGCATCATCTCTTTCTTAAAGGCGCAGAAATGTTTACGAAAGGGGCACACTGCAATTCTGGCACTTGTCACTGACGCATCAGCAAAGGAAAAGAAGCTGGAGGATATTCCAGTCGTACGTGACTTTCCTCAGGTGTTTCCTGAAGATTTACCCGGTTTACCGCCTCATCGCCAAGTCGAGTTTCAGATTGAGTTAGCTCCTGGAGCAGCACCAATAGCCCGCGCGCCGTATCGTCTAGCTCCAACCGAACTGGAAGAACTACCGAAACAACTACAAGAGCTCTTGGAAAAGGGCTTTATTCGTCCAAGCTCATCACCTTGGGGAGCTCCAGTACTTTTCGTGAAAAAGAAAGATGGCACTTTCAGGATGTGCATCGACTACCGTGAACTGAACAAGGTGACGGTAAAGAACCGTTATCCTCTTCCGCATATAGACGACTTATTCGACCAGTTGCAGGGGTCGAGTTACTACTCCAAGATAGACTTGAGGTCTGGGTATCATCAGCTGAGAGTCCGGGATGAGGACGTCTCTAAAACCGCATTCAGAACTCGCTACGGTCACTACGAGTTTCTTGTCATGCCATTTGGGTTAACGAACGCGCCTGCGGTATTTATGGATCTGATGAACAGAGTATGCAAGCCGTACTTAGACAAGTTTGTGATTGTCTTCATTGACGATATTCTAATTTACTCTAAGAGTCAGGAGGAGCACGAGCAGCACCTGCGACTTATTTTGGAACTCCTTCGCAAGGAACAGCTGTACGCCAAGTTTTCGAAATGTGACTTCTGGCTTCGTGAAGTCCATTTCTTAGGCCATGTGGTGAACAGGGATGGGATTCATGTCGATCCATCCAAGGTAGATTCGATCTGAAACTGGCCTGCACCGCGTACACCAACGGAAATACGCCAATTCTTGGGTTTGGCGGGCTACTACAGGCGATTCATCAAAGACTTCTCCAAGATTGCACAACCGCTTACAATGCTGACACAGAAGGGTGTCACCTACCGTTGGGGAGATTCCCAGGAAGCCGCTTTCCAGTATCTAAAGGATAGGCTTTGCAGCGCACCTATTCTCTCTTTGCCAGAGGGCACGGAAGACTTTGTGGTTTATTGTGATGCGTCAATACAAGGACTCGGGTGTGTAGGGGGGGGGGTAAGTGCACGGTCCTCCCAACCGCCGGAGTGATCTCACTCCGGGAGCCGCTACCCGACCAAGCTAGCTCCGCGGTGACTTCCCCATGCCGAGTTCTTACCATGGGCGACATATGCCACTCCCAAGACTCGAACCCAGTACCTCTAAGTAGAGGTGGGTGTCGGTGGCCAACTGGGTGTGTATTGATGCAACAGGATAAAGTTATTGCCTACTCTTCGCGGCAACTCAAGATTCATGAACGGAACTACACGACGCACGATTTAGAGCCGGGAGCTGTTGTTTTCGCGCTTAAGATATGGCGACACTACCTGTACGGTACCAGGTGCACAATTTACACCGATCATAGGAGTCTCGAGCATATCCTTAAGCAAAAGGATTTGAACATGCGTCAACGAAGATGGGTTGAACTTCTGAACGACTACGAATGCGCCATCAAGTACCATCCAGGCAAGGCCAATGTTGTGGCTGACGCTCTCAGTCGGAAGGACACTCTACCTAGACGCGTACGAGCCTTGCAGCTCACCATTCAGTCCAGTCTTCCTGCACAGATACGAACCGCTCAGATAGAAGCTTTGAAACCCGAAAACGTCAAGGCTGAAGCCTTACGCGGCTCAAGGCAACGAATGGAACAAAAGGAAGACCGCGCCTACTATGTAACGGGGCGTATTTGGGTCCCACTTTTTGGCGGTTTACGCGAGTTGGTAATGGACGAAGCTCACAAGTCTCGCTACTCAGTACATCCAGGGTCGGATAAAATGTACCACGATCTCAAAACAACTTATTGGTGGCCTAGCATGAAGGCCCACATCGCTACTTACGTCGGAAAGTGTCTGACATGTGCAAGGGTCAAAGTGGAGTATCAGAAACCAGCGGGCCTACTTCAACAACCCAGGATACCACAACGGAAATGGGAAGAAATTTCCATGGATTTCGTTACAGGCTTACCTAGATCTCAGCGTGGGAATGATACCATATGGGTGATCGTGGATCAACTCACCAAGTCTGCACACTCTCTGGCTATCAAAGAAACGGATAAGTTTTCTACCTTAGCAGACATCTACTTGAAAGAAGTTGTGTCGAGGCACGGGGTGCCAACCTCTATTATTTCGGATCGCGATGCACGATTTACGTCAGAGCTATGGCAAGCAATGCACAAATCTTTCGGCTCACGGTTAGACATGAGCACAGCATATCATCCTCAGACGGATGGGCAGTCTGAGCGGACGATCCAAACTCTTGAAGACATGCTTCGGGCGTGTGTTATCGATTTCAGCAACGGCTGGGAAAAGCACCTCCCTTTGGTGGAGTTCTCGTACAATAACAGCTATCACACCAGCATACAAGCCGCTCCATTCGAGGCATTGTACGGGTGTAAATGTCGGTCACCTCCCTGTTGGGCAGAGGTGGGGGATAGTCAGATCACGAGTCCGGAGATAGTAGTGGACGCCACAGAAAAGATTGCACAAATACGACAACGCATGGCGGCAGCACGCGACCGTCAGAAAGCCTATGCGAATAAGCGTAGGAAGCCATTGGAATTTCAGGTCGGGGACCGGGTTTTACTTAAAGTCTCACCCTGGAAGGGTGTGGTTCGTTTTGGGAAACGGGGCAAACTCAATCCGCGGTATGTCGGACCATTCGAGGTCATAGAAAGAATAGGCAAAGTAGCCTATAGACTGAACCTACCAGCCGAACTTGGGGCAGTTCACAATGTTTTCCACGTGTCGAATCTGAAGAAATGCCTATCAGATGAGACCCTCATAATTCTCTTGAAAGAGCTCACCATCGACGAACAGTTGCACTTCGTCGAGGAACCTGTAGAAATCACGGACCGGGATGTTAAGGTCCTCAAACACAAGAGAATCCCTCTTGTCCGAGTTCGTTGGAACTCCAAACGTGGCCCAGAGTACACCTGGGAACGCGAAGACCAGATGACAGAAAAGTATCCCCAGTTATTCGAAACCAATACAACCACTACTGAGGCTGAAGCTACTACTGCGGAATTTCGGGACGAAATTCCAGACCAACGGGGGGAGGATGTGACACCCCAGGAAAACCCGTGAACGATATAACCTACCTAGCTTCCTCAGTGAGTGCGTACCAAATTTCGGGACGAAATTTCTTTTAAGTTGGGGATAATGTGACAACTCGTATTTCGAACTTATCTTGTGTGACATTACGTGTTTATGTGAACTATACTAATAGAATGATTATGTGATTATGTGACATGTGAATGCGTAAATGTTACCTAAAACCGATCGCACATGACCCACGACCGGACACAAACCCATTCGGTCCATGTTGTTGGACTCGAGACCATGGGACACAAACCCATTCAGTCCATGTGTTTACCGATTTCATGTTTATGGATATTGTGATATGCATGCTTTATGTAGTGATTATGGTTAGTGATGTTACAAATTGTTAATGTTACTGTGCTTGAAATCGGCTCATGTATGTTTAAATTGGTTAGTGTTTGTATAACTTGAATGTATGGATTAACATGATTACAGAATTGATGTAAACATAAACTAGGGTGCATGCTAGTTTAGAATCGGTTGATTTAAGGATCCGATGGTATGTTTCGTATGATGATTTGGTTGATTGTTCTTGCTTAGATCATGATTAGGGATGATAAATGATTATGATTTGCTGTTTTGATTCATTTGAAACTGTTGATTGATCTGATTATGAAACTGCCAAAGTTGTTAGCATTGGTTACGGAATTTATGAGCTGTAAATTAGGAAGTTGGTTACATTCCTGATCTAGACACGGATTGCGAGTCGAGAACCCTTAGTCTCGACTCGAGACCACCTTACCAAAACAAACAGCACAACTCGAGACCAGCGTTTACGAGTCCGGTTGCGACTCGAGACCGTCTAGTCTCGACTTGACCATGACAACTCGAGACCTCCTTGACCCTCGTCTCGACTCGAGATCGACTCGAGACCGTGAACACTTGCACATCATTATTGGACTTGCACTGTTACGAGCCCAACTGATTGGGCTGGATACTTGGACTTGTTTACGTGACTGCTATTGGACTACTATGAATACTTGTGTATGCCATGATTATATTTGCCACAATACGTGTAGAACCTATGTGCTATATTCGAATACGAACCTGACTTGTATGATAACCATGCTAGGACGTGGTTGATCACCATATAGCTTACTCGAACCTTCTGTGTATCTGCCGAGCAAACCAAGGTGAATTCACACAGCCAAGGCATGGGGTTCCCGGGTGGGAATGGGATTTGTTGAATTATTGTACATACTCAGCTGATAGAACCTAACGATAAGATACAACTAGACTAGTAACACTTATTGAACTGATCTTCGCACACCTGCCAAGGGTTGGCCGCGATATTATGACTGACTTCGCACACCTGCTTTAGGAAGGCCGCGAACTAAACATACCAATCTTCGCACACCTGCCTGGTAGGCCGCGATACTAATAAACCTAGTCTAGAATACTTGGGAAGAACATCCCCCAAATAACTTCGCATACCTGCCTGGGAGGCCGCGATGGAAATACGATACATGATATAACGAACGAACATACTACTACTCACACTATACTATTACTGAACTATTAACTGTGAACTCGCTCAACTAGTTGTTAACTCTCAGCTGCATGCCTTGCAGGACCTTAGGTACTTATGGAGCTTGCACTAGGAAGGAGCAGGTCGTTGTGGAGCATGGATCGTGGATGCCATGTTAAAATGTTCAAACAATCAAACTTAATATTACTTTGGGTTTACATTTACATACTCTGGATTTTCATTATTACGCTTCCTCTATTGATACTATGTTTGGTTTAGAACATCAATTATATTGAATTGGGTTTTGCGAACTATCTTATTTATATTATGCTATGTTCAAAATGATTGATGGCTTGATCCTGGTCATGTCACGCCTCCAAGCGGTGGTACTCCGCGTGTGGATTTTGGGGGTGTGACATGCGACACTTGATTATTGATGCCTGGAGTAGCCAGCCTATTACGTATAGTACCTGCACTTAGCCTTTTTGGAAAATACGTCAGTTTACACTGGTAAATACAACTTAACTGACTCATTTTAAAACGTTTTAGGAAAATTGATTTGAATGCACTTAGGCAAAAATATATTTTTTATAACTTGGGATAATTATTTAAAAATAATCTTATATACAGTTTTACTTATTTGTCGTCCGTCAGATTAACTGACACGCCACAGGTATAATACCCACAAGGTTATTTCCTTTAAGTGGGCTACCATTTTTTTACATATGCATCTGTCAGGTGTACGCCTACACCCCGTGCTTAGGTCGTGGCCATTTCTTTGAATGATGCCAAGGATATCCGGGACATGGTCATTTAACCCCCAAAGGCCATACACCAAATAATACAGAATAAAACAGCTAATGTAAATACATCAATCACAACACGATTTAAATGACTACATACCCGACCAAACGGTATTATTATAATACCGTATCCCAAGCACGTATAGGGAAAATAAGTTAAGAGTATTTACCTGAGCAAAGTATAAATCAAATACAACAAGTGCACGTAGCTTTTACTGGGCTCCTAATCTGGAACGAAGGTTTTTAATAACCTATTAGAATCCTAACGGGTCTTTAATTAAGCTTAGACTTAGACCGATTAGTTTTCAAAAGAAAGACACGGTTCAAACGCATGATAAAGCGAAGACCGGCTTAGAATGTGGTTTTGACCCGACAAGCTTGGACACTTGTTTAATATGGGTAAACTAAACACATTCTGGATTTTGAGATGAAAACAATAAGGTTTGACCCGTTTCAGCTAATTTAAGCAAACTAGTCAAATAAGCCGATCCGAACGCGAAAATGCGTAATGGGTAACCAAATGAGTCATATGCAGGTTCCTAAGTTAATATGCCTTAAATATGTTGTGACATCAGTAAGATATCTTCTATTATGCCCCATATGAATTTAAACTCAAATTATGCCCCGTAAGGGCATTTTGGTCATTTAAAAGGTTATAAAAGAGTTTAAATATAATTCTGAGTTTTAAGTCTGATGTAATCAGTAAAAATACTTATTTTACTAAGTTATATCAGTAGGGTATAACCTATATGTGAAATTTATCATTTGTAATCATACTATGCACCGAAGGGGCATTTTGGTAATTTCACCTAAGGTTTAAAGTTCAAATCTGGAAATCTGAGTTTAAAACTTTTGCTTACTGCTAAAGTATAAAAATTTACTTAAAACATCAGTAGGTATCAAGTCTTATATATCTAAAATGGTTTTAATACATACTATGCGCTTAAAACGCGTAAAAGGCGATTTTCGGGTTTAATAAGAAAAAACTGATATTTTTATTATTCCAGAAGGCTTAAAATATTCTATTTATCATATTAGATCAGTAGAAAGAGGTTTGATATCCAAAGGTTTGGTAAAACTCATTTTATAGCCTAAAAGGGCAAAACCGACAACTACCGAATTAAGCTTAAAACTCTAGGTTATGCTCAGCCTAAAAATAAATAAAAATCTCCAAAAATCCCAAAATATTATTTTACATCAGTGGGTATAAAGTTTGGTATCAAAAATTGGGTTTAGATAGGCTATATGCTAATTGCGCCATTTAATTACTAAAAACTTTCTAATTACGCTATTGGGCGTAACTCTTAATCTAGACATCAAACTGATGTCAAATTTTAGGTACGAGTTTATAAATCAGTAACTAGGGTTTCTATTCTTTTACATTTTCAAAAATCACGTTTTAAGGTCATATTGGCATAATAGTCAACATTTAGGCATTTAACGGAAATATGCATATGAATTGGATAACTAATGAACCAAGTTGTATAATCACATAGCGTTATACTAACATGAAACCCGGTCCTAAAAAGCTCTAAGGAATTTTTAAACTATGCTTAAAAGGGTCAGAACTGAAAGTCAAAGCAAAAGTCTACTTTTGCGACTTTCGGTTCCGAACCGAGCTTAAATTGAAAATTGTTGAGTTGAACATGTTCTTACATTAATTACCAAGTTATATTAATGACAAAACAGGTTTCATAGCTTCTACATTGCTAATTATGCATTAATTTGAAAATAAGCTTTCTGTTGACTTTTTAAGATTAACTTTGACTCGACAATTGACCTAGTTAGAGTGGGAATCAGAGGGTACCCTTTTTAGGGTTTATTGCCCACATAATTACCAACTCATAGGTACTTCAATTTGGAATTTGACTGGACAAATTAAGATTATGACGAAGTCAAATCTTAATTACGATGGTTTAACTAAGCAAAACTGAATTAAGAAAGGTTAATGACACTTACCAAGGTCCTATGCACGACTAAAGATCACTAGGAAGGATGCTTGAGCTCCAGGTACCTCCAGAAACCAAGTTGTGAAGCTTTCAAGTGAATGAGCAATTGAAGAACTCAACTCATGGCCTTTATATAGGTTTCTTAGAGCTTCAAGATCATTCCAACAAGGTCTATGGATGTTATGAGATCATATCAAGTGTCCCTATGTCCTTAAAAACCATCAAACAAGCCCATAGAATCGAAAAACAAGCTTCTAACTCGGTGCAACTTGCTGGAACAGGCAACTGCCAAGTTTTTCTACATCTGGGCACTTCAGGCAGCCCGCATAAGGACCCCTTGAAGGCTTACGCGCCACGTATGACTCCTCCATCCGGTTTCCAAGTTTACCATAATTGCAGTTTTGGCCCCTGGTCCTTCCAAACTTGATTTTAACATGGTTTCTTGCACTTTTAACCCCCAAACTTGACTTTTAAGGACCCGAAGTCATAAACCAACTTTGTTAAGTACCCGGTTATTCATACGATCACCGAAAAGTCTTAAATTTCAATGTTGCCGCTTTTAACCCCCCATATACGAATATTATCATAACTTTCTCATACTTTATCGAAACCTTGTGAAATTTTTATCACTTATTCTCGTGAGTATAATTAATCATTACAAAGCTTCGGGTTTGCTAAAAGGTCACTCAGAGGTATATCTTAAACATGTTGACACATTTAACCCCTGTAGTTTGTAATTCCTCACTTTCTTTCACAATTAACTTCGTATGATCCATGATTTACTAGTTTAAGGGTCTAAACATCATGTAGGGTTATTGTAAAGTATATATATCCATTGTTGACATTTTGAACCCTTATATTCACATACTTTCCTTGTTTGTCAACTTTAGTCCCTCTAAAGCAATTCTTTACACGTTCAAAGCTCATGACACGTGTCGATACATTATTGGACATAAATTTACGAGGTGTTACACTTCGAGTCTTGCGTTTCGGGTGTTACGTTCTTTGTTTCTCATACTTTTAGTAATGTTTTCTACACTCTTTGATAAGAATGTTCTTGTTTTTTAGGCTTACATGCTAGGCTAAGCATTTAATGCTACCTAGGTTTAGATGACTACATAATGTTTTGATTTCGTTCTTGTTGGGTTATGGATTTTATGTGGTTTTAATATTAAAGTAAAAGACTTTGATTTGAATATTAGTAGTGTATGCGTATTTAATCTTGTTTGAATCTTATTCACATGTTCCACTTGTGTTTTTGTGGATGTTTTTCGTGTATGAGTGCAAGTTAGGTCGTGGACTGTGTGTTAGCAATTAGTTTATAGTTAATTCTACAAGATTTCCGTAGGAACTGATAAGATTTAAACAGGGTTAAGTATTCTACCGATCTCTATAACTGTGATGTGAGAGGTTGTCAATCTATCTTTAGTGTTAGATTGCTAGGGTTAGATACTTCGTAAGGAGATCTTTTAGTTTACCTACCATTATTTGCGTATCCCTTAGTTTACACAATAGCAGAAAATTAAGAACATGAGAATTTACGTAGTTTGGTCAAGGTGACTTACGTCCATGGGTTGCAACTAGGAACTGTTACAGAATGACATGGACTACAATTACATCATGGATATATATAGAACACGATTAGGTTTAACTCCTTAGTCTACAATTTAATTAAGTGGGCGTAAAACCTAATTAGGGTCGGTTTCCATAATTAATTAGGGCTGACTGTCAAAGCTTCGGACATGACCGTCAGATTCCCTTAATGCTTTCTACAAATCGACGTCTAGTTTGATATCTATAATCACCGTTAATAATTTAATCTTATTTTAATATAAATATCGACTTTCAGGTAATAAAGGTTTGTCTTTTTGAAAGTTTGATATTGCCTTCTGCCTTAATTATCGTCATTAACTAGTAAATTGCCTCGTGCGTTGTCCTGGCGTTCTGAAAAAAAAAACGTCAAAATGTAGACCAACTGAAAACGTACATAAAATAAGCACGCAAACATATTATATCTGATACAAGTCATTTCTAATAAAAATAATAATAAAACTTACATAAAAAACCAAAAGCGTATATAATAATAAGCATAATATATATTATATTTGACTTGACTTGACTTATTGCCGGGAAAAAGTTACATCGAAACATAAATAAATTTGTACTTATATCTACATATACATAAAACTAAATACATAAAGCTTGACTAAAAAGTTAAGAGTTGTAAGTGTTAAAGTTGAAAGTTGAGCAATAAAAAAAAAAGAAAAATATTAAAAAGAAAATAAAAGCAAAAAGACAAAGAAAGAAACTTAGAAAAAAAAAATCAAATCACTATTCACCATGGTTGATATAAATAATATAAATAACTAGTATTACACCATCCCGTGTTGCGGTGGGGCGTAAAACCATGCTAAGTCGCACCAATGCGACACCACTGTCGGTAACCACCAACACCTGAAAAGCTTGTAAAACAAAATAAATTAAAAAGAAAAAAATAACACCCAACGAAAATCAAAGTAAAATCTTTGAACCACGTACGCCCGTTGCAGCATGTTAATGTGAAAAAATTAGACCGAAACGTAAAACATAGAAAAAAATAACTAAGATGGTCTAGGACCAGTGCGTTGCGATGAACTTGCCAAACAGGGAAAAATAGACATGTTGCGACGGGCCTGTCAAATGGGAAAAAAATGATGAAAAACTGTTGAACCCCACACATACGTTAGTTTTTACTTATGTGTTTTAGTGATGAATCCATGTTTTTTTACTACATCTCTCTATTCCCACGAGGTAGAGGTAAGGATGTCTACATCTTGGCTTTCTCAGATCCTACCTTAGCTTTGCTATTGGTGGGATATACTATCTCAGATCATATCTTAGCTTTGTTATTGGTGGGATATACTGAATTCAATCATGATGATATATTGCAATCCTTAAAATTTTTTGGCCCGAGGTGGGTAGAAAAAATGGGCTCTATTGGGCCAATTTTTAATGGGTTTAACTTTACTAAGAGCATGTAGCGGCAATGTTTTAAATAAAAATTTCTATAGGGGTAGCAAAATTTAAACAAACATCAAATTTTATCTTTGTTTACACCAATACCGGAGCGTCAAGGGGTAACGGGATTACCCGTTGATATAAGGTAGCTCCGCCCCTGTCTCCAACACAGTAAAAGCGGACACGTCTGGAATTCCAGACCAGCAAAGCGGACGAGGGCAAGCATCGGAGGAAGAAGAACTCTAACTTATATATACTACCACTTATCACACCAACTTTCGACTCGATGTCTCATTATCTTTAACTCCGTTTTGGACACACTTAGGTTCGTTACAAAAACTCACATGATAGAACACAATCCATAAAGAAATATTTATATTAACACCGTTTTATAAACAAGCTGAGCCAGCTAAACAAACTTTGCTAAGCTTCACCTTGACTCGTTTCTACTTCTAGTCATATTATTATTTTGTTTATAAGTGAAGAGTGATATATTCAAAGTCCCATACGACAATGATCCCACACAAATTCAAACCGGATCCTCAAGAAACGGGTAATCGGTGTACCCAACCACCGGATCGTCAGTATAAAATGTACTTCTATCATACATGTTTAAAGGTGCATTCAGCCTAAACCTTCTAGGTAAATCAGGGTTGGCCAAAAATGCACGCCCGAAAGCTACAAGATCCGCCTCGCCGTTTTCAATCACACGATTAGCTTCCTCTCGATCATAGTACCCACCCGCAACGATAAATGTACCTTTAAACGCCTTCCTCATGGACGCCAAACTGTCCCGAGTCTCCACTCTCTCAAACTGAGTCACCATTCTTGGTTGAATCACATGACAATAAGCGATCCTGAGTTGACTCAAAGCTTCGGCCATGAACACGCCTAGCGAGTGAGGATCGGAGTCAGCTGAGTCGTTGTAGTTAGCAAAGGGAGACAACCTCATTCCCACTCTCTCACATCCTATCTCCTCTGAGATAGCTTGTACCACTTCAAGTGGAAACCGGCAACGGTTCTCTAGACTTCCACCGTATTGATCGGTCCGATCGTTTACTTGATCTTTCATGAATTGGTCGACTAAGTATCCGTTTGCTCCGTGAATCTCGACACCGTCAAAACCGGCTTCCATTGCGTTTCTTGCAGCTGTTCGAAAGTCGTTTATGACATTAGAGATTTCATCAATGGTTAATCTGTGTGGGGGTGAATACTGAGAATCTGCATCTCCAGAACCACCGATGAACTGCTGGTTTTGAATTGGCTTGTTGGTGCTAGAGATTGGAGACCGGCCGTTTGGTTGAAAACCTGGATTACAAACAATAATATAGAACACTTAATTACACAATAGCAAATAATAATTGAATCACTTTTTGTTTAGCAACTTATCTTTTAAAAAATGAGTTAGTCTATTGATTTAAATAATAATAATAATTGAATCACTTTTTGTTTAGCAATTATATCTTTTAAAAAACATTTTACCATTTGTGTTTATTAAGCTAGTGTTTTAACCCCGCTTTGCGGCGGGTGGTCGTTAAAACGTGCTAAGTATTAAGCAAACGACAACCAAAATAAAAAAAATGGTCGTAAAACAAAAAACGCGAATTTATACCTTCACGTGACGTAAAACGTAGACAAACTCGAACTTATACCAAGAAAGCTTTAACTTAAATACAAAAAAAAATGCAAAACTTGAAAGGCCAAAAGTAAAACATACAAACCTTGGAGACTGAAAATGTAAACGACATTTACTAAAAAGTGAAAACAATAAAAGGTTAAAAAAACTCACTAAAACAAAAACAACAAAAAGACAAATAAAAATAACAAAATTCAAAACACTATTCCTAAGAACATACCCTTATTGTATATATAGCAGGTGTGGGGGTCGTAAAATCATTATCAGTAGTTAGCAAACGACAACCAAAACCAGGAAAATCATAAAAACAAAAACACGAATTTATACCAACACGTGACATAAAACTTAGGCAAAGACAAAGTCGAACTTATGTCACGAACTGACGTAAAATATAGACGAACTTTAACTTAAAGACTAAAAGGAAAAAAAACACAAAGGATTGAAAATGTAATATATACTACATGTAATATACACACGTATCACTTATGTCTTGTTGAAAGTACATAGGTTCAAACTTTGTTTTTGCTTTGATTAATTATGTGTTCACATCGATCATCTATCTATATATTAGTAATAGTAATGCTTTTGTGGATGAAGTCAAAGAGAAAGGGTTCCTTAAATAGCTTTAATAACACGTAAGCGTGACAAAAAGGTACATATTTATTGATTTGTATTTGTGGATTGATGTGAATACAAGTTACGTGACTAGAATTTTTAATTTTACGTTTTTGTATATTAACTAGTTGGTGCCCTGCCCCGCCCGTGTTGCGGGGCGATGACCGAATAATGAGCGAGTGTTAGTCAGTTCATTGACACGAAAAACAATTAAATCGAGTTAACTAATTAAAACAAAACACTTTTATAGTTTTGATAAAAAAAAAACTAAAACAATGGCAAAATTGTAATTTTTAACTGAGAGAAAGTTGTATTTTTTGATTGGGGCTTGGTAACAAATAAAATTGTAGAAGGTATTTTAACAAATACCCTTCTACATTACATATTTTAACAAATACCAATCCGAAAAGTTAATTCTGAGCTGAGGGTAAAACTACAATTTTATTTTGAATGGAGGGAAAATCGCAATTTTGAGTTGAGGAGAAAAGCGTAATTTTATTTTGAGCTGGGGGCAAAACCGTAATTTTAGAGACGGACAAAAACGTGATTTTAGAATGGATGTAAAATAATAAACTGGTTGGTCCAATGGGATAGTGCCAGGCAAAGTCGTAATTTTGAATTTAGGGCAAGATCGTAATTTTGAGATGGGGACAAAAAGCGTAACTTTATTTTAAGCTGGGGGCAAAAACGTGATTTTATTTTGAGCTGGGGGCAAAAACGTAATTTTAAAATGGATATAAAACAATAAACGTTTTGGTCCAATGGGGGAGTGCCAGGCAGTTGCCTGACACTATTCCCCCACTTGGTTTTTGTATTATAGAGAATATCCTAAAGTTACAAAATTAGTAAAAATAAAAATATATAAAGTATATAAGGTAATAACATTCTAAAGTATAAAAGTTGATGTACTTAGGACAGAAAACAAATTTTTAAAAATATTAATAAAATAAGAAGGTTAAATAAGTTAACTCGTGAACACATCAGGTCAATCCGGACCCAACCTATTTAACTAACCGTGTTAGCGGGTTTGCAACGATACAAACTTGATCCCCTTTTGACTAACTCCCAACCTTTGAATTTTGTATTATGTGTGTATCGTGTTCACTAATATTAATAAAGAACAAACATATTCCGCTACAAATAAAAAACAATAACATTATACCGTTATATAATATTTTGATAAGATCTTATATATAATATAAAAGCTATCATGAAACTCCAAAAGAAAATAAAAAGTCAAAGATTTTTTTTATATCAGTATCGGCTAACTCATGTACCCCACTAATACTACATTTGGGTCCGCACATTTATCCACCATCAGAGTTGAACCCTCAACTCACGGTTAAACTATGTAGCATAATCACGCCCCGTTCCAAAGGGTGTGATTGCATTGTCGAAAAGCATTAGTCCACACACATATCCATCCTTCCAGACTTACCTCCGTTACGACACTCACGCCTTCTTCTTCGACGGGCCTATGGCAGCCTTTAGAGTGGTGTTTAGCGTCCCCATAGCTGATGTGGATGGGCCCCACACTACTATGCACAGCCTTAGAGCATTTCTCCATTTTTTTATCTTATAATTTCATTAAAAACAACTTAATTTTCTCTGTTTTTTCAATTAAATAATATTTTTAATATTTTTATTATTACTTTTTCTCTTCACTTCACTCACAACCACTTTCAAAATATATTAAAAAATTATAGAGGGTAAACAACGTCCCCCAAATTTACAGATGAACATTAACAAATGAATATTAACAGTTTCTCTTTTCTCTAGTCACAACCACTTCTAAACATCTATAATCATTTTTCATAATATAAAAAGCTCTCTCATAAAATATAGGGGGACGAATTGTGAATAGTATTAGAGACATCTTTACATCACAGAAAAGGCATTAGTAATTCTTTTAGGCAATATTATTTTTTAAACAACTCATACCCCCATGTAATTTACTACATAATCCACTTCAACAAATCTTTGGCGACTGTTTTGAATCAGGTCTGCTAAGGCTATAGGGTGTGGTCATAACTCTCATGATCACCATGAGCCTCTATATCAGCGTCATGTCACCTACTTCTAATCCATCATCCAAATCCACTACCTTAAGGGTGTGGTCATGACTCAAACCACTATTATTTTACTTTAATTTATTTTTGTAAAAAAGAAAGAAAATATTAAATATGGAAAGTAGGCTCATGGTTGCCATGGTTTAATCCATGGGAATCATGGTGGATGAGACAAGGGGGTGGTGTAGCAATCCATTAATGGTCCTACGTGGCAATTAATGACCCAACGATGCCCCTCACACCCTATAGCCTAACAAATGTAGATCTGGAGTCTTGGTAGTAAACATAAAAATACTAAAAAACTTCTCTAGTTATCTACCACATCATAAAACATCTATTTTTAAAAAAATACTAAAAATCCACCGAATAAGAAAACTCAAAAAACACCTAGCTATAAATATTGCAACAGATCACCAGTCTTATATTTTTTAACCACTCATCTCTCTCTTTCTTAATATTTTATAATTAAAAAGTACCATGACACCGCCTTCAATCCATTTTTTTTAGTTTTTGGTCAAGAACATATTCTAAGAATGGATGTCAAAAACATGCTCTACAATAAGGAAAAATGTGTGATGTGGAAAAACTAGAAAAAAACATATGCGAAAAGATGGTCTAAGTTTTATATTTTCAAGTTTTATTATTATTTTTTGTGTTAAATTAATTATTATATATTTTATATATCCGGTTAACCGGTCTAGCCGGTCCAACCAGTAAACCAGTTAAGCGTCCGGTTCGTTTCTGAAAACATTGCTTATTAGAGAAACGTAGATGTTAAAATAATAATATCTCAATTCAATATTCTCATTATATTTTTATTTTATCTTTTATATCTTTTCTTGTCTAATTTTTTGTTTGGTTTTATATTTGTGCTTTTGAGGTGTTCGGGCTTGCTGCTGGAAGGAGTGGGCTTCTGGTTCCTGGTTGCTGTTGGGCTCGTGAAGCCTTTGGCCTTTGGCTAGGCTATATAAAGTCTTTTGTGGTTGAGTTCAGAGATATCTCTATCTCATATCCTCTCTCTCATCTATTATTGTTCTGTGGCTTCTCTCTTGGAAACACTTTCAAGGGGTCGGGAGACGGGAGGGACGCCAGACCCCTCAAACTTTTCGTTAAGTAGTGTTATGCATATACGTTTCGTATAGAATTTTTTAGATATATACGTTTTCGAGCCCCGGTTTTATAAAAAAAAAAATACTTATATAGAATTTTTAGGTTCGGTGACTTTCGACCCCTCAATGGAAATTTTCAAGCTTCGCCACTGCTTGGAAAACTAGGGTTTGATCTTGTGAATTATTCTGATTCACCGATCTTGTGAGTTTTCTTTTCATATATTACAGTAGAGTAATGATTTTTTTCTTGTGAGTTGTTTTTTAGTGATTGTATTGTTCTGGATATTCGTTTATTGGTTTGGGTACGATCTTGTTCATACTGTGTTTTGACAGTAGAGTAATGAATTTTTCTTATTTAGTACTTAGAGTGTATATTAACTAATATTATTAAAAAAAACATGCGTATGATTAGCACAACCCTAGAAAAATAACGTACACAGACTTACAAGTATTGGAAACTCTTCCGGAATGCCAAAGCTGACAAAAAATGATTCCTCCATTCTCATGAACACCATCTACGATTGGTCTCCATGCTTCCACGTGTTCTTTCTTCCAAATTCCTGGTGTGTTTGGCAGTCTTTGTATTTTAAAAATAATTAAATTTTAATTACTCTCATTTCAATAAATCCTTAATTGTAAAAAAAATAAAATAAATATAGCTGAATAAGATAAGTTACCCTTGTGCAGTATCTGAAATCCCAGATGCTTCACCAATCAACAATCCTCCTTTCGTTGTTCTCTGTTTGTAATACAAAATGGCATGTGGCTGTGCTGTAAAGTTGTATGATCTTAGCCTTGATAGAGGTGCCAAAACAACCCTGAGGTTATAAATCAAAAGCTTAATATAGGGTATTATTGTAACCTAACTTCTAATTCCAAGCAACTCATAAACTTTGCTTTAACATCTTCTAGCAAAGACCAAACATTTTTTATGTTCCTCAACTGATTCATAACGAAACTTGTTTTACTCGCCTAAGTATCGTGTTAATTTAAGTACTTACAGTGGCGGATCCAGAGGGGTTCCTGGGTTCCCAAAAACCCCCTTGGTTTGGAAAAAAGTAGTGAAAACCTTAGATAATTTTGGAAAAATTAACGAGAATCTACCAAAAGAAACCGTCGGAAAAATTTTCTTAGTTATTACCATATTAAAAGTATATATAACAACAAAGCTAGTGTACCATATAAAAAACCAGAGATTGAAGATTACCGATGGGAAAGATGAAAAGTTTTCATGGTGTATGGTGTAAGGAGGGGAATGGACTCCGTAGATGTTGCTTCTTCTTTCTCCATATTTCCTCTCACCTAACAAGGAGAGAGTCTTGGAGGATCGTAGTTTATATCATCAATATCACCTTATTGACAACCCCTCATCATATATAAGTCAAAAGGATATGATATTATATAATATGAGTTAAGTTCCTGTAAAAATAAAGTTATCGTACGAAACGTACGAAGTGAAAGAAAGTCAAAAAAGTGGCGGTGGCATTTTGGTAATTATCAGCAACTTCAAAATTACTCTAGTAGAGTAATTTTGAACTACTGTAGGGTAATTTTGTAAAAGTTCAAGTAGAGTAATTTTGGTCGTGTAGGGTAATTATCAAAATTGTAGGGTAATTATCAAAATTACACTAAACCCCCCCCCCACCCCCCAAAAACCTAAACCCCCCCCCACCCCCCCAAAAACCTAAAAAAACCTAAACCATTGTAAAAGTTCAAGTAGAGTAATTTTGGTCGTGTAGGGTAATTATCAAAATTGTAGGGTAATTATCAAAATTACACTAACCCCCCCCCCACCCCCCAAAAACCTAAACCCCCCCCCCCCCCCCACCCCCCAAAAACCTAAAAAAACCTAACCCCCCCCCACCCCCCAAAAACCTAAAAAAACCTAAACCCCCCCCACCCCCCAAAAACCTAAAAAAACCTAACCCCCCCCCCCCCAACCCAAACTAAAAGCTAAAAACTAAACCATAAAGCTAAACCCCATAACTAAATGCTAACAAAATTACTCTACAAGACATTTCCCAAAATTACCCTACAGAAGTCAAAATTACTCTACTAGAATAATTTGATAATTACCCTACATTTCCTAAAATTACTCTACAAATGCTCAAAATTACTCTACAGGAGTCAAAATTACTCTACCAGAGTAATTTGATAATTACCCTACATTTCCTAAAATTACTCTACAGATGCTCAAAATTACTCTACAGAAGTCAAAATTACTCTACCAGAGTAATTTGGAAGTTGCTCATAATTACCAAAATGACACCGCCACTTTTTGCTTTTTCCCTCAATGCGTACGTTTCGTACGTTAATTTTGTTTTTATTTGATCCTTTACCTATATAATAATATTCCAATAGTACATTAGCATTTTATTGTTGTAGTTTTGTAATACTAATAATCGTGAATGTTATATTTAGGTGTGTAAACGAGTTGAGTAAAGTAGTAGCATACTTGAGATTAGTTTGTCAAAAGTTTGGTGCCGAGTAAATTGTCATTTTAGTTCCTGAGATTTGTCTCAAATTATCATTTTAGTTTAAATAGTTTTTTTTTCTTCTCTATGTCCCTGAGTTTTCAATTTTTTGCCATTTTGATGATATTGTCTAACTCAATCTGAAAACCTAACCAGGGTATTTTTGCATTTACAAAAAAGTTTCTAAATTGTCATTTTCATCCAAACCCATTTTTACAATTTTTTTCTTTTAATCATTTGTATAATAGTATTAAAAATAAATCTCAGCCCACCCACTTCGTCTCTTCATCTCCGAAGAAGAATCACCACCATCGTCGCCGGCTAGTTTGGGAAAAATCACCGCCGCCTACTTTGGGTTCTAATATGTGACCCTTTCAAGATCAAGGAATCCAAAATGAAGCCCGATTGATAAAAGTGCATCCTTGTGTTCATTGAAAGCTTCGAGATCTTGTCCTTTTTGTCTTTAGGGAACATCCTATGCACGGGCGTGCCTGCCCATGCATGGTCATGCTGAGATGGCCCCACCGAGCTAATAACAGTTGTACTTCTGATCTCTAGGTTTTGTCTTTGATTTTTCTTTAGTGGGAGCACGGGCGTGCATGGCACTTTGTCTTTCTTGCATCCACACTTATCTGGTCATTGCTAGTTTTTCAAAAGGTGGGCTGAGGCGGTAGACACGATCGTGCACCATGGGATGCATGTGGATGCATTCTGGAAACTTTTTTTTGTCCTATTTTGCTTCTTTTTCATCTTGGACCTTTAAATCTTACAAGAACCGAAAATAAAAGATTTAGGTAGTGTTTCCTCAATAAATTGCCTTCAAAATACTTATAAATGGGGTTATTTATATAGTAAGGATTAGGATTAAATACAAAGGCTTCTAAAAATAAGAGCTGTACAAAAACTCCTAAAAATAAACCCATTACAAAAAAACCTAAACACCCACCACCCAAAAACCTAAGCCCCCCACCCCCACCCACCCCAATTTTTTTTTACGAGGGGGGGTGGGGGTAGATTTTGGGTGGTGGTGTAGTGCGTTTAGGTTTTAGGTTCACACTCTCTATAAAGCTTTTTACACTTCTTGCAATTAGGAGCATTTGTAAAATAAGTTAACCCCATATAGTAATGATATGCGCAAAATGCAACATATAAATTATATCAATTGTGGCATAAAACTAACCCTTTTTTAGTACTAATGTTGGAAAAAGTGTACTTTTGTCTTCCTTTTGTATTTTCAGGATTAAATGAGCTCAAATTAACAAAAGAAGCAAAAAGACAGCAAAATCTAACATAAATACAAGAAAAGGAACAAAAGTGGAATGCCCGACCCCTCGACAGCATCTTTCCAAGCAAAACTAAGAAAACAGAAGACTGAACACGACCCGTGCTCAGCGAGCACGGGGCCGTGCCCAAGTAGCAGCAGAAAAGACAAACCTTTAGAAGCTTCTACTGCCCACCACGGGGCCGTGCCCAGCGGACACGGGGGCGTGGTCAACTTCCTGCAGGCGCATTTATTGTAATTGCGAATCACAATTAATGAACAGAGAGACGAGGATGGACACGGGGCCCCGTGCCCCACGGGGCCGTGCCCGAGCTTCTGTTCAGCCTATAAATAGGAGTGTTTGAAGCCATTTCAACTCATCCCTTGGCACACCACCTCTCTCACACTTCACCCCCCACCCACCACCACCATAACACCATCATCCACTACCATCATCCATTGTCCATCATAGAGTGTGTGAGTCATCTCGGGATCCAAGATTGATCGTAAGAGTTCTTAACAATCAAAGGCCATGTTTGCCTAAGTCTCTTACATCATTTGGTGAAGACAAGTGTTTAGTGTAATACTTTTTATTTTTAATCTTTTGCACTTTTTAATTGGTTTTGTATTAATGACTTTAATTACTAGTTTCTTATGTTGAAGGTGATTCTTCCTTATCGTTTGTCTATGGTGTCTTGGCATTATTTTACTATCTATATAAAATAAAAGATTTTCACCATTCATATCTCCACGGTCTATATGGAGGTATGTTGGCTACCTGGTCGGGGGTTAAGGGAACGGTTTAGTAAGAGTCTTGCCATTGTTCAGTGTATAGATCCTGCAAAGGACCTTGGTCAAATTTAGTAGGACCTCCTTCAATACCCAAAGGTATTGGATGGCGGGGGTCCAAACTCTTTGATCCCCTTATAAGTTAAACTACTATTAAAACTTTAACCCAGCTACTTAGGACTGTATCCCTACTGACTCAGACTACTTAGCTGAGGGTAACGTCGCCTTCAAAAGAGTGGCCTACCACATTATGCATTAATAACTTAATTAATTATCTTTCAATAAGCCGACCCTTTAGGATTGTATCCATGCTGACTCAAACTACTGGGTTGAGGGTAACGTCGCCTTCAAAAGAGGGGCCTACTACAATAACTAAGATAATATCTTAAATAAGTACAAAAGTGAGAAAATAATCAAAGGTTACACTAAAACATGAGTCGGATCCAAGTGATTCATCTTGTCTATCTGTTTTTATTTTTATTTTTAGTTTCAGCATTTTAGATAGTTTTACTTTCTTAGTTTAAAAATCTTTTCTAACATTTTGATTTGATTAGACGTTGAGGATAAACCGGTACTAAAAGCTCTTGTGTCCTTGGACGACCTCGGTATCTTACCAACACTATACTACGTCCACGATGGGTGCACTTGCCCATATGTGTGTTTAGTGTTAGTAAATATTGTGTTTTATAAATTTAAAACTTGGCTAAAAGTGTAAAAAGGGCTTAAAATATACATATAATATATAGACAAAATGACAGTGCACGTCCTTTAGGTTTAACCAAAAGTACAGTGCACGTCCTTAATATTTAAAAGTTGCACTGCAAATCCTTTAACTTTATTTTCATTGCATTGCAAGTCCTTTATGGCAAACGGTGTTAACTTTTACTGTTAAATACCCCACGTGCCTCCCACGTGAGGGGTAGATCCGTCCATTCATTGTCCTCCTTTATTTAGAGTTTAAACCCGTCTTCAACCAGTTTATCCCTTCCTCTCTTGTCGCCTCCATCTTCAACCAACCAAAGGACACCATGGCGGCGGACGGTGTCACGACGGCGGTAACATCTCAGGCATACCTGGAAGGATCTCAGGTCAAACAAACCAAGTCACTCATCACCGAGTTATGCCGCCTCTCTACACCCTCGGTTGGGTCTCCGGCACCGGCGGAAGCATCACCGCCAAGGTCCATGACGATTCCGTCCCAAAATCCGACCAACTCATCATCATGTTCCCCTCCGGTACGTATCTCTCACTCTATTTTTTTAAGAAAAATCAGCCTGGTGATTATTGTTAGAAATTAGGGGTTAATTGGACTTTTGCTAGTGTTAAACTTGAAGAAGATGAAATTAGGGTTTGTATGATAGGTGTGCAAAAGGAAAGGATGGTGGAAGAAGATATGTATGTGTTATTGTCTTTTGTATATTGTCTTGTGTAATTTTGTTAATGGTGATTATGAAATCGTGTTGTTGTTTCTGTGCCTTTTTGTTTGGTTTGTTTAGATTACTCATATGGAGATGATTAAAGGAATTCAAGGGCATGGTTATTATGATGAGCTTGTGGTTACGATAATAGAAAACACTGCTCATGAAAGGGAGTTGACTTAAGCTCTTGCTGCAGCAGTATGTTCTTTTTGTCTCTGCTTCAACAATCTGCAAAATTTAGTTTTGTTTTGGTTAAATTCGAAGACAATTAAGAAACTTTTTTTTTCTCAATTATCAACAGATTGAAGCGTACCCGAAAAACAACTGCGTTACTGGTGCGAAACCATGGTATTTATAGGTGTTAGGGTTAAAATACATAGAGGAAGGGGATGAACTGGTTGAAGACTGGGGTTTAAACTTTAAAGGAGGACAATGAATGGACAGATCTACCCCTCACGTGGGGTATTTAACGGTAAAAGTTAACACCGTTTGCCATAAAGGACTTGCAATGCAACGAAAATAAAGTTAAAGGATTTGCAGTGCAACTTTTAAACGTTAAGGACATGCACTATACTTTTGGTTAAACCTAAAGGACTGCACTGTCATTTTGTCTAATATATATTACACCTAACACGCATCAAGTTTTTGGCGCCATTGCCGGGGACACAAGGATTTTAAGAAAGCTTAAAATCGACGGCCTAATCAGTTTTTCAGAACCTTTTTAAACCGCGTGCATTTTTCTGCATTTTAGTTTAGTTTGCATTTACAGTAGCCTGAACACGGGGCCGTGTTCACTGAACACGGGGCCGTGCTGCATATTTTTAGTTAAACACCCAGATACAGAGTCTAAACACGGGGTCGTGCTCACTGAACACGCCCCCGTGCTCAACGAGACCAGAAACTTTTAATTAAAATGCCCAGATACAGACCCTGAACATGGGGCCTTGTCCACTGAACACGGGGCCGTGTCCAGCCTCTGTTTTCGTCTTTATTTTCTATTTTCTGGTCCCGAGACTCAGTTGTGGTCTGTTGAGTGATTCCCATGGATCAATACTAAGGAGGCTACAACTACACCTATGAGGAGGATGATTACATGAGAGACTATTGCACCAATTGTGGTAACCCGCACTCGGTACAATATTGTAACTTATTTCAACCATCTACTTCATACAACTATTATGAGGAACTCAGGTACGAGCCATCGACTTTATACACATCCTATGAAGACCAAATGTATGAACCTTACCCCTCATACTCATATTTTGATGAACCAAGGTATGAACCATCATACTCATACTTTGAAGAGTCAAGATATGAACCACCACGTTCATACACTTATTATGAGGAACCATGGCGTGAACAACCCACCTCATATGAGTACTATGAAGAACAAAATTTTGAACCTTATCCATCATATGCTTACGATGAAGGACAATGGTGTGAACCATCTACTTCATATGGGTACTATGAGGAACCAAGGATCGAACAACCGAATTCAAGCTTTGAGGATCCCGATCCTTACTCTATCACCGACATAGCCGATAGGATAATAGAACACATTAAAACTATCGAACGTTGCATAAAAGAATCTCGCGCAAGGGAAGAGGAGTCCCGCGCAAAAGAAGAATTAAATTGTAATAATAACTTAGAGATAGTTGAAAATGTAGAAATGGAAGAACAATAAGTGGAAAACCGACACATGAGCTAAACAACGAAAAAGGTGAGGTCGATAACGTTAAAATTCAAGAAGAGTCTAATTTTGAAAGAAATTAATCTCTTGTCACCTTCTTTCGAAAATCATTGTTTGGTATCAACTCATGCTAAGCTTTTAAAAGAGCTAAACACTAACACTAAAATTGAAGCAATGGTAAGCATTAAGTTAACTAATGATCAAACTTCGCTTATAAAAGAAGACCCTTTTGAAATAAACATTACACCGGTTCCATGTTTTTTTCAAAATTCATTTATTAGTAACGTCACCATTGATAAAGATCTTTGTGTTAACATAATGCCTAATTACATTTTCGAAAAATTAAGTATTAGTGATATTGCTCCACTTCAAATACCCATTTTTCTATCCAATCGGAGAGTAATTAAGTCAATCGATGTAGTTGAGGACATCTTGGTTCAAACAAATCAATTGGTTATTCCAACCGACTTTGTCATCCTCTACCTCTTCAATTAGGGGCATTCAAAAGGAGCATAGATCTTGAGTGTTCAATGAAATATCCTTTTGGCAATAATGACCCCCTAATTGAAGATGAAGATGAGCCACCTGATATAATGAAAAAAATTGACCACTTTGTTGAAGAAGAGGTCGTCATAGAACAAACCTTTAAAGTTCTTAATCTAGATGAGCCCCAAAATAAGGAGTCTCCTAAAGATCCACCCCTTGAGCTCAAAGAACTTCCAAAAGGTTTGGAATATGCTTTTCTAGACAAAGATGGTGGCTCTCCTGTAATTATTTCATCTAAATTAAATAGTATAGAAAAAGAAAAATTAATTAGACTTTGGAAAAAACACAAAAATGTGATAGCTTGGAAGCTTGTAGATATAAAAGGAATAAGTGTTGGAACCTGAAGGTTTATACATGTAGGTTTATATAGTTTAAGGGTTGTTTATGTCTTTTGTTAATGTACATGTATGGGCCGAATTGTATGGTTTGGGTTAGTATAAGGTGTGTTGCAATTTGGGCCTAGGTATAACCTAGATGTTTAGTATTTAAACAAACCTCAACCTTAGGGTTGAGGTTGTTCGTTGGTTAGACAGTTGCGACTCAAGGGGAACCGGTTGTGATCAAGATTCTTGTATCAGTCATTGTTCAACTTTGAATGCAAGATCTTTGGTTTGTGTTTAATTCATATTATTGTTCTTTCACTATTGTTTGTTCTTGAATCTACTTGTGATTGTTTTCCGCACCTTCACAAGGTAAGATCGATATCATTGAAAGATCCTGAACGGGTTTTACAATAAGCCCTTCCATGTGCACGCACAAAATTCTAATGAATGATGACTACAAATCAGTGACACAACCACAACGTAGAGTAAATCCCAATGTGCAAGAAGTGGTTAAAAATGAGGTCATCAAACTACTTGACGCCGGACTCATTTATCCTATCTCCGATAGTCCATGGGTAAGTCTCGTCCAAGTAGTCCCAAAGAAAGGAGGTATGACGGTAATAACTAATGAAAAGAATGAACTAATACCAACAACAACCGTCACAGGATGGAGAGTTTGTATAGACTATAGACGATTAAATGAAGCAACAAGGAAAGACCACTTTCCTTTGCCCTTCACTGATCAAATGTTAGAACGACTATCCGGTCATAAATTTTACTGTTTCTTGGATGGATTTTCAGGTTACTTTCAAATTCCAATAGCACCTGAAGACCAAGAAAAGACGACTTTCACATGCCCCTACGGAACTTTTGCTTATCGTCGCATGCCATTCGGTCTATGTAATGCCCCTGCTACATTCTAACGTTGCGTGGTGGCCATTTTCCATGATATGATAGAAAAGACAATGGAAGTCTTCATGGACGACTTTTCTATCTTTGGAGATTCATACGAACAATGCCTCGATAACCTCGAACGAATGCTATCCCGATGTGAGGAAACTAACCTCGCCCTTAACTTGGAAAAATGGCATTTCATGGTAACAGAGGGAATAGTAATCGGTCACAAGATCTCGAGCGAAGGAATGGAAGTTGATCGAGCAAAAATTGACACAATTTCTCGATTACCTCCACCATTCATTAGAGCAATCAGAAGTTTCTTAGGGCATGCCGGATTTTATAGACCGTTTATCAAAGACTTTTCAAAAATTTCAAGACCTCTAACAAAATTACTTGAAAAAGATGCGCCTTTCATCTTTGACAAGGATTGCAATCAAGCATTTCTAACCCTTAAGGAAATGCTAGTCAATGCACCTATCATGATAGCGCCCGATTGGAAACTACCTTTCGAAATCATGTGTGATGTAAGTGACTTTGCCGTTGGAGCTGTCTTGGGACAGAGAAAAGAAAAGCATCTCCACCCAATTTATTATGCTAGTAAAACACTTAATGAGGCACAAGAAAATTACACAACTACTGAAAAAGAATTACTAGCTGTGGTATTTGCTTTTGATAAATTTCGTTCTTACCTTGTTCTTTCTAGAACTATAGTCTATACAGATCATGCAGCTATCCGATACCTCTTCAAGAAACAAGACGCAAAACCCCGTTTGATCAGATGGATTCTACTCCTCCAAGAATTTGATATTGAAATCAAAGACAAGAGAGGAGCAGAAAACACATCAACAGATCATCTTTCACGCCTAGAAGACCCAGCTTTGGAGGCAACCAGGGACGAGCAAATCAACGGAAAATTTCCAACAGAATCCCTGGAGATGGTGGAATATAGACAAGAACCATGGTATGCCGACTATGCTAACTACTTAGCTAGCGGTATAGTCACCAAAGGATGGCCACATCACTAAAGAAAGAAGTTCTTTGCTGATGTAAAGCATTACTTTTGGGAAGACCCTTATCTTTTCAAAATGTGTGCTGACCAACTCATCCGACGGTGCGTACATGGGAACGAAGCAAGAAGAATTCTCCGCCATTGTCTTGAAGGTCCATATGGAGGACATCATGGTGTAACACCCCGTGTTTTTCAAATGTCAAAGTCAAAGTCAAATGTTGACTGTTATTGGAATTAATCTATTTTAATTTTCGTATTATGTGGAGTAAGTGTTGTATGAGCAAAATGAGTCGAACGATAATCTAATTGCAAATCGATAATCGACTTTGAATAATAGGAAGTAACAATGCGATAAAGTTAATCAATCCATAATCAAGCTAATCGAATCAATTATCGAACTCGAACCTCGAATTTCGTGAATTTTAGTACTTTTATACGTGTGTGTGTGCCCTACGTGTTACTTGTGCATGTTTATTTTACGTTGTTATGTGTGGTGAATCAATCGAATCAAATCGAAACTCGAAAAGCAATCGAACTCAATCGAAATCGAACCGAAATGGGAAGTAAGGATGCTTATATGTTAGATATAGTGGTTAGGATTAAAAGTAATTTGACTAGGAACCTATCATACTCAAATCATCGCTCATTGAAATCGAAATATCAAAAATCGCCGCGAAACGCTCAAAAGGTTGTGCCAATCGAACAGGACAACCTGATCGAACAGGCCAACCGATCGAATAGTCCTGTTCGATCGGCCAGCCCATTCGATCAGTGCAACCCTGGCCGATCGGTTGCGCCTTTCCTCTTTTGGAAGCCTATAAATAGGGCTGTCATTGTCATCTTTACCACTTTTGGAAAGCTCTGACCGACCAGCCCTTATTCTTCACTATTTCTCAGATTTCTCTCCGATTCGGTAAGCTCTCGCTCTAATTGTTGTACGATCTTGTTCATTTAATAATTTTACACCTTTCTATCTTTCAAAACTTGGATTCTAACCGTGAAATCACCAAGATCTAGGTGTTCTTGGGTGATGTCATCATGGTGTTCTTCAAGAACATCATGTTTTGGCATCATTCCACCATGATTAGCTTAGATCTAGCCGATTTCCACATAAACAAACTAAAATCTACCAAAGATCTTAACATTTCACGGTGAAAAGGATTGAAAGACGGATTTTCAACCATCTTTCAACTCTTTTACACTCAAACACTCTAAAACCGGTAGAAAACGGAGCTTGAACCCTCACAAATCATTCTAAACTATCACCGGGTTCAAGGTTCGGATTCTAACTACGAGATTCACTGATTTCGGGTCAAATGTTAAACTACGGTTCCGAACAGTTTACTGGCCGGACTTGGGTGATTCCTGCCCGAACCAGTAAAACAAGTAAGAACCTAAGTTCTATGGTTTAACTCGTTGTCAAAATATTTCAAAATCATACCAAGTTAGCCAAAACAGCCAAGTGTTAGACGAAAGGCTAACCAGGTTAGAAAGGCTGGCCATCCGGTTAGGCTGTTCGAACGAACAACCCAACCGAACGGGCTTCCCAGTCGATCGACCGGGTTAACCGATCGGCTGACACATGGTCCACACCATTCACATATTCATGAAGTATGGTGTTGAAGAAGTGATGTTCGATCGAACCTACCACTCGATTTGTAACATTACTCTTAGGATCATGAGATACTATGCTTCAACACTTAACCACTTTTCAAAGCATTGGAGTGCCACCCGATCGAGTGACACTCTGCCAATTGATTACACTAAGGTGACTAACCGATCGGTTTGGCTAACCGATCAAACGGTCCGTTCGATCGACCGACTGAAAGGTAAGAACATTTCAATGTTTTCAAATGCTGCAACTAAAACTTCAAACCATCATACACAAACACATCCTTCCTAAAGGAAGAAACAATCCACTCGAAAGGACCAACCGATCGAGCCTACCGGCCGATCGAATGGGACTGTTCAAACGGACTTTCAAACCGAACGAACAGCCCGTCCGATCGAACCAGTAGTTCGATCGACCGGCCCAATCGATCCATTATCCATCGCTTGCATTTTCGTGTTACTCATTGTTATGCTATCGAACTATTCAGGCTAACCTACTCTCAGCGCTCCCTTCAATCCTGTAGGTCCCTCTTCGGAGGATGACGAACCTAAACCTTGTTATACAAACCCACTAGCGAGTGCGGAATCCAAGCTAGCAAGCAAACCGGGATGAAGCAAGTATAAACACAAACACACAAAGGTTCACCGATTAACACCACTGTATTAATACGAATGAAGGTTACGGTTACAAGCACAATGTTTACAAATCTAACTTGCAAACTCTCAAAGTGTGTGTGTGTGTTTCGGACAGAATGCTCTCAAAGAATTTCTCTATCTCTTGGTTGTGCATCTGCCTCTCTTGAACACACTGCATGGGTATTTATATACCCAGCCCAATATGTCTGGTTCCAAGGATCCGATAGATGGTCCGAAAGATCATCTTTCGAATACACGGCTTTCGAAGGATCAGCAATCACCTCGAAGGATGATCTATCGATCATCCATCGAAGGTTCATCTATCGAGCACCTCGAAGGATCAACAATATCCTTCGAGGAGCTATCCTTCGACACAGACAAAACAAACAGTTTACTAACTGTTTGACCAAGTCAATCCGGAGGATGGTTGACCTGGTCAACTTACAGACTAACAAGGACATCGTTTTCATACAGACCGAATACAGACAAAGTACAGACACAAGTGCACCAATAAACTCCCCCTTGGCTGTAGCTTTGTCTTTATCTTCTATAGTTGTAGATTCGTCTCGAACTTCGATGGTCTTCGGTCTTCGAGTTCTCAAAACTCTGATATCCCTTCAAGTCTTTATTGTCGGAGGATCTTCAAAGTCTTCACGTCTTAAAAGCAGAGAGTGTATCAACAAACTACCCGTATCATGTAGGAAGTGTGTTGAAAAACTCCCCCTTAACATAAGCTCCCCCTTGAGTTATGCTTGTGAAATACTTGATCTTTATGAAGTGAGATCCTTGTGGTGTTGATGATGGTCCGCGGCAACTCGATCATCTTAATCAGTTGAGTGCCTTCACGTCGTGTCTTCATTCCAAAGCTTTGTCATCGACCATGTTCTCCTTGCCTTTAGAATCTGCACATGCAGGAAATCTAAACGCGTAATGAGAACAACCGCTTGGAATATAGTTACCATAAACAAGTGACACACATATGACCATGTCACAATCAAACACCGTCCGACAATTTGAAAGTTTAATAAATTCGACAATTTCAGCCTTTAACTTCCAAAAACTTGCAAATTTCGACCGTTTATGAAGATTTAGTCAATTTCGGTTTTCGTTCAGGTTTCAGGCAACGAAGACTCGAGTTCCAACATCGTACGATCGAAAATAGAAATAAAATCTTTTTGGCTTTTTGAATTTTTCAAATGTAAAGACTGAAAGCAGTAAATAAATATATACAGACATTCTTTTTGCGAGTTTCGAGGGTAAGAGAATCATATCAGTGTACGGTCATGCCAAAACGCTCTTGTTGTTCAGTTAGTTAACATTAAGATAAGCATCCTATAACAATTATCGGTATTGTTGTCCACTTAAGCTCAACTTATCAGATGTAATCATGTTTAGGAGATACGTTAAGGTATGATTTATACTTACAGACTGGTGTTCATCCACATCACGACACATTCCCGTATCAAGGTATGCACGAGGGTTCATCTTACCGGTGAGTATACCGATTATCATCTGTTTGACCGTATATTGATGTGAGATTCTCACTTATTTTGATTTGAAAACAAGCCCTTTGTGATATAATCACTTATTTATGAGGAACTTGATTTTCATATGCATGAGGGCACAGGAGCAAGTCCGTGAACAGGTCAGTACTTTCGTACAGCAGAGAGACGAACTTGACTCCCGGATAAATGTGATATATTATCACTTATTTGAAGACATGTGATTGTTTATCACTTATTGAGGTCGAATGCAGTATGTATTATGTACACGTATGTATAGTATCATGGAAGAACTTAGACTTAGTCTATTTATAGCAGCAACCATGATACCCAGATGATAAGCAGCATAAAGACCGAGTATCTCAGAACCTCGGCAATCTATCAAACGAAATTTCGGTACTAAGACCATATGCCAATGAATGGTTCCCACCTGGTCTTCAGTCGGTTTAAGATTTATATCACCCTGCACACTTTAAAATGATTGTGAGCCTACCGATACATCTTATATAGAGCTGCTTATCGTTTTTCATTTAAGGTTTAAAGAGGCTTGGATAGACCACTGATGTACTATCACTTTCTCTTTTGCTCGCCAGGAAACTCATTTTTGATTTTCTATTGTTTTTGTATTTTTGAAATTTTTCGATGTTTTTGGATTTTCATATTTTTGGATTTACTCCCCCTAAAATCAATAAACTAAGATAAATTTAAAAACACAAAGGTATTTACAAAAATGATTTTCCGATGTTGGTTTACTCTTGCTTGACCTTAATGCCATTTACCAATAATAAAAAGTCAAATCTTGATTTGTCAAACGCTTTGGTAAATAAGTCGGCACGTTGGTCATCGGTGTGGACCTTAACAACATCGATTAACCTTTTCTCAAAGCAATCACGTATGAAGTGATATTTGATTTCGATGTGTTTGGTCTTTGAATGCTGCACAGGATTTCTAGTGATCTGTAATGCAGCAGAATTATCAACGTAAATGGGAGTAGTTAGGAATTCAAAACCGTAGTCCCGCAATTGTTGTTGGATCCACAGAACTTGGGAGCAACAACTTGAGGCAGCAATGTATTCAGCTTCGCATGTTGATGTAGCGACGCACGTCTGCTTCTTGCATTGCCATGTAACTAGGCGATTTCCTAAAAACTGACATCCAGCCGTTGTGGATTTGCCGTCGATCTTACATCCGCCAAAATCAGAATCACTGAATGCGACCAAGTCAAAGTTATTATCCCTAGGGTACCACAGACCGGTGTCTGGATAAGCCTTCAAATAACGAAAAATCCTTTTGACAGCTGCAAGATGAGAGTCCTTTGGATTGACTTGATATCTGGCAAGCAGGCACGTTGGGTACATTATGTCTGGTCTTGATGCTGTGAGGTACATAAGAGATCCGATCATAGCGCGGTAATATGAAGGACTAACAGCTTCTCCCTTCAAATCTGGAGTAATTCCGTGATTGATTGCCAATGGGGTACCAATGGGCGTTGCATCAGACATCTGAAACCGGTTCAGGATGTCACCAACATATTTAGTCTG
This sequence comes from Helianthus annuus, assembly GCF_002127325.2. Classification (NCBI taxonomy): domain Eukaryota; kingdom Viridiplantae; phylum Streptophyta; class Magnoliopsida; order Asterales; family Asteraceae; genus Helianthus; species Helianthus annuus. The sequence continues at coordinate 3,540,409 of NC_035446.2, forward strand.
ATGGATGAATATCCCAGACTCTGTTTGTTGCACTTGAAGGCCCAAGAAGAAATTCATTTCCCCCATAGCACTCATCTCGAATTTATCCTGCATTATGCGCTCGAAATTTCTGCACAAAACATCATTAGTAGAACCAAAAATAATATCATCAACATATACCTGTACCAGAAGAAGATCTCCATCTTGTTCTTTGATGAAGAGAGTACAGTCGATAAGACCCCGTCGAAAACCGTTCTCCAGCAGATAGTTTGATAAGGTTGCATACCAAGCTCGCGGTGCTTGATGAAGACCATAGAGAGCTTTGTTGAGCAACCAAACCCGATCGGGATGGATAGGATCTTCAAAACCTGGAGGCTGTTCGACATACACCTCTTCTATTACCACACCATGTAAGAATGCACTCTTCACGTCCATTTGATAGACCTTGAAACCTTTGTAGGACGCATAGGCTAGAAAGATTCGAATTGCTTCGAGACGTGCCACTGGTGCATACACTTCGTTGTAGTCGATGCCTTCTATCTGACGAAAACCTTGAACGACTAAACGTGCTTTGTTTCGAATAACCACTCCACGGTCGTCCTTTTTGCATTTGAAAACCCATCGAGTACCAATCTTCTTGTAGTTCTCAGGTTTCTCGACAAGCTTCCAAACACCAAGATTTTGAAATTGCACCAATTCTTCCTGCATGGCTTCAACCCATGAGCTGTCTTTCATCGCTTCTTTCCACGATTTTGGTTCTTCTTGTGACACGTAACACGCGAAGGACCAGTCATTTTGTTGACCAGATTCTCTTATAGCTGAATACAAACCAGCGTTCCGATTGTTTCTCAGCTGATTACGCGTCTGCACACCGCGATGGACATCTCCTATTATGTTCTGCTAGGGATGGGTATCGTGAATCCTCATTTCAGGATTCTCTGGCACACGAGCATTTATACCCAAATTGTTAAAATTAAAATCAACAACCAACTCCACACCAGGGATGTGTGTAGAGGTGGATGCATTCCCTTCAGCAGTGTCCACATTCTGCACATGAGGTGTATCAACAGAAGCACCTTGAACAGGAGCAACTGGAGCTGAAGATCCTTCAGCTGCATCATGATATTCATCATCTTCAGAAGATTCATTATAATCAGCAGCATCTTCATAAACCTCATTTTGAACCATATTGTTGATAGACGAAGAACCTTGAGGGTCAACAATAATAGGTCTAACCAAAGGCGAGACAGCAGCGTTGTCACTTTCCAACAACATTCTGGCCGCTGCTGATTCTTCGTCAAAGGTTGGCAGATTGAAGGAGTCAAACAGTCCATCATAGTCGAACATCCACGGATCACCCGGAGCCCTAACAGGACTCATATACCTTTGAACCCTCACCTCACTCCATAGCTCTACCTTTTTGGTAGCTAGATTCCAGACACGAAAGTTTGGAGTTTGGTATCCAAGGAAGTAGCCCTCGATAGCCTTAGCACCAAATTTTCCATCTGGTTCAATCGTGGTACAAGGACCACCAAAAGGTTCTAGGTAAGAAAGATCCGGTTTCCTTTTCTGAAGGAGTTCGAAGCAAGTCTTGCCATGTCTCTTTACTGTAAGAACTCTGTTTAGTGTATAGCACGCAGTCGATACAGCCTCCCCCCAGAATTGAATAGGGAGTTCCGACTCAACTAACATTGTTCTTGCAGTTTCTATAATTGTTCGATTCTTCCTCTCCGCGACACCATTTTGTTGTGGAGTATAACGAGAACTGTACTCATGAAGAATGCCTTTAGAAGTACAAAACTCATCCATAACTTGATTCTTGAATTCAGTTCCATTGTCGCTTCGGATCCTTTTCACTTTCAACGAATAAAGATTCTCCAGCATAGTGATAAGATCCTTGAGGATGCCAGGAGTTTCACTTTTGTGTGCCATGAAGGAAACCCAAGAAAATCTAGAGTAGTCATCAGTAACTACTAAACAATATGCATCACCGAACATTGTTTTATGCTTCATAGGTCCAAAGAGGTCCATATGAAGACGTTCGAGCGGCATGCTGACCGTGTTGATTTTCTTCAAGGGATGGGATTTCTTCGTTTGCTTCCCCTTTTGGCACGAGACACAAATATCTTGCAAATGAAAACTTCTTACAGGCACACCATTCACAAGATTGTTTTTCACCAAATGGTTCATCTTCCTCAAGTGAATGCGCCCCATTCTTCTGTGCCATGATATCGACTCCTTTTCTGTGGCTTTAGAGACAAAGCAAGTGACTTGTGCAGATGTTGTAATCGCCTGGCTCATGTCGAGAATGTAAAGATCATTAACTCTCGGAGCCGATAAGAGAATCCATTCTTGTGGAATTTTGAATCCGGGTTTTAGCACATAACAGCCGGCATCATCAAAATGCACGGTGAACTTTTTATCGCAGATTTGCGACACACTCAGAAGATTATGATCAATTTGCTTCACATAGTTGATCTTGTCGAAACAAACGATACCATTGGAGACACTTCCCTCTCCAGTGATATATCCGCCTTTATCTCCCGCAAATGCGACATAGCCTCCTCTAATATTTCTCACGTCGTACAGAAGCCTTAAGTCGCCAGTCATGTGCCTAGATGCCCCACTATCAACAATCCAATGACTGTTAATAGTTCCTCCTGGAACACCCTGCACATGTCAAGTAAAACATCAGTTGAGAATGGGGACCCAAGCCTTAGTGGTCTTGGGTCGTCCCTGAGCATCACGAAACGTGATATCAATCTCTTGATGGTTTTTAAGAACAACTGCTCCCCCTGACTTGTCACCCTTCTTAGGTAACCAAGGTTGTTTTTGCCTACCAGTTTTTGAAGATTCTGGTTTTGTAGGTTGTGACACACTTGGTTCCTTTTGAACTGTTTTAACTTCAGATTTTAAAGCTTTTTCAACAGTTTTCATGTTCTTACGTCGTTGTTTAGTTTCTTGTTCTTTTACAGTTCGTTTATCATTTTTGGGTGAAACTAATCGACGTTGAGGATGAATTGTTTCAGGTGGAGCTTTCTCAACAAATTTTTGCTTTGGAGTATTTGGGCAGTATCTGATGATATGCCCAATTTCTCCACATTTAAAACATGTTCTCCTTTCAACAAGCTTAGGAGAACTTGATCGACCACAAGATGTCGAAGTCGTGGACCCTGAGGTACTAGCCTTTTCATCACACCCATTTGTATGTTGAGTGTAATTGTTATCACTGTTACGTTTTAAGATTGTGACTTGTTTTACAAAATCTGTGTTAGATTTGTTCTCAAAAGTTTCAATCTTATCAGTACCCTTGGATGACACAAACTTGACATCTTTTGCTTTCTTTTGAAATCGAGCTCCTTTTGTTTCAGACTTTATCTGAGAGACTTGATGCTTTTGAGCTCGTTTGACTGGTTGTTTACCATTAGAAGCACTAGGTTGTTGAGCGGTTGGAGATTTTTGATTCCTAAATTGTTTTCTAATCTCAGCCTTAGGAATTGGATCACATTGTGTTACAACAATTCCCGGAAGTGTTTTTCCCAAAAATTTGTTTGTGTTGTCTTCAAAGACTTTATCAATCAGAGATTGATTTACATTTTTAATTGGAAAAACATGATCTGAGTAGATTTTATTATCTCCAACCAATGTATACAACACATTACTGCTTTTAACAGTAGACACCAACTTCTTTTCAACCTTAACAGGATCTATCACTTGTTTCTCGACTGATGAAACAGCGGGAGTGTCAGGATCACACAGGATGTGATTCTCAATGGGAATGACTACTCCTTTCATCTTGTTAAGTGATTTATCATGTTCACCTACATCCACTACTGATTCATCATCCGATGTCTCACAGTCCTCGATGATTGGAGGACTTTGATTCATGGATGTTGAAGTTTCTTGCTTCTTTGCGGATGCGTTTGATGAATTGTCCGATTTGAACCCTAGGCCAGTAGCAAATTCCTCAACATCAAGAGGCACACTGGGTTCATACCGAGGCATTTCCTCCTCATCAGGCATCTTGGTATAATTGTTCATCAAAGGGGGCGGACATTTCTTATACCCTATGCCTTTCTGATTTCCCTTCAGTTGTTGAACATCGATGATGTGATCGAGCACAAATCGGGAGTTAGAATAACTTTCCAATTTCTGTTTGATCGCATCATGCTCAGATTTGGAAATGGCTAATTGCTTCTTAGTTTCTTCCACAATGTTAATATACTCATTTATACTTACTTGCTTGTGGTAAACTACTTTGTTCACTTCGGACACATTTTTCTTTAATGTTTGAATTACTGATTTAAAATCTTTTTCGTTCCGAGTTAAAGCCATATTTGCCTCTTTGCATTTCGATAGTTCAATAACCAAATTTTGATTATGACTATGAAGCTTCTCTGATTCAAGCTTCATGTCAGCACATGATTGACAAACACTAGGAGCAGGAGGTTCAGAATTTACCTGACTCGAAGAGGCTGAGACGTTTGCCATAAGGGCAGTTTGAAAAGAAAAAGCTCCATCTTCAGAAAAGAACTTCTTCATTTCTTTTGATGCAGTAGCAGCCCTCCTAATCAGAATTGATTTCTGACATTTCATCTCATCAGCCTCATTTAATAACTCCTGAATACCAGAACCTGCTTCCTCCTTCACATCAGATTCAGACTCTGATTGATTATCCCTAGACACAGAGCCTTCTTCATCATAACTCCCAGAATAACCAGAACTGTCATCACTTTCAGATGACCTTTGATTGATGATCTTTGCATAAAGGGCTGTTCCACTTCCTTGATCACCGTCACCAAACTGCACAGACCAGTTACATCCTTCATCAGCTTGGACTGTCAAAGCCCGATTGGTATTTGAAGGTCCAGGCTGGTTCTGAGTGTTGTTGACTGCCACAATCCTCCTGTCTTGGTTTCTAAATGGGTTGTGATTGCCTTGTTTTGTTGGCCGAGTGCACTCACGTTTGAAGTGTCCTTTCTCGCCACAATTAAAGCATGTGACAGCATTAATATCAAACCCATACTTCGTATCTTTCTTCCCTTCCAACGAAGTCCTGCCGGTACGAGCCATGAAGTCTTTGGCCCTTCTAACCGCACTAGCAAACGCCCACTTAATATCCATCAACTCCATTTCATCTTTGTCGATCTGTTGATAATCTTCATGTGTCATGTTGATGTTTCCAATCTGACCCGCAACTAAACCGCAGTAGGCACTGACCATAGTATTGATCAGTTCTACATGCTCCTTTGCAACTTCTATACTAACTTGGGAAAGATTTGAAGTGTCAACACGAACAGTGTTAGGGTTTGAAGGTTGAGGATTGCTTGTAAAATGAGCTTGCTGTTGTGGTTGAACTGGTGGCTGTGATGGAACTGGATTGTAAGATCTTGGATCAAAACCCGGAGCAGGATTGGATTGAGGAAATGGAAGAGAACTGGTGTTGGACACGAAAGCAGTTTGCAGCTTAGGTTGCTGAGTTGTAGCGGATCTTGCTAAGGTGTCGAAGCCTGGGAGATACATTTCTGTATTCTGAGGAACTGGAGCTCGCTTAGCTTTCCTGATTTCTTCCTCATTCTTATGTTCCAGTTTCTGAATGAACTCATAGATATTAACCGTGTCTAGAGTTCCAGTGTGCTTCAACAACTCGATGAAAGAACTCCACTTTGGAGGTAAGGCGTCAGCAAACTTGTTCACCATGTCTTGTTGAGTAGCTATAACCCCATAAGCACACATTTCACTGATCAGATGATAGAAACGTGTTGTCATATCATTTAGAGTTTCGTTTTCCAAAAACTGAAACGAGTCAAACTCTTTCTTCAACAAATCATGATGAGACTTTCGAGTAGCTGCATTGCCTTCTCCTCTAGCAACTAAGGCATCCCACAATGTTTTCGTGTTCTTGCAGTAGGAGAACTGATGATAGATATCTTTATTGAGTGCTTGTGTAAGGGTAGCAAAGGCCTTCTTCTCCAACTCATAAGACTTCTTGTCATTTTCGAGCATGTTAGCATAACCTTCTGAAGTGGACGCAGCAACCTCAAGAGCTGCATTGAATGGATTGATGAAACACGTCCAAAGATCGGTGCTTTGCCCTTGAACATACGTGTGAAAGCGGTTTTTCCATGATGGAAAATCATTCATGTGATTCAACTTCGGTGGACGGTTGTTACTGCCCGTTTCGCTTTCGCTAATAAGAAGATTTTGAATGCTTTGACTCTGATTGGAAACCAAGGCCCATTGACTTGGACTGATTGATGGCGATGGAAACATACTTTTTGCCCAAGCATCAGCAGAAGTTAGTTCTTGATTAGATTGTGAGTTCAAACTCCAATCTCAAGGACTTGTACAACTCATTTTGATGAGATAATAATTGATAACCTTCACAAACACAAACTGTTAAGTTCAAACAGACAAGAAATGAAAGATATAGACCTGTTCGAAAGATCAAGATTTGTTCGAAGGATCAACAGTGTTCGAAAGTTCACTGTTGAGTTTCGAGCAAAGTCTTCGAAAGATTCACAATGAAAGATCCTTATCTTTCGAATAGTTATCTCGAAAGATTCACAATTGAAAGATCCTTATCCTTCGAATGATTATTTCGAAGGATTCACAATTTGAAAGATCCTTATCTTTCGAATAACTATCTTTCGAAAAGATTCCCTGGTTCGAAGGATAGATCTCTGACTTCGAAGGATGGGTCGAAAGATGATATCTATCGAGCCTTCCTGATCGAAAGATTGTCTTTCGATGACGAAGGATATCCTTCGAAACCTTCTGACACAACTGAAAAAGTGACAGGTTGGTGAGAAAGGTGACAGGTTGGTGTACCAACTTTCGGCAGAAGGGATGTTCTGCCAACAACTTTTCACCAACTTTGACTTTCAAAAAAAAGTATGCCCAAAAATGGCAAACCTTATCCAGAAGGTCTGGTCACCGGAACACACCGGAAATATGGCCGGAAAAATACAAAGTTTCTTAAAAACGAATTTTAAGTTACCCAAACCAACCTTGAACACTCCCGGATAGTTTAGAACACGTTTTAAGGTTTAAAAATGCAAGAAAAACCACCAAAACGGGTACTAAACCAAGTGTCCAAACACACCAAGAACTTGAACAAACCCGGTTTTAAACAAGGTAAAGAGCCACGGCTCTGATACCACTTGTAGGTCCCTCTTCGGAGGATGACGAACCTAAACCTTGTTATACAAACCCACTAGCGAGTGCGGAATCCAAGCTAGCAAGCAAACCGGGATGAAGCAAGTATAAACACAAACACACAAAGTTTCACCGATTAACACCACTGTATTAATACGAATGAAGGTTACGGTTACAAGCACAATGTTTACAAATCTAACTTGCAAACTCTCAAAGTGTGTGTGTGTGTTTCGGACAGAATGCTCTCAAAGAATTTCTCTATCTCTTGGTTGTGCATCTGCCTCTCTTGAACACACTGCATGGGTATTTATATACCCAGCCCAATATGTCTGGTTCCAAGGATCCGATAGATGGTCCGAAAGATCATCTTTCGAATACACGGCTTTCGAAGGATCAGCAATCACCTCGAAGGATGATCTATCGATCATCCATCGAAGGTTCATCTATCGAGCACCTCGAAGGATCAACAATATCCTTCGAGGAGCTATCCTTCGACACAGACAAAACAAACAGTTTACTAACTGTTTGACCAAGTCAATCCGGAGGATGGTTGACCTGGTCAACTTACAGACTAACAAGGACATCGTTTTCATACAGACCGAATACAGACAAAGTACAGACACAAGTGCACCAACAAATCCATAATCACTGTGAGTATACTCGATCCCTTTTTGCTTTTAGCACTTTTGGGTGTTACATACGTTATCTATCAAATCACATTCAAACACAGACTATTTGAACGCTAACCTAACCGCATGTGCTACTTGACTAAATGATTGCTGTTTATTATGTTTACACGTGGAGTGCTATCTACCTGCTTTAGCAATATAGTACTATAGTTTGGACTCAGCACCCGTTCACACGGGGGTTGCTAAGGACAATTACTTACATGGATTATGGTGGTAATCATGTATTGCGAACTGTCTCGGACAGTCAACCCGGATTCGTTGGTATCGATCGTCCCATGTCGATAATTAACATGCATCGTTTTCCTCTGTGTACGTGCCTGGTTATGTGTAAACTATTCGAACTCTATATGCTATTATCAAACTTGTGTGCTCACCTTTATATTATATGTATTGACTTTATTTTAACGTATGTGACAGGTGCTTAAGGTGTTAGCTTGCTAGGAAAGCGAGGCAATAATAAAGCTTTAGAGTCCATCTAGCAGTTGTAGGTCGTAGCCTACCTAGGGGTCTCTAGAAGCAAATAAACAATAGCCTTGGAGCCGTTGGAGTTGTTCGATCAAGCATCTAAGGCATTAGTTGTCTGTAGATCTTGTCCGGATGAGTCTGAGTGACTCTGGGCAGTATTTGGACAATTTGGTCTGTAATAAATTAAATCTGAGTTGTCGGAACAGTACTATTTGTTTAGTTGTATTCTATGATAACTTTTTTATTTATTTGGGATACGGTATGGGACGTATCACTTAACTGAATTTGTAATAATAGTTGTTGTGGAAACTTCTGGACAATCTTTTTCGCTCAGTGCCGCGCCCTGATGATTCTGCCGTCGGTTGGGGTGTGATAGGTTGGTATCAGAGCCATAACTATAGGGAATTAGGTTAGACACGACCTAGTCCGGGTCGCTGTCTTAGAGACCTAGACTATAGCTAGGAACCAGTAGACCAAATTTATGTGTTTATTTATGCTATTCTTCGCTATCACTGCACTCGAATTCCAAATCAAGGTCAGCAATCTAGTCAGGATTAGGTGTGAAAACCGTAAACTCCTGGCTAAGTTGTTTGATTTATACCAAATATTTATATGTATCTCATTATTTTGACAACAAACGGGGAGAATTATACCAAATCAGGATTGAAACCCACATTTTGATGCAATTTTCCCCAGAATTCTCTTAAGAACAAGGAAGAAATTGCTAAGCCAGGGGTGAAACCCTAACCTCGGCAATTGTTCCAAACTTTAATTCGTCTCACCAAGGCATTCGATGGACTCTGATGTGTGTAAAATGCAACATATAAAACACATCAATTAAGGCATAAAACTAACCCTTTTTAAGTACTAATGTTGGAAAAATAGTGTTTTTGTCTTCCTTTTGTATTTTCAGGATGAAATAAGCTCAAAATCACAAAAGAAGCAAAAAGACCACTAATTCTACCATAAATACAAGAAAAGGAACAAAAGTGGACTGCCCGGACCCTCAACGACACCTCCCAAGGCAAAGGAGAAGAAACAGAGACTGAACACGCCCCGTGTCCAGCGAACACGGGGGCGTGCCCAGGAAGCAGCAGAAAAGACAAACCAGTAGAAGCTTCCATTGCTCACCACGGGGCCGTGTCCAGCGAGCACGGGGGCGTGGTGAAAGTACAGCAGGCGCATTAATTGTAATTCGCAATTACAATTAATGAAGAGAGAGAATGTCAGACGGGCACGGGGCCGTGTCCAGCGGACACGGGGCCGTGTCCAGCGTTCTGTTCAGCCTATAAATAGAGGAGCTTGGTTTCATTCTCTCTCATCCCTTGGCACACCACCTCTCTCACACTTCATCCACCACCCACCACCACCATAACACCATCATCCACCACCATCATCCATTGTCCATCGTAGAGTGTGTGAGTCGTCTCGGGATCCAAGATTGATAGTAAGAGTTCTTGACAATCAAGGCCATGTTTGCCTAAGTCTCTTACATCACTTGGTGAAGACAAGTGTTTAGTATAATACTTTTTATTTTTAATCTTTTGCACTTTTTATTTGGTTTTGTATTAATGACTTTAATAACTAGTTACTTATGTTGAAGGTGATCTTTCCTTATCGTTTGTCCGTGGTGTCTTGGCATTATTTTACTATCTATATAAAATAAAAGATTTTCACCATTCATATCTCCACGGTCTATATGGAGGTATGTTGGCTACCTGGTCGGGGGTTAAGGGAACGGTTTGGTAAAGGTCTTGCCCTTGTTCAGCGTTTAGAGGTCCTGCTTGGGACCTGGGTCAAATTTAGTAGGATCTCCTTCAATGCCCATAGGTATTGGATGGCGGGGATCCAAACTCTTTGACCCCCTCATAAGCTAACTACTATTAATACTATAACCCGGCTATTTAGGACTGTACCCCTGCTGACTCAGACTACTTAGCCGAGGGTAACGTCACCGCCAAAAGCGGGGCCTACCATAATTTGCATTAATAACTTAATTCATTATCTTTCAATAATCCGACCCTTTAGGATTGTATCCTTGCTGACTCAAACTACTGGGTTGAGGGTAACGTCGCCTTCAAAAGAGGGGCCTACTACAATAACTAAGATAATCTCTTAAACAAGTGCAAAAGTGCGAAAATAATCAAAGGTTATACTAATACACGTGTCGGATCCAAGTGATTCATCTTGTCTATCTGTTTTTATTTTATTTTTATTTTCAGCATTTAGTTTGTTTTTATTTTCTTAGTTTAAAACATTTTTCTAACCTTTTGATTTGATTAGACGTTGAGGATAAACCGGTATTAAAAGCTCTTGTGTCCTTGGACGACCTCGGTATCTTACCAACACTATACTACGTCCACGATGGGTGCAATTGCCCATATGTGTGTTTAGTGTTAGTGAATATCGTGTTTTATAAATTTAAAACATGGCTAAAAGTGTAAAAAGGGCTTAAATACTCATCTAAATTATATACACACTAGCACGCATCAAGTTTTTGGCGCCGTTGCCGGGAACACAAGGATTTTAAGAAAGTTAGGAATCAACGGCCTAATCATCTTTTTATTTTTCTTTAATTTTTTTAGGATTTTTTTTAGATTTTTCCGCTTCTGCAAAGCTCAACACGGGGCCGTGCCCGCTGAACACGCCCCGTGCTCAATCGTTGGAACTGGCAATCCTGTTTTATATCAGACAGTAGGCTGAACACGGGGCCGTGTCCACTCAACACGCCCCCGTGCCCAAGATTCAGTTGCTGAAAACAGAACCGTTAGATCCCGGCGGTTGGTAATTTCTGATACAAACATGAGTGATAGTAATTCTTTTTACTTTCGGCACTCTTATGGTTTGTGGTATCGAATATGTGGAGGCGAACATGAGGAATTAAAATGTTTCTTCCTCACTTATAGGCCCCACTATATAGACCCACCAATTCCTTGTAACCTTAAGAGGGGCGAAAGTAAAAATAAGCACTATTTCTCCCTCGAATGCGCCCAGCCAGATATTCTAGGAGAAATGCTCCTTGACGAGTTATTTCAACTAGAAGAACTAATTCTCAATTGGTCAAAAGAACTTAGGAAGGATTTTTTAGATCCATCCCAAGATGATGACCTTGAGAAAATGTTGGAACCGCATTCCGACAACCTCGTTGCTCCCGAAAATAACTTCTTACCTAGAAAAGACACGGACGATAGTCGTCCCTGTGCCGATTGTGCCGTGAAGGACTCCCCATCGACTTCGTTCGGTGCATACATAGACCTGAGCGATTTGGCATACACCTTCTTTAACGAGAGCCCGGAAAAGGGTTGGACTTGTCCACCTAGAATGAAAATAGGAATTACCCTCACCGACAACCTCTTGCGTTCTCGCCTTAGTATAGGACAATTAAGGTATCTTAGGCACTATGGGGTTGTTCCAACAAGTCAAGAACCACCCGATATAGATTAGCTCCTTAATAAAGACAAAACTCCATAAAACAGCCCTCCGACACGGGGTCGTGCCCGGTCAACACGCCCCCGTGTTCGCTCAGAAGATTTTCTGCTGATTCTGTCAGAATACGGACAAAATGTGTCAGGATTTTCTCTGCACACGGGGCCGTGTCCAGCGGACACGGGGCCGTGTCCAGTGTGCTATCGTTTTCTTTAAATGCAGCCTGAATCATGCTCATTTTTTACCACTCCACCAAGCAGAGATCCCTGGAATCTTCACATATACCATCCTAGGTAAGTACCAAAAGAAGATTCCTAAGGACCATCTTGTCTTTTCCACTTTTGTTCATTTCCTCTTCTTCCAAAAATTTTTCAAACCTTACCTCCATGGAAGCTTGGAAACCCATGATTCCAACCTTCTATGAAAGGTTTGTAGGAGTTTTTTCGCTATGGATTCTTGTCTAAAGTTAGTTCTATAACTTTGTTTTTAAATTATCTGAGCTCAAAACACAACATAAGTATGTGAAAATAATTTAAAAACCTGGAACCGTTAGACAAAATTCCTGCAGACAGCTGAACACGGGGCCATGCTCACTGAGCACGGGGCCGTGTTCGAGGTACTGTTTTGCAAAAGTTTAGTTATCTTCGGCTTATTTCGCAGAAAATGGCTAGCCGAAACAGCGGAGCGTCTTCAAGGAATAACCGAAATGGAAGGAGATCGTCCACAACGGAGGATTCCCTAGTAAACTACGTTTACGCTTTAAGGGAAGCCATAGACGAAATGACAAGTGTAGAAGAAGCTTTAGTGGACCGTATTAATCATCTGACGATAGGTTTGGAGGGCTGCCTGCAAGAAGTAAACCTTCTGCACCAAAGGTTAAACCTTCTTGCTTCCCCGCCTTTGGTTCCGGTGATAACACACAGGGCGTGGAATGTAGTACCCGAGGTTATCATTCCAGCGGAATGGCACGCCTTGCACCAAGTACCTCAACCGAGGGTAGTGCAAGGAGTCCCGGTAAGCGCTCCTCCTCAAGATACCGAAGAGAATGAAGCTACCTTCTACCTCCCAAGGGAGATAGAAGAATGGCTTTGAGTGAAAACCGAGGAGCCATAGGCTAGAGAGTGTTTCTACATCGGGGAGCTATTCCCGAAATTTTCCTAAATAAGTAGAACCTTTATGATAACCTTATGTATCCCTTAGTTAATTAGCTATCTTTATGTAATTTCTCTATGATTAGCAATGTTATGATGGTTTTTATGATTTATGGATTCATGGTGGTAATGGATGAAAAAGGGAACGAGAAAAATGGAACCATGCACGAAGAACAGAACAACCCGACAAAAATCTCAATCACAGAAGGCTCAACACGGGCCGTGCCCAACCAAAACGGCCCCGTGCTGAGCCCCCTGCAGAAAATCACCCAGTTCAGGTAACTGGACACGGGCCGTGTTCAGCGGACACGCCCCCGTGTCCAGGCTTCTGTTTCAATTCTCTAATTTTTGTTACTGGCACTTGACCACGGGGCCATGCCCGGTCAACACGGGGCCGTGTCCAGAGTGCCAGTAACACAAATCTTTGTTTTTAAACACACTTTTATACATTCTAATCAACCAAAAACTTTATTTTTGGACACATTGAGGACAATGTGTAATTTAAGTGTGGGGGGGGGGGGATGCTAAAACCTTGAAATTTTGCAAAATCCTAAAACAAGCGTTACACAAAACTCTATTGGAACCGCTAAACACCCCAAATTTTTTCAAAAACTTTTTCATTTTTTTTATTATTTACTTGTCTTAGTTTAAGTTGGGAATAACAAGTTCTAAAAAGGTTATATTTTTACAAGTTTACAACCGATAGCGTCGTGATAAAAAGAACTAACATAAGAAAATTATGAAACGGTATAACAAGTCTAGTTAAAAATTCGATTATATATGCTTGGTCACATTAAAAACCCATTCCCACAAAAGTGAGTTTTGAGCCTTTATTGAGCATAAAAATACACATATTTAGATTAAATGCTCATTTTTCGTTTCTTGTGTGAATAGCCGCTTGGTCTTTACAGATCTAGAACTTGCCACGATGATACATTCCCGGTCCTTACCAACTTAAACCCAAGTAAGTAAATGATGGAGGCATTAGGACTAACTATTTTTCTTTCAAAACCATTATTTTTCATTTTTTTTACCTACCCAAAATCCCCCTAGAAAACCCCTTTGAGCCTAAACCTTTCATTTCATTACCCCAAAAACCATTTTTACCCACCAAGAACCTTTTTCATTTTCTTCACCTTTTATTTTAGTGACAAGCTCGGTTTTTCGTCAACTTGCCCTTTCATGTGACATCAAAAATATATATATATATATATATATATATATATATATATATATATATATATATATATATATATATATATATATATATATATATATATATATATATATATATGAAGTCAAAAACAAACAAAAGCTACAAAAGCTTGTTTGGAGAAATACTTCAAAATTAATAAGTCACTAAAAACAAGGTATTTTACGAAAACCGACACTTGTTACGATTTTCGCCCTTTTTTTTTTTACTAACCACTAACCAACCACCCACCTTTAAACCCAAGCCTTCACCCCAAAAGTCCTCTTGATATTTACAAAGGTAAAAAGTTAAAAAGGAGGAGGATTGATTGCTTGGCAAGCCTATGGAAGACGTAAGTTCCGTGCCGCTCTCGAGTGATTCACTAAAATATACACCTTCGGCCGAGTGTTGAGTGATCTCCCGTGAGGTATGTGAACTTGTATATAAATGGAATTTTAATAAGACATGCTATACCCAAATAAGTAATTTATCTTGTGAAAAGTTCAAAATAAATCATAACGAATAGGATTGTAAATAAATAAAAATAAAACCTATAAAAACCTTGGATTCCCGACACTCTAGGACAAGCTAAAAACTTCTCTTCTACCCATTCCATTTGGGAGTGTAAGCCACATTTAAAGAGTTTTGCTTGAGGACAAGCAAAAGTTCAAGTGTGGGGGTATTTGATGTGTGTAAAATGCAACATACAAAACACATCAATTAAGGCATAAAACTAACCCTTTTTAAGTACTAATGTTGGAAAAATAGTGTTTTTGTCTTCCTTTTGTATTTTCAGGATGAAATAAGCTCAAAATCACAAAAGAAGCAAAAAGACCACTAATTCTACCATAAATACAAGAAAAGGAACAAAAGTGGACTGCCCGGACCCTCAACGGCACCTCCCAAGGCAAAGGAGAAGAAACAGAGACTGAACACGCCCCGTGTCCAGCGAACACGGGGGCGTGCCCAGGAAGCAGCAGAAAAGACAAACCAGTAGAAGCTTCCATTGCTCACCACGGGGCCGTGTCCAGCGAGCACGGGGGCATGGTGAAAGTACAGCAGGCGCATTAATTGTAATTCGCAATTACAATTAATGAAGAAAGAGAATGTCAGACGGGCACGGGGCCGTGTCCAGCGTTCTGTTCAGCCTATAAATAGAGGAGCTTGGTTTCATTCTCTCTCATCCCTTGGCACACCACCTCTCTCACACTTCATCCACCACCCACCACCACCATAACACCATCATCCACCACCATCATCCATTGTCCATCGTAGAGTGTGTGAGTCGTCTCGGGATCCAAGATTGATAGTAAGAGTTCTTGACAATCAAGGCCATGTTTGCCTAAGTCTCTTACATCACTTGGTGAAGACAAGTGTTTAGTATAATACTTTTTATTTTTAATCTTTTGCACTTTTTATTTGGTTTTGTATTAATGACTTTAATAACTAGTTACTTATGTTGAAGGTGATCTTTCCTTATCGTTTGTCCGTGGTGTCTTGGCATTATTTTACTGTCTATATAAAATAAAAGATTTTCACCATTCATATCTCCACGGTCTATATGGAGGTATGTTGGCTACCTGGTCGGGGGTTAAGGGAACGGTTTGGTAAAGGTCTTGCCCTTGTTCAGCGTTTAGAGGTCCTGCTTGGGACCTGGGTCAAATTTAGTAGGATCTCCTTCAATGCCCATAGGTATTGGATGGCGGGGATCCAAACTCTTTGACCCCCTCATAAGCTAACTACTATTAATACTATAACCCGGCTATTTAGGACTGTATCCCTGCTGACTCAGACTACTTAGCCGAGGGTAACGTCACCGCCAAAAGCGGGGCCTACCATAATTTGCATTAATAACTTAATTCATTATCTTTCAATAATCCGACCCTTTAGGATTGTATCCTTGCTGACTCAAACTACTGGGTTGAGGGTAACGTCGCCTTCAAAAGAGGGGCCTACTACAATAACTAAGATAATCTCTTAAACAAGTGCAAAAGTGCGAAAATAATCAAAGGTTATACTAATACACGTGTCGGATCCAAGTGATTCATCTTGTCTATCTGTTTTTATTTTATTTTTATTTTCAGCATTTAGTTAGTTTTTATTTTCTTAGTTTAAAACATTTTTCTAACCTTTTGATTTGATTAGACGTTGAGGATAAACCGGTATTAAAAGCTCTTGTGTCCCTGGACGACCTCGGTATCTTACCAACACTATACTACGTCCACGATGGGTGCACTTGCCCATATGTGTGTTTAGTGTTAGTGAATATCGTGTTTTATAAATTTAAAACTTGGCTAAAAGTGTAAAAAGGGCTTAAATACTCATCTAAATTATATACACACTAGCACGCATCAGACTCCAACGACCTGAACTCACAAGTATGACCTAGGAAACGCGTGCGTAATGCCCGAGAACCAGGGCAGGAACACGACTCCTAGAGTCGAAAGTGATGACAAGTCTGTTGTGAATAGTTGAATTGTCTTGGTTAGTCAATGTCTAGTAGTCGCAGACAATCTACCTCTGGATTTTACGTATTACCTCGTTGATTTTATGTGTTCTACCTGTTTACGTGTTTATATTTCTGCTGGTTATTCGATTTTGCTATCATTTTGCGCGACTCGTACTGCTATTCTATCTCAATTCGATCTCCAGTTGAAGCAATCTAGACAATATTATCATGTTATGCTATACTATACTATGCTAGTCGGTATATTACACGCGATCGCTATACAAACGATGCACGAACTTGGAAGGATAGGTTTCTGTTTTCTGACTGCTACTGTGCTAAATCGTGTATGTGTATATGTGCTTCTGTGCTCTACTTACTTATGTGTTTCTGTGATTATGTGGATTCTGTGCTTTTGTGTTTACGCAAGATGTGTTTCGATGTGCTCCTGAGCTTTAGTAATCTAGACGTGTGAGGAGAGATTCGATGTCGTTGTGTTGAATCCTGTGGCGATGTCTGTTGCAGACCATGTCGTCATCCGGATCACGCCAACGTCTTACCCGTCAGGAGAAGAGAGTCCGACGTCTTGCTGCGATCATCTCCAAGTCTGTAGCGAAAGCTGTAAGTTAGGTGTATGAGAACGCGAGCAAATCGTCTGAGGTGTCTCATGCTGATACTCCGAAAGATTCCAACCGTAGGATCAGTTTTGACCTCACGAGTGAGTCAATCAGAGCTAGTGCTTACTGAAAATGTGGCGGAAACACATTTTCAGCATGATACAAAGAAAACTGTTACAGAATGGAGTAGAAACAGAGAATTCACACTTAAAATACTTTTTCTTCACTTGATAACGCTTGTCGTACGTACAACAGTTCGACGTGGAGTTCCAGAAACGTTACAAATGAAATCAGCACCAGGGGTATTTATAGACAAAGTGGTCCGCTCATGTGACATGTCCACAAGAGCGGTCCAGACAACAAAGCTGGTTCGCTTTTGTGGACACATGTCACAAAAGCGGACCTACAACATGAAATTCATAAATATACACTTTAACCCCCTGGATTTATACAAAATGACCTATCTGGACCCTATACCTTAATCTAGCATTACAAAGACGCAGGCTTTAGACATTGTGCATCAACAAACTCCCCCTTGGATGAAGCCGCAGTCTTTGTCTTGAATGTTAGTCTTCAGATAGCTTTGTACTTCACTTCACGCCCCTTAGGCTTCCTGCTCAACGCAATTCTAATCTTTTCATTTTCTTTCTTCCTCGCTTTCTCTTCTTTTTCCTGTTGCTTCATAAACTTTCCTCTATTTTCTTCCATCCTTTGATTCTCACGATCACGTTTACGCTTTGATTTCTGCTTCATCTTCTCGTCTAAAGACCACCACGAAGATTTCCACTTGTTTTCAGAGTTGATACCTTTCTGAACACACAGTGATACAACACGTTGAAACTGAAGAGCTTGCTCTTTATCTGCTGGCGAGTAGCGAATCTTGTGAATGAATAGACATTCGATATCTTTCGCTGAGCAATTAACTAACCACATCGGGTCGTAAACTGTCACACCCCGACCACATAAAACAACAAAACGTGGCGGAAACGTCGGGGAGTGTTGTAACAGAATCATTGTTTCACAACCATGGATTAAACAAATTTCGTTTTATTGAATTGAATGTATTACAATGTCTTAACAACAAAGAAAATATAACATAGTTAACTAGTCTTGCATCTTTTAATGTCACTAAGGCACTCATCCAATCCTATGTGAGCATGCATCAATATCATCATCAAATATCATCAACTATTGTACCTGAAACACATGTGAAAATACGTCAGCATAAAAATGCCGGCGAGTACATAGGTTTTATTGATTTAGGATTCATGACTTATAAGTTTAGAAAAAGTTGTTTAACAAACGTCAGTCATGATCCTTGTAAAAAGTTTTGTTTTATAAATCGTTTGAAAATCGATAATAGATATGTATCGTTAAAAGAATGATGTAAGGTTAAATGAATAACCAAGTAAAAATGAGTTTGTATATAACAAACTGTTTTGTAAAACAATGTCTTGTGAAAAATATGTTATTTGTGTAAAATGTACAAGTCCAAATTGAATGATTTAAATAACGCTACGACATGTAATATAATACAAGCACTTATATATAGGAAGTACCAGCGGCGTATCCACCATGCTTGTATCATATTACACACGCCTCGTTACCTAATCACTTCCCTAACCCAACAGCTCAAATAGTTACAAGTGGTTCATGAAATCAACAGATACAAACGGTTCACACGGTTCAACATATACAAAAGGTTCCCATAATTTCAATGGTTACAAACGGTTCACATAGTCAAATAGTACAACGGTTCAAAATGTAATTCAATCTGTCCATATGCTGGATGAGCATGTGGAGCAAAATGTAATGTAAAACAATGTACTAAGTATGCACTAAATGAACATACATAGCTCAAAATGTCATGTAAAACGATGTACTAGGTATGCACACAATGGGCATACATAGCATGTGATGTAAAATGTACTAAGTATGATGAACATACATAGCATGAAATGTCATGTAAAACGATGTACTAAGTATGCACACAATGGGCATACATAGCAAAAACGCAATGAAATCATGTACTAATAGCGTACTAGTGAATATAGCAAGTATATGATATAAAAGCATGAAATCATGAAAGTAACAAGTAGGCACATGTGTTTCACCCCAAAACAGTTTGAAAACAGTAAAATAGGGGACTATGTACTCACTTGAGGGTGCTTAGAAGTCTTGACTAACAACCAAGCAAAGCTAGAGGGATCACGGAAATCAAACGACACCTAATATAGGTAACTACATTAATAACCGGTCCTAACTCGGAAGATCGGATAGTATGAGGTTTTGTAAACCAAACGAGTATTGGAACTCATATGATATGGTCTAACAAAGCCTGCATACTAAAATGAAACCTAACCTAAGTGGTTACGACCCATTACGACCCGTTTAGGTAGCTTATGCTACTTTAACGCGTCGTTCGCGTAAAACGCGTTCGGAACGCCTAACTAGTCCTATGACAAGTAATGTATGCCTTAACATGTCTAATATTATTGTCTAATTATTTAAGATGTCAAAATTTAGGTTACATATGCTTAAAATGAATTTATGCGTAAAAAGGGCATTTTGGTAATTTTCCTAAGGCATAAGAATTACTTATCATACAACTACTTAAACGACGTGACCATAAGGTATAACCTCGGAAGGTTATTCCCTAAACAACTATGGTCACCTAAAGAGTTTGGTCGGATCCTAATGATCGACCAAATGGGTCGGGTTCGAAAGTATAAGCGATTGATTAGATCGCTTACCTTTACGACCCTAAACAAGCACAAATCTAAAAGCGACGAGCTAAACATGCTAGAACATGTTTAGTAGAGTTGGAAAACAGATTTGGTATCAAAACAAACGGTTTTTATACCCTAGAGTAGTTTGGTTACAAAATACGCGAGGAAACGCATTTTGGCCGAAACTACGACTAGTCACTGAGCCTAGATAACGTGGTAATCAGTGGGTATAGTCACTAGGGACTATAACCATCGTGATTACGCTCATGTTATGAAGTTCAAACGAACTTCGCGTTGACCATAAACTGGTCAATGCAGAAAGTCAAACGCAGTTTGACTTTAACGCTAAAACGAATGAAAAACGCGAAAGAATACTTACAGAAGGTCCCCGCAAGATTCGAACCCGATTCACTCTCAGGTAGGAAGCATATACTTCCACTTAGAGAGTGTAGAATCAGATTCAAATGTGAGGAATGAATGAAATGGGTGAGGGGTATTTATAGATTTCTTGGAACCGTTAAGATCGTTCGTCGAATAACGTGCTTTAATCTTAACCATACACATGTGCCCATGGTTTTGTAAAAACCATGGGAGCCCCTAGAATGAGTCCATGGTATAATTAAAACCATTGAATATTAGCCCATGGTATTGCAAAACCATGGGTTAAAACCATCAAATCTCAAAAGTGGACCAAGTTCAATGTATCTGCTAGAAATTTCAAAAATGGTCCCTGCACTTGTAAAACTTGATTTTTTTGCACTTTTAAGCCCCGTTAACCCCATTTCAAGGCTCTAAAATAAACTTAAAGTATAAGGAACTTAAAATATGCTCAAAAACATCTCGGATGTCGGTTCGTTTGGTCGTACGATTGTGTTGTTCGGTTAATTACGACGGAAATCGTAATGAACACAAAAACGATCCAAATTACGCGACGAATGGAATTTTATCATGCCAATCACTAAAATAAAATATTTTAATGATTACGTAAATTTTTGGATGTCCGGACATATTCAGGACGTAAGATATGTGCGAAAATGCAATGCAAACTTATGCACTTTTGACGCTTTTAGTCTCTATTGATCAAATAAGTTTATTTTAGCATACCGAACCCCTCAAAGCCTAATTATAAGCTACATAAAGGATATTTAGGGTATGTTTAACTTATGATCATGTTCCAGAGGGTCTGTTACAGTACGAATTGACATACTTTCGCAGTTTGTCGTATTTAGTCACTGTAAGCGAATAAACTTGATTTCGGCATACCAAACCATCCAAAACTTATTTCTAAGTTATGTATGGGTTACTTAAGGCATGTTAAGCCTATGTCACTGTTCCGGAGTGTTTGTTGCATTAAACTGGTTATATTTATGCATCAGATCGCGTATAACCTTCCAGAAAGCGATTTAAAGCCCGAAATCGAATAAGAATTAATATGTGCAAATGATACACATATTTATACAAATCCCAAGTATGAAATACATGGATGAAGTGACATAGGTGTCACATAAACATGAATATCTCTCAACTCTCCACCAGCTCTGTACGTGATTATTGCCTCGGTGGTTATACAACTATAAACCCAATCGATAAAACCTTTATAGAATTCCTGCTCCATTTCTGGCATCGGAATTGTCTTAATTGTACCCGGAGGCTTCATATTCAGAATAGTTTCTACAACCCCAGTTTCCGGATCAACTCTCTGAACACGCCTTGGACGATGAGGCTTCCACTTTCGAAATGGCTTCAATTGTTCATATTTAATGTAGCCCCACATCGCGGTATCATTCTTTCTCACCTTGTAATTCAAGACTCTCACCTTTGCTAATTTATCAACGTCCCACCACGGTAATGACATTATGTCATATAGATGTTCAAAATACTGGACGCCATATTCTCTTCGAATAGCATAAGCGTTAACTTGCGGAAGAAAACCCCAACTAATAATATCGCCAAGCGAAACATTTCGATGTCGTTGGAAGTACTTCAGCGGCCTCTTGAATTTTCTTTCATGAGAATCTTTAAACCATTTAGAACGATCAATTTCTACAACCTTTGATTGACCTTTATCAACATTAGATTGGCTTTCCTGCTCAGCTTCTTTTCTCAAACATTCAAATACATTATCATTCACTACTTCAGTCACTTTCTGATGTAATTCATCTCTATTCTCAGCAGCAAAGAATTCCATTAATGTTGGAAGTTTCGAAGTATCTTCAGGAACCTCTTCATTATCCGAACATTCTTCAACCTCAACTCTATCATAGATATCAGCATCTCCAACATAATCATACTTATAATCTTGCTGTTTATTGATATCAAACGATTCTAAGTCCTCTTCGAAGTCGAAGGGAATTTCAGGGTTTACATTTTTAAGCATTTCTTTATACTCCTCTAGACGCACAAACAACGGCTCATGATGCTCAACAATCTGCGTCTTACTCGACTCCCCCTTACCCTCAGCTTCACCACTTTCTTCATTGATAGTGTCGTTCAACAGATCTTCAATAACTTTTTCATTTGAGGCTTCAGTCACTCTAACCCCTGAACCTCCTGCGGCGTCATCATCATCATCACCTTTAGAACTGTGACTACTCGCAGAAAATACAAACTCATCCTCATCATCATCTTCATCATCCTCTTCATCTTCACCACCAATTAATTCAGGTGTTGGAGTTTCTTCTACAAATACACCAGGAACTGAAGATATAGGCTCAGGATTTTCTATCACCATCGAAGGTACAATAGACATTTTAGGCATAGCTGAACTTCCTTCAACCCCTTTACCCTTATCTTTCATCTTCCTTTCTAATTCTGCTTGACGTTCTGCACGAAGGTCTTCTAGCTTCAACTCTTCAAACTTTTGATCAACTGATATTCCAATCAAACTTTTAACCACTCTATTCAGCATATATACTTCATGATCACTAATTGCTTTAGATGCTGCAAGTTCTTTGTTTTTAAGCTTGAAATATTCGTTCTGACAATCACGACGATTCTTCTCTTCTTCTAATTCAGACACTCGAACTTTTAGAATGTCAATTTCAGATTGATTTGTTTCAACCTTCTTTTCTAACTCTCGTACACTATTCTCAAGCACTTTTTCTCTATCAATTGAACTTTTGTTCTCAGCTGCCAACCTTTTGTTCTCTGCTATCACCTTCTCTATTTTCTTTTCCAACTTCAACACTTGCGAATTATTTGCAAAATCGAAGTCAACGTCTAGTAGGTTATCTTGCGGTGTCGGAAGACCTTTACCCGAAGAACCAGGTTGTACTTGGGAAAGTGGAGGTGTGCCAAAGAGATCTTGTAAAGTGTAATATGGTTGTTGTGGTGGTGGTGTTGTTTGTGGAGTAGGTGATAGTTGTCTTGGTGGAGTGGGAAGTCTGGGTGGTGTTGAGTGTGATGGAGGAGTAGGTTGTCTTGGTGATTGTTGTGGTGTTGGTTGTCTGGGAGGAGATTGATGTATTGGAAATTGTGGAGGTGTTGGTTGACGTGGAGGTGTCGGTTGACGTGGAGGTGTAAGATGCGTTTACATGATCTTCTGAGGACGCTTCGACACGTTAATCTTTGGTGTAGTTCTTTTTCGACCAGCAACTTTCTTTTTACCTCTCGGAGTAGATTGTGATGCTGAAACATGCTCCGGAGAAGGTTCATAAGGGGCATCTTCTTTCTCTTCTCTCTTCCTCTTTCTATCAACTTCTCCTGTTCTACCTCCTCTCTCATTCGTCTTTCACGTTCTTTTGCATCAATCACTTCATATTCAAACAAACTAGATGTAACATCCGCCAATTTTAGAGCTATAGGATTAATGCACCTCCCCGTTAGTCTTTGGGGTATTGTTAGGAGGAGACATATCAACCTCCCGTGAAACTTTGGGGTTAGGTACTTTAACGCATTGGGAAACTTGGGCTATCACTTGGACTACGTAAACTAGCATGGTTGAAACTATTTTATTATGTTCATGTTGGATATGAGTTTTATTCTAATATGCTATGTAAACAAACTTGTATACTCGCTCTTTTCTTTTGCATTGAACTCTATTTTAATACATGTTGCAGGTTGATTATTGAAGTATGGATGAATGATGAAACAAGTTAGGGTGGCTAGATACACACCTAGATTAATCTATCATTTTGTGTGTTACGTTATGTCATGAAACAATGTTGTTATTTCCTTTTGAATTATGTATGACATTTAGTTTTGAAATGAAATTTGAATTTAATTAAATATTGTCACATAGTGTTATGACGTCTCTAGCAATCTATACACACTTCGTCTCATCCCGATGTTTCCGCCATCGGTTGGGGTGTGACTGATTGGTATCAGAGCCATAACTATAGGGAATTAGGAAAAGTAGGAATGCTTTAACCTAGTCTATAGTTTTAGAGCTTTATTCTCATGTTTTGCTTGAAAGTACTTGCATACTATCTTATTTGCCTTTATTTGTTCTCTTTTAATCTTACGAACATAAATGTCACTTATGTGTTAACACTTGACATGCTATACTTGTTTTATTATGTGTTAATACTTGTTCCATCGTTCGATTCTTTATGTGTATCCTTTAACACACTCCCCTTTTCTAAAGTGTTTTAGTCGATTTTTCTTAAACTCGAAAACACTCGTATTGTACAAACGAGACGAGTTTACCAAAATAGGCGTGAAACCCACAATTTGGTAAACGACTTTCATTCCGTTTGATTCCATTTTTGCACGAAATTCACCATTAAGTTAGGAGTGAAATCCACATCTTAATGGAAATTTCAAATTTAAATTCGTCAAGTTAAGGTACGAAGTCGTCAAGCTAGGGGTGAAACCCACACCTCGTCAACTAGTCCCACTCCTTGATTTTCAAAAAAAAAAAAAAATCCCGCTAAGTCTCGAATTTTCGATGTATTGGGAACATGTAGTAACTGGAAGGGTGAATACCATTAACCGAGATATCGGCGAGAGTATTCCACCTATTAGGCCAAAGCTTGTTTCTCAATTTCAAAAGATCTTTCGAGCACTTTGGTTAGTCAATGTTCCGTCTGGAACCATCCAAGTTTTATTCGAGCCTACGCTTTTATTATTTTCGATCTTTTGTCACTTTTGAACAATTTTTCGAGATTTCATTATACATTATTAGCATGCATGATTCCACGAAATTTTATTTACGCTTTTATAACAACGAGCAGAGACATATCGTCGAGATAGGAGTGATTTCCTTACCTTGACGATTAACTCCGCCTCCTTTCTCATCTTACAACGACCTCACCAACGGATTAGGGGTGATTCCCTTACCTAGGTGATCATTACCAATGCTTTCTTTTAATAGATTATTTTATGTAAATACGGTCATGTTATATCCAAATCGTTTATCATTACAAACCTCTAATTATTTCAAAATGCATTACTTATATAAAGGAATCTCTTACCTTACCATCTATTTTCCTATAGCTCACATACACGAAATTCTTAACTTTTTCATTGACGCTTGTTCTTCAACATTCGAAATTTCACGAAATGCTACTCATCAACTTAGTCAGTCAAAAAAAAAAAAATCCATGGCCCACGAAATTTCGCATTCAACATAATTATTAAAGCACGCCCATCTCACATATCGTTAAACTAGAGATTTCTATTTTTAATTGAGAATCAAATCGACTTTTTCGCACACACCTATAAAATATTACCAGTATTATTTAAGCATTTACGAAAACTCCTTTTCAAACCAATAAAACATTCTTCAACAATCACTAAGTTCGTATACCAAATTCCTTTTTCTAAGGATCAACTTTTTCTCAAGAATCTACAAACTTCAAAACTTTCTAATATAAAAGTTGCCTAAAACGATGCAAGCTTATTGATCCCAAGAACTTTTCAAAACCTCGCTCGATACGCCAATTAAAAACACGTGGGTAAGGAAACTTCATAAGAACCGACAAATTTTCAACTATGTAAATTCTTTTAAAACCATGGTAGCATTCCCATACTTTTACAAAGTACTATTCGCATAAACAAAGTACTATTTGCATAAATAGTGGATGATTTATATTCTCCTTACATTCATAAACTAGATTCTACATTTCATAACAACTCAACCTGTTTTTGATTCAATAAACTCCACGTTTCGCTCACAACAATGCATTATGTTACGCTTATGTTCCGATTATTATTCTTATTCATACAATTATACGTCTACACTTATATTCGCATTTATGCATTTACGTTACGCTTAGCATATTCATACGATACACGCTCATACTATATTTGTCAAATATGCATGAACGTATACACTTATATTCATACACCTACATCTTATTCATACTTATGCAAATATTTTTTTTTACACTTAAATTTATGCTCCCACATTTTAATCATGCTCATACACTTGTGTTTACTCTTATACTCATAATCATGTTTATACTTGTACAGCCTACACTTTCATTTATTGATGTACTCATACACGTATATTTACCCGTATACATTCACACTCACCTTTATACTCACGCAATTTACGTGATACTTACATTCATATTCATACACCTACATTTTACTTATAATCATATACACATTCACACGTATGCAATTTGCATATACGCTTATACCGCTATGTTTATACTTGTATTTATATTCAGACACATTCTCACGTCTTTTCCTCGTATTTATATACTCATAATTACCACGACACGTTTCGTGTCTATACTTTGACTCATATTTACACACGTACTCCCCACAATATGTTCGTATGCTTACACTTGTACTCATATTTATACTCATACTCGCAACAACATACTTGCACTTGTACTTATACAATCACGTTTACACTCATATATATATATACTCATACATTCCATTCGTATTTAAACATTCACGTTTTACACTTAATTTCCACATTTACATCCATACTCATGCATCTTGTGTTTATACTCATGTTTATACTCGTATTCACACTTGTACTCGTATTCACACTTGTACTCGTATTCATACTCCTACGCTTTGTGTTTATACTTACACTCATGTTTGTACTCACACTTATACTTATTTTTTTTCGTACACGTTATGCTTGTCCTTTTTCTCATACTCATGCCATGCGTGTTGTGTTTATGCTCACGCGTGTATTCATATTTGAACATGTATGCTTATGCTCCATTTATACACAAGATTTGTACTTTCGCACCCATACGTGAGCGAAACCTGAGGGATTCGCTTACGTTGATCTTATGCTATTTGGAACACAAACATGCTTATATGCTACATTTCTTTCACACGCAGTCTTATCTTCATAATTTATGCATACCTTAATTCATACACAACTAGTACAAGCTATGCGGATCATGCGACGATCAATATAATCGCGGGTGCACACGGGATTATAGTGATAGGCGTATGAGAAACCATAGAGTGTACTACTGTGTATAGTAAGACACGAAACGTAACATGACACCGAATACGAAACGGACGTAATGTGGTCAAAACATAGTGGATACGCCGCTGGTACTTCCTATATATAAGTGTTTTCATCATGTTACAAATTTCGTAAAACGTGCCATGAGAGATTCAGCGTTTTGCAGACCTTTTGGACCTAATTCAAACTTTAAACAACTCACAAACGCCTTGTATCTGATTATCCACGACGAGACTTCATTCTTAACCCGCTACTTTCATCTATACAATATTTATGCTATTCTTATACTCATAATCGTTATTAGATCAAACGTTCACCCTTATACCTCAATTATACCCTGTTGTCGCAAACTCCAAGGCCTCAATTTTAAACAATCCTCTTCTGTTTGCAAAAACCCTATCGAGTCTTCCTTCTAAATAAATTTCGGGACGAAATTTCCTAAAGGAGGGGAGACTGTAACGCTCCACGTTTTCATAACTTTCCTATTTAGAAATCGAGTAAAAAAAAATCTATTTTTTTAGAAGCTTGCCTCTTTCAAAATTATAATCCGTTGAATCGTCGAAAAATCTCTTATCCTTAATTTAATTCATTATAAATATGATTATTTATTCATTTTTTTAAATTAATTAAACTAACTACTTTTATAAATTTAAAAGTTTTGTTTTAATCTAGTTAGTCTCGTTAGGATTTAAAGTTGAAAAAAAAATACAACTAACCAAGTTAACCTAGCTATTTAATTAACTACTCAAAGTGAGGGACTATTTGTGTATATATTAAATGTATAAAAGAAAGAGGAAATCTAAACCCTAACACTCCTCAATTTTAATAGCCGCACACTCCCTTATTTTCTCCATCCTTTCTCTACAACCTTACCCACACACACACAAAACCATTTGAGGCACTCATACATAACACAAGCTAACTACCCTCTCGTTTCCCCATCCCCTCTGCAATATCATCCAATACACAAACATCACACCCACCTAAGCTTGTGAGAGAAAGGTATTACAAAGAAAATAAAAGGTGAACTAGAGAGAGAGAGAGAGAAAACGGCAGCCGGCATTGAGTTCTGGAGAGCCGCGGCGGCGGCAGACGGCAGCGCCGCCGTCTGCAGCGGCGGTGGTGCGACAAGATCAGTGGAGGTGGTGATATAGCTCGAGTTTTGTTAATTTGGTTCAGTCTCAGATCTGGTTCAGGGTTCCGTTCGGGTCTCGAGTTGGGCTCCAATTGGTTCGGGTTCAGATTATGTGTCGATTTCGGTCAGGTTCCGACTTGGTTTAGCTTCCGGCCTCGGGTTCGGGTCCTGTTCGACTTCAGTCTACTCCGGTCATCATCCGTTCCGGTTCAGACTCGGTACGGAGGTCGACGGAAACTGTTCTTCATCGTGTTCGGTACACCCATTTTCCTATTCCATTACCTCGTTTAATTAATGGATGACATTCTCTACATTTCAAAACTTAGTTGAAACAAAGAGAAAATATAGATATACAAACAATTCTGTTGGTTGTTTATTTTATAAAGAAGAGTAAAAATGATTCATGTTATATACACACCACTCCTACAGTGGTCAAGTATCATTTCATAGAAAAAGCTAGAATTCTCTTATTACATGCATATTACCTTTTTTTTTAAATCGTCGATCAAACTTATTTTTATAGAAATAATACAGGTTAGTATGAATAAGAGAATTAGGATGGTAATAATAATAATACATTAATAATTACTTTTAATAATAATTATTATAATAGATAAGAAAGATGCAATCAAAGTTACGAACCTATTTATTGGTGTTTAAGAAAACTAATAAATAAATGAATACCTTAATTCGTCAATATAAAACTTGTAGGATTTCGTTAATAACTTAACTAACCAACGTTTTATTATAATTTTTTTTTATCATAAGACAAACCATCTTATACAAACAGTTAGTTTATAAAATAACAAATATTAGGAATCTAATTTAACTTCTTTTCTTTAATAGAACCATTAAGCCTCAACTGTTTACATCCTTTTTAATTTTTTTTATGTATTCTATCTTTATTAATAAAACCTTAACGTTTAAGTAGTAACACAAACCTTTTACAAAAAGGAATTCTTTTATAACAAAACAAACTAATAAATGTGACAAATTATAATATCTGATTAATTAATATATAAGGAATTGCATTCAACCAATAAATAATAACGAATTCGTGATAATTTAAATATCTAGGATAAACACTCTCGTTCGTTCTCTGGAAATTCCGTTTACTCATGCACCATCGTTTGCCCTTATAGGGTGACCTCGGTGTTCCATCCTCCAAATCTTTTACGCTCGTCAACACTTGGATAATCGGAAGTCTTAGCAATTATGTGAGTATACTCGAACCCATTTTTACTTTTAACACTTTGGGTGCAACATGTATTCTATATTAAACGCACTTGACACTTGAAACTTATTTGAAACATAATCATATTCCCAAAAAAATGGAAACTTATCATCAAGATAGGGGTGATTCCCAAACCTTGATGATTAGCTCCACTCACTTTCTAACTTCACCAACGAGCTAGAGGTGATTCTCTTACCTCGGAGGTAGTTACCAACTTTTCTTCGTTCTCAATGAAATTTTATGATTGAACGTTTCTTTTCAAAAAAAATTTAGAATTTATTTCACGTGCATGCTAATACGTTATACTGGATTCGTGTTACTTGGGTGAAACTTTATGTGATAAACTTGTCATTAACTTCGTAAGAAGCCACACCTTAACATACTCGATGGGTTGACCTGTGTATTCACATGCCAGGGATACGTTAATCTTGTTAACTAAGTATGGCATGTGGATTGTTCTAAATTTTTATGAAAATGCGTTAATCTTAGATTTCGAGGACGAAATCTCCTAAAGTAGGGGAGACTGTAACATCCGCCAATTTTAGAGCTATAGGAGTAATGCACCTCCCCGTTAGTCTTTGGGGTATTGTTAGGAGGAGACATATCAACCTCCCGTGAAACTTTGGGGTTAGGTACTTTAACGCATTGGGAAACTTGGGCTATCACTTGGACTACGTAAACTAGCATGGTTGAAACTATTTTATTATGTTCATGTTGGATATGAGTTTTATTCTAATATGCTATGTAAACAAACTTGTATACTCGCTCTTTGCTTTTGCATTGAACTCTATTTTAATACATGTTGCAGGTTGATTATTGAAGTATGGATGAATGATGAAACAAGTTAGGGTGGCTAGATACACACCTAGATTAATCTATCATTTTGTGTGTTACGTTATGTCATGAAACAATGTTGTTATTTCCTTTTGAATTATGTATGACATTTAGTTTTGAAATGAAATTTGAATTTAATTAAATATTGTCACATAGTGTTATGACGTCTCTAGCAATCTATACACACTTCGTCTCATCCCGATGTTTCCGCCATCGGTTGGGGTGTGACACTAGAAGAACTAGTAGTGTCTTTATCAACATCGTCACCTTCAACATCATCTAACACATTCTCTTTCTCCTGTTGAATATTAGAATTGTCAACAAAATATGCATCAGATGTAAACAAATCTGTATCGATTTCTATATGTGCAACCCTAGCCACCTCTTGTTCCTTTTCAATATTCACCTCAGGAACATCTTCATCAGACTCATCTACTAACATTGTTTGATTTTTCTTCTTTTGTATCTTCTTCGGTTTTGACGAAGAACCTTCCCCTTCAGCTACAGGAGTTGCAAATCTACGTCTACGTCCCGACT
Organism: Helianthus annuus; assembly: GCF_002127325.2. NCBI lineage: Eukaryota > Viridiplantae > Streptophyta > Magnoliopsida > Asterales > Asteraceae > Helianthus > Helianthus annuus. Next base: position 3,571,388 of record NC_035446.2, read on the forward strand.
CCTTTACATACCACTCGTTCTTGGTTGGTTTGAAATTCTCAAGTATCTTCAACTCTACAGCATACAACGCCTCTTTCATTTCTTCTTGATTTCTCCAATTTTGATGATTTTCCGGATCAGGATCCACATAGTTCGCATCTCTAAGCAATCCGAAGTTTTCAATCACTAAATCAGGCTCTAGATGATTAGGATGATACTTGACCAGGTTCTTCAAAGTGTTATTAGACATGTGAGCTTGGACAAGAAGATCATCTTTAATATTTCTATCAATCCCAGGGTATGCACGATCAATCATCATTTGTACAAAACGCGGATATCTCCAGGTTCTAACATCCGACGTGAGATTCTCCACCATATAATGAAACACTATGTGCGAAAAGTTGTATTTCTTATTCAACACCAACGCTGTTAGCATGTTCATCTGGTAATCCCTCATCTGGTCATAACTGCCCTTTGTGTGGCTCTATGAAATCAAAATACAATGAATTAAAAACTTGAATGATTTCTGAAATTTTGACTTCAAGTAGTTCCCGGTGTTCAACGTATTTCTGTATCCCAATCGTAGCATACACCCCTTCACTATACGTTCAGGAAATCTTGTGGGGTAGTTGGCCTCATCAGGAAAGTTCATCCTTTAACACACTCCCCTTTTCTAAAGTGTTTTAGTCGATTTTTCTTAAACTCGAAAACACTCGTATTGTACAAACGAGACGAGTTTACCAAAATAGGCGTGAAACCCACAATTTGGTAAACGACTTTCATTCCGTTTGATTCCATTTTTGCACGAAATTCACCATTAAGTTAGGAGTGAAATCCACATCTTAATGGAAATTTCAAATTTAAATTCGTCAAGTTAAGGTACGAAGTCGTCAAGCTAGGGGTGAAACCCACACCTCGTCAACTAGTCCCACTCCTTGATTTTCAAAAAAAAAAAAAATCCCGCTAAGTCTCGAATTTTCGATGTATTGGGAACATGTAGTAACTGGAAGGGTGAATACCATTAACCGAGATATCGGCGAGAGTATTCCACCTATTAGGCCAAAGCTTGTTTCTCAATTTCAAAAGATCTTTCGAGCACTTTGGTTAGTCAATGTTCCGTCTGGAACCATCCAAGTTTTATTCGAGCCTACGCTTTTATTATTTTCGATCTTTTGTCACTTTTGAACAATTTTTCGAGATTTCATTATACATTATTAGCATGCATGATTCCACGAAATTTTATTTACGCTTTTATAACAACGAGCAGAGACATATCGTCGAGATAGGAGTGATTTCCTTACCTTGACGATTAACTCCGCCTCCTTTCTCATCTTACAACGACCTCACCAACGGATTAGGGGTGATTCCCTTACCTAGGTGATCATTACCAATGCTTTCTTTTAATAGATTATTTTATGTAAATACGGTCATGTTATATCCAAATCGTTTATCATTACAAACCTCTAATTATTTCAAAATGCATTACTTATATAAAGGAATCTCTTACCTTACCATCTATTTTCCTATAGCTCACATACACGAAATTCTTAACTTTTTCATTGACGCTTGTTCTTCAACATTCGAAATTTCACGAAATGCTACTCATCAACTTAGTCAGTCAAAAAAAAAAAAAATCCATGGCCCACGAAATTTCGCATTCAACATAATTATTAAAGCACGCCCATCTCACATATCGTTAAACTAGAGATTTCTATTTTTAATTGAGAATCAAATCGACTTTTTCGCACACACCTATAAAATATTACCAGTATTATTTAAGCATTTACGAAAACTCCTTTTCAAACCAATAAAACATTCTTCAACAATCACTAAGTTCGTATACCAAATTCCTTTTTCTAAGGATCAACTTTTTCTCAAGAATCTACAAACTTCAAAACTTTCTAATATAAAAGTTGCCTAAAACGATGCAAGCTTATTGATCCCAAGAACTTTTCAAAACCTCGCTCGATACGCCAATTAAAAACACGTGGGTAAGGAAACTTCATAAGAACCGACAAATTTTCAACTATGTAAATTCTTTTAAAACCATGGTAGCATTCCCATACTTTTACAAAGTACTATTCGCATAAACAAAGTACTATTTGCATAAATAGTGGATGATTTATATTCTCCTTACATTCATAAACTAGATTCTACATTTCATAACAACTCAACCTGTTTTTGATTCAATAAACTCCACGTTTCGCTCACAACAATGCATTATGTTACGCTTATGTTCCGATTATTATTCTTATTCATACAATTATACGTCTACACTTATATTCGCATTTATGCATTTACGTTACGCTTAGCATATTCATACGATACACGCTCATACTATATTTGTCAAATATGCATGAACGTATACACTTATATTCATACACCTACATCTTATTCATACTTATGCAAATATTTTTTTTTACACTTAAATTTATGCTCCCACATTTTAATCATGCTCATACACTTGTGTTTACTCTTATACTCATAATCATGTTTATACTTGTACAGCCTACACTTTCATTTATTGATGTACTCATACACGTATATTTACCCGTATACATTCACACTCACCTTTATACTCACGCAATTTACGTGATACTTACATTCATATTCATACACCTACATTTTACTTATAATCATATACACATTCACACGTATGCAATTTGCATATACGCTTATACCGCTATGTTTATACTTGTATTTATATTCAGACACATTCTCACGTCTTTTCCTCGTATTTATATACTCATAATTACCACGACACGTTTCGTGTCTATACTTTGACTCATATTTACACACGTACTCCCCACAATATGTTCGTATGCTTACACTTGTACTCATATTTATACTCATACTCGCAACAACATACTTGCACTTGTACTTATACAATCACGTTTACACTCATATATATATATACTCATACATTCCATTCGTATTTAAACATTCACGTTTTACACTTAATTTCCACATTTACATCCATACTCATGCATCTTGTGTTTATACTCATGTTTATACTCGTATTCACACTTGTACTCGTATTCACACTTGTACTCGTATTCATACTCCTACGCTTTGTGTTTATACTTACACTCATGTTTGTACTCACACTTATACTTATTTTTTTTCGTACACGTTATGCTTGTCCTTTTTCTCATACTCATGCCATGCGTGTTGTGTTTATGCTCACGCGTGTATTCATATTTGAACATGTATGCTTATGCTCCATTTATACACAAGATTTGTACTTTCGCACCCATACGTGAGCGAAACCTGAGGGATTCGCTTACGTTGATCTTATGCTATTTGGAACACAAACATGCTTATATGCTACATTTCTTTCACACGCAGTCTTATCTTCATAATTTATGCATACCTTAATTCATACACAACTAGTACAAGCTATGCGGATCATGCGACGATCAATATAATCGCGGGTGCACACGGGATTATAGTGATAGGCGTATGAGAAACCATAGAGTGTACTACTGTGTATAGTAAGACACGAAACGTAACATGACACCGAATACGAAACGGACGTAATGTGGTCAAAACATAGTGGATACGCCGCTGGTACTTCCTATATATAAGTGTTTTCATCATGTTACAAATTTCGTAAAACGTGCCATGAGAGATTCAGCGTTTTGCAGACCTTTTGGACCTAATTCAAACTTTAAACAACTCACAAACGCCTTGTATCTGATTATCCACGACGAGACTTCATTCTTAACCCGCTACTTTCATCTATACAATATTTATGCTATTCTTATACTCATAATCGTTATTAGATCAAACGTTCACCCTTATACCTCAATTATACCCTGTTGTCGCAAACTCCAAGGCCTCAATTTTAAACAATCCTCTTCTGTTTGCAAAAACCCTATCGAGTCTTCCTTCTAAATAAATTTCGGGACGAAATTTCCTAAAGGAGGGGAGACTGTAACGCTCCACGTTTTCATAACTTTCCTATTTAGAAATCGAGTAAAAAAAAATCTATTTTTTTAGAAGCTTGCCTCTTTCAAAATTATAATCCGTTGAATCGTCGAAAAATCTCTTATCCTTAATTTAATTCATTATAAATATGATTATTTATTCATTTTTTTAAATTAATTAAACTAACTACTTTTATAAATTTAAAAGTTTTGTTTTAATCTAGTTAGTCTCGTTAGGATTTAAAGTTGAAAAAAAAATACAACTAACCAAGTTAACCTAGCTATTTAATTAACTACTCAAAGTGAGGGACTATTTGTGTATATATTAAATGTATAAAAGAAAGAGGAAATCTAAACCCTAACACTCCTCAATTTTAATAGCCGCACACTCCCTTATTTTCTCCATCCTTTCTCTACAACCTTACCCACACACACACAAAACCATTTGAGGCACTCATACATAACACAAGCTAACTACCCTCTCGTTTCCCCATCCCCTCTGCAATATCATCCAATACACAAACATCACACCCACCTAAGCTTGTGAGAGAAAGGTATTACAAAGAAAATAAAAGGTGAACTAGAGAGAGAGAGAGAGAAAACGGCAGCCGGCATTGAGTTCTGGAGAGCCGCGGCGGCGGCAGACGGCAGCGCCGCCGTCTGCAGCGGCGGTGGTGCGACAAGATCAGTGGAGGTGGTGATATAGCTCGAGTTTTGTTAATTTGGTTCAGTCTCAGATCTGGTTCAGGGTTCCGTTCGGGTCTCGAGTTGGGCTCCAATTGGTTCGGGTTCAGATTATGTGTCGATTTCGGTCAGGTTCCGACTTGGTTTAGCTTCCGGCCTCGGGTTCGGGTCCTGTTCGACTTCAGTCTACTCCGGTCATCATCCGTTCCGGTTCAGACTCGGTACGGAGGTCGACGGAAACTGTTCTTCATCGTGTTCGGTACACCCATTTTCCTATTCCATTACCTCGTTTAATTAATGGATGACATTCTCTACATTTCAAAACTTAGTTGAAACAAAGAGAAAATATAGATATACAAACAATTCTGTTGGTTGTTTATTTTATAAAGAAGAGTAAAAATGATTCATGTTATATACACACCACTCCTACAGTGGTCAAGTATCATTTCATAGAAAAAGCTAGAATTCTCTTATTACATGCATATTACCTTTTTTTTTAAATCGTCGATCAAACTTATTTTTATAGAAATAATACAGGTTAGTATGAATAAGAGAATTAGGATGGTAATAATAATAATACATTAATAATTACTTTTAATAATAATTATTATAATAGATAAGAAAGATGCAATCAAAGTTACGAACCTATTTATTGGTGTTTAAGAAAACTAATAAATAAATGAATACCTTAATTCGTCAATATAAAACTTGTAGGATTTCGTTAATAACTTAACTAACCAACGTTTTATTATAATTTTTTTTATCATAAGACAAACCATCTTATACAAACAGTTAGTTTATAAAATAACAAATATTAGGAATCTAATTTAACTTCTTTTCTTTAATAGAACCATTAAGCCTCAACTGTTTACATCCTTTTTAATTTTTTTTATGTATTCTATCTTTATTAATAAAACCTTAACGTTTAAGTAGTAACACAAACCTTTTACAAAAAGGAATTCTTTTATAACAAAACAAACTAATAAATGTGACAAATTATAATATCTGATTAATTAATATATAAGGAATTGCATTCAACCAATAAATAATAACGAATTCGTGATAATTTAAATATCTAGGATAAACACTCTCGTTCGTTCTCTGGAAATTCCGTTTACTCATGCACCATCGTTTGCCCTTATAGGGTGACCTCGGTGTTCCATCCTCCAAATCTTTTACGCTCGTCAACACTTGGATAATCGGAAGTCTTAGCAATTATGTGAGTATACTCGAACCCATTTTTACTTTTAACACTTTGGGTGCAACATGTATTCTATATTAAACGCACTTGACACTTGAAACTTATTTGAAACATAATCATATTCCCAAAAAAATGGAAACTTATCATCAAGATAGGGGTGATTCCCAAACCTTGATGATTAGCTCCACTCACTTTCTAACTTCACCAACGAGCTAGAGGTGATTCTCTTACCTCGGAGGTAGTTACCAACTTTTCTTCGTTCTCAATGAAATTTTATGATTGAACGTTTCTTTTCAAAAAAAATTTAGAATTTATTTCACGTGCATGCTAATACGTTATACTGGATTCGTGTTACTTGGGTGAAACTTTATGTGATAAACTTGTCATTAACTTCGTAAGAAGCCACACCTTAACATACTCGATGGGTTGACCTGTGTATTCACATGCCAGGGATACGTTAATCTTGTTAACTAAGTATGGCATGTGGATTGTTCTAAATTTTTATGAAAATGCGTTAATCTTAGATTTCGAGGACGAAATCTCCTAAAGTAGGGGAGACTGTAACATCCGCCAATTTTAGAGCTATAGGAGTAATGCACCTCCCCGTTAGTCTTTGGGGTATTGTTAGGAGGAGACATATCAACCTCCCGTGAAACTTTGGGGTTAGGTACTTTAACGCATTGGGAAACTTGGGCTATCACTTGGACTACGTAAACTAGCATGGTTGAAACTATTTTATTATGTTCATGTTGGATATGAGTTTTATTCTAATATGCTATGTAAACAAACTTGTATACTCGCTCTTTGCTTTTGCATTGAACTCTATTTTAATACATGTTGCAGGTTGATTATTGAAGTATGGATGAATGATGAAACAAGTTAGGGTGGCTAGATACACACCTAGATTAATCTATCATTTTGTGTGTTACGTTATGTCATGAAACAATGTTGTTATTTCCTTTTGAATTATGTATGACATTTAGTTTTGAAATGAAATTTGAATTTAATTAAATATTGTCACATAGTGTTATGACGTCTCTAGCAATCTATACACACTTCGTCTCATCCCGATGTTTCCGCCATCGGTTGGGGTGTGACACTAGAAGAACTAGTAGTGTCTTTATCAACATCGTCACCTTCAACATCATCTAACACATTCTCTTTCTCCTGTTGAATATTAGAATTGTCAACAAAATATGCATCAGATGTAAACAAATCTGTATCGATTTCTATATGTGCAACCCTAGCCACCTCTTGTTCCTTTTCAATATTCACCTCAGGAACATCTTCATCAGACTCATCTACTAACATTGTTTGATTTTTCTTCTTTTGTATCTTCTTCGGTTTTGACGAAGAACCTTCCCCTTCAGCTACAGGAGTTGCAAATCTACGTCTACGTCCCGACTCCTTTACATACCACTCGTTCTTGGTTGGTTTGAAATTCTCAAGTATCTTCAACTCTACAGCATACAACGCCTCTTTCATTTCTTCTTGATTTCTCCAATTTTGATGATTTTCCGGATCAGGATCCACATAGTTCGCATCTCTAAGCAATCCGAAGTTTTCAATCACTAAATCAGGCTCTAGATGATTAGGATGATACTTGACCAGGTTCTTCAAAGTGTTATTAGACATGTGAGCTTGGACAAGAAGATCATCTTTAATATTTCTATCAATCCCAGGGTATGCACGATCAATCATCATTTGTACAAAACGCGGATATCTCCAGGTTCTAACATCCGACGTGAGATTCTCCACCATATAATGAAACACTATGTGCGAAAAGTTGTATTTCTTATTCAACACCAACGCTGTTAGCATGTTCATCTGGTAATCCCTCATCTGGTCATAACTGCCCTTTGTGTGGCTCTATGAAATCAAAATACAATGAATTAAAAACTTGAATGATTTCTGAAATTTTGACTTCAAGTAGTTCCCGGTGTTCAACGTATTTCTGTATCCCAATCGTAGCATACACCCCTTCACTATACGTTCAGGAAATCTTGTGGGGTAGTTGGCCTCATCAGGAAAGTTCATCACTTCGCGAACTAACGCTTCAGTCACCAAAATGGTCTCTAACTTTCCATCCACTTCCACCACTGACGATATCACCTTGCTTGCCTCGTCATACTTTGCATTTATCCAAAATCGACTAATATGAGATCGGTACAACGGCCTCAGGTCAGTCATCGCTTTCTTCACTGGAATACGATTCATGTAGTCCAAAATACTACTAAATTCTGACAATAACGGACACTTCTCCACATCTAAATCAATGCAGCTGTTGTGTACTGGATCGAATAACACGTTTGGTGATGCCTGCACAACAACACAATCAAAGACTTCGAAAAATTTTGAGATTTTGAACATTGATCAAAAGAGCGAACCAACAATATGCAGTAAAAGTGAACCAAACACTGTACTACCATAAAAGAGAGTCCTATATATGACTAAAAAGCGGACCTTCTAAAAATAACACAAAAAGCGAACCGTCCCTGGTACCAATAAGCGATGCCCTAAAATTACTGCCTTAAAAGCGATCCTGCTATGGTATAGATGAGCGGGCCTGAAAGTGTTTCTAAAAGCGGACCTAAAATGGTAACTATGAGCAGTCCTACAGATGACATAAAAGCGGATCAAGATTGTACTTATAAGCGAACCTACAAGATGTTCCTAAGAGCGGTCCTAATGGTGAATGTCTTCAAAAGCGGTCCTACTACAACACTTGTAAAAATTGCTTAAAACCTAAAATTGATTCCAAAATCAAATTCTACACAACATTCCGAGTCTAGAGGTGTCTCTGATTTCTACAAAACATGCCTAAAACTCTCTAGATCTGAAACTGAAACTACTCAATACCGACAACATACGTCAAACATTCAAATTTCAGCAATTAAAGCATATCATAACACTATACGACATCAGACGACACAGATTCAGTGTTCAAATCAAACAAATATAACTTTTAAAGCTCAAAAATACGAACAGTTCATACAAACCTACCGACAAACATGTTTTAACACGATAGAACTGAAATTGAGAGAGGACTTACCTTGCCCATGATGTAAACAGTGGAAATCTATCAAGAACAAGTGAAAAACAGTATCAAATCGATGAAAAATCGCGATGAACACGAAGGATTGCACGAATCGCCTCAGAGAAGATGATGTATAAGCGGACCAGGAAATGACAACAAAAGCGGTCCCCTGTACCTTTTATATGGGGTCTGGTCCGCTTATTCGACACCATCCATATGAGCGGACCATCTTGGATATTTTGACAGAAAAGCGGACCGATGTCATTAAAGCGAGCCAAACTTTAATTTTTCAAGAAATTCAATTTTTATTTATTTTTTTATTCATTTTTTTTAACTTTTTCGATTTAACACGCTGACACCCAGTTGACCAAGTCCAAGCTAATGACCCTGGACAACTGTTTGACCTACCAGGTCCAAGTTAATGGCCCTGGATGATCAGTTTTATGAAGTACTCTGTCGTTTCTTTTCAAAAACAGTTCAAACTAATGAACTTTTCAACGTTTCAAACATTTGCACATTTTATCTTTCAAACATCATACTAGATCTTTGTTTGCAATCACAGCTTAACCAACCCTCATCAGACACCGACATGATCTGCACACGGGCTTTGATCTTTCAATTCCCAGTATCAGTTGTCGAAAATAAAATGAGAAAAGAAAATCTTTTTGGGATTTTAGCTGTACAAACATATATACACACACTATTTTTGTGAGCGTGTTAGGGGATTATATCAGCTGCCGACTGAACACACGTACCGTTAAGCTGATATTACATTTTAAGTACTAAACTGTTTGCGTAGATTACCGATATATTGATCCACCTAAATTTTCACAGAGCTTTCAATCTGTTCGGGATACATTATTGGTGTTTTAGAGACTTAAACGTTAACATGTGTTCCCACCTCAGTATATACTCCAGTATCCGGATCCCAGTATTCAGTCTTACAGGTGAATATACCACAACTGATATTTGTAGGGAGTAAATGCGAAGCCGTGAGAGCTCAGGTCAGAACTTCCGTTCAACAGAGAGATGACGGTTCGACTTTAAGGTGGGTCCCCTTTAGAGGATCTTTTGCATTTCAACAGCAGTGACTATCATTTTATTGTTTCATCATTCTGCTGAGGGTGAAGCTTATGTTTCAAAGCTTTTTGCGAAAAGTATTATCCGGGGACTAGGTCAGTATTTCCATACAGCAGAAGTCCCGGGATAATACCCCAGATATCACCGAATATAAAGACCTAGTATCTCAGAATACGAGACCTTTCAAACAGGATTTCAGGGGTTACCTATATATCCTGGAGGTGTTCCCCACGAAAACGCAAGTTAAATTTAGGTTTATATCCCAAACTGATCTACTTATTCTGTAAAAACCTACTGGCACATCTTTAGCAAGACTGCTTAGATACTTTTATACAATACAAATCTTTATCATACTGTGCTCGTCTAGCTGATGTACTATCATTTCCCCTTTTATGCAACAAAAACTCATTTTTGACTTTTCAATGTTTTTGACTTTTTCAAATTTTCTAATTTTTTTAAAAATTTTTCTCCCCCTAAAATCAAAATATGTTTCAATTTTGATTTTCTGGGAAAATTTGAAACAAATTGTACAAACTTGATAACTTGATGAGAATCACTTCAATTCTCCATTCACTTGGCGTAAACAATCAGAACTCCCCCTCACAATAAACTATTTTCCCATTATGATTCTCAAAACACTTAATAAGTTTGTTTTAATCAAAATGGTTTTTCCGGAAAATTAGTTTTTTGTGACGTTTCATAAACACAGGGTTTCATCACATTGTTTTTCGAATTACCACTTATAGGAAAGATGAATCAAGTACAACTTAATGTCCCTGATTTATCTTTTGAAAGACAAAAAATCACCAGAGTGAAATTTCTCAAGAAATATGCCGATTCATGTTCCACGCTTACCAACCTAGGAACTCCGGCAAGTCAGGTTTTTCTATTTGAAAAGTTTCACCCAAGCCTGACTGTCCTTGGGTGATTTTGAATTCTTGTTCAACAATGGTGGAAAGTTTGCATCATCCATTGTTAAACCTGAATTCTCAGATTTTACCTCAACAAATGGCTCCTCTGGCTTTGACGAACCAGAATCATTGCCTGAATGTGGCTTGTCTGACTTTATTGAGTCAGATTCATCGCTGACATGTGGCTCCTTTGTTTCCAAAGAAACAGATTCATCGCCACCAAATGTTACCTACTTCTTGTCCCTTTTCGTCCTCAGATTTGCATCTGACGAATTCGGTTTACTTGACTTTGTTGTCGAGTGAATCGATTCATCAGTACTCTTATTCGATCTGTCCGGTGAACCCGAGGACAAAATCTTTTCCAGATATTCTCTGGCCTTCTTCCTCTTCTTTCGCAGTTTGTCTTTCTGCCCTTGAGAAAGCTTCACTTTCTTTTCTTGAACTTTAGGTTCTTGGACCTTCTGTTCTTTGACTTTCTGTTCTGAAACTTTCAGTTCCTTGGGCTTGACAGTGACTGGTTTCTTTGCCAATTTCTGAGAATTAACCCTCAATCTTTCATTTGATCTTCTTGCGCAATCCCTGGCAATGTGTCCTTTGATTTGACAATTATAGCATCTTCTTGTCTCAAATCTTTGTCTCTGGTAGTTAACAACAATGTGTCCTTGATAACCACATTTGTAGCACACTCTGTTATCATACCAATCACCACTTTCATACCAAACGCTCGGATCAAAGCACTGTTTGGCTTGGTGATACTCTTTCCTCTTCTTGATTGTTGGATTTGTCTTTTGAGCACTGTGGTCAAACCTGCACCACTTATTACCAACAATTTTTGAGTTTTCGTTTTTCAATTTTTGTGATTTTTGATTGCGATTGGATGATCGATCTGATGAGCTTTTATTATCTTTTTGAACAATTTTCAAATTTTTACCTTTTTGTTTTTGTTCTACACTCTTCTTAACAAGTTTCTGCTTTGAGCATTCACCTATTTCAGTAGATTGCAAAACAGTATTTTTGAATTTTTCTTTTAATTCTAAAAACAATTTTTGTTTTTCAATTTTTTCATTTTCATCATCAGATTTCTCATCACAATCTTCAACTTTGACTTTGTCAAAGTTTGTGACATCGTCACTTATTGGAACTGAATTGATCGGTTTTGGACATGGAATATTCACATACGCTGAAGAGGTCACAAAACCTTTCAATTTATTTTCAAGCTCGTTGATTTTCTTTCGAGCTTGCTCACTTTCCTTTTCAAGTTGGATAATCTCTTGAAGATGAGAATTTATCATTTTTTGCTTTTCGATGTTATTTTTACTAAATACATTTCTCCCATCTTCAAGAATTTTTATTTGACTTTGAAAATCTTTTTCCATTTTTACTTTTTCAATTTCTGAATTTTTTATCTGATTTTTCAAAACATTTTCTGAATTTATAAGATTTTCATTTTCTAATGTCAAACTCTCTAATTCCCTCAAGAGTTTGGCATTTCGGGTTTCAGATTTTCACAGTCTAAGCACTTCTCGGTCATTTTTACAGTTTCAGCTTTCTTCTCCACCTTGATAGCTGAAATTTCTTTAACCTGCTCTTCTTTTTCTCGAACGATTTCCTCAGATTTGCATTTTACTTTATCAGTTTCTGCATTACTAATCTTTTGTAGTTCAAGTTCTCGCTCTTTAATCTTCTCGTTAAACAAGCTCAAATTCACGTCTATCTTCTTCAAATCTGACAAATACGTTTTCCACCCATCACCTGGTAAAACATTTCCCAATTTGTCAACCCATTCCTCATTAGTCTTGGTTATCTTCAATCTCACCATCTCCCAATACAACTCGATATACCTTTTGATCAACTCTTCAATTGATTCTCCATTGATACCTGTAAAATTTTCAAACTTGTTCAGTGTAGTATAAATTTCAGAATCCATGTTTTGGTATCAAAAGATTCTTAATGGCGAGTTCTTCAAACCATATGAAAGTTCACACAGACAGCTGACTATTCGCTTGAATAGCAAGGATCAAGCGACAGTGGATCGAGTGGAAATTCGCTCGAGCGAGTGTGCGAACTGATGATGATTTTCAAACGACTTGGGTCAAAATTTGTTTTTATCTCAAAGTTCACAAAATCTCAATTTCCACAAAGTCCGCCAAACGTTTGTATCCCAATTTAAATCCACAAGCTAGCGACCCAAACTTGAACTTTAATCTGTATAAACAACCCACTGGTGTAAAAAAAAATCAGCCCAATTTTGTTGATCTAATCTTTAATCCAAATGAAATCTCGGGCCTAAACACACACTAATTACATTATTACACTTGTTCAAAAATCACCTTTTGAATTATACAGCCCAAACAATCATCCCATTTAACTTTCTATGAAATTGTTTATTATTTTTATAAGTTTCAAATTTTCAACTCAGTAATTTTTTTTTTAAAAAAAACCTACAATGAAATGTCAACTTCAAATCACTTTAATGTCACTAATTATACTTGCCACTTATATCCGACGTTAAAGATCTTTCTTCTTCTTCTATGATTCACACCACAAGAATTCTAAACCTAACACAAAACCATCAGTCTCACAAAACTTCTTGTGTTCGATTTAACACCAGATCTACTTACAGCCAAAACTCCTTTACAACAAATCACAACAATCCAATCTAAATCTCGTTAGTTTTTTTTTACATGCTTATATTCTCGAGACACCTTTCTGTTCAACTTTCTTAATCTGCACAATCACGCTTTCAACAACTTAACAATATTTCGTTGCTAATAATTCTTGCAACAACCAACCTGCATCCAACCGATCAGTCCGTAATCGATATAACCAGTTCGAAACACATAAAACTCGAACCAAAAATCACTGAAACAAATCGAAATTGAACAATATTCAATCTGAAACAAACTGAAAGTCGATCAAAACAGTCCGAAACTATCCGAAATTGATCGAAATGAACAAACTTTGACCTAAAACATACCGATTCAGTTCAAAATATTCAAATGAATTACCGAACAGAACCGAAACAGTTCGAAATACTCTAACGACACACCAAAAACTTTCGAAACGCAAACCGAATCACAACGAAACATACCTTAACAGATCTGAATGCACAAACTTCTATTCGACAAGAACCAATTCAGTTCGAAATACACAAACAATACATCGAACAGATCTGAATTAGTTCGGAATGTATGAAATATCCCCGAAAATCATCGATATTAGTCGAAAATCAACCAAATTCAGTATGTAATCAATCTAAATCAGCAGTCTCGTTTTTCTTTTTCGTTTTTGTTAACAACAACACAGCGTTTCAATCAACAATATCCAGATCTTCAATCTAAATCAGATTCAGATAGATATAATATTCAGATTTCTAATGAATCTTTTTGAAAAAGACAGACCTGCAACTCAATTCAGATCTAATCACGCACAAGTAATTTCAGATTCGAACATTTGAAGATTATAAAGATCATAAAGATGACACAGGAATTATGATGTGAAACAGCGATACATCTTTCAGATCTGTGAAAATTTCATCAACACATGTAACAAACTCTCCTGATTGGGCCTTTTCAGATTTCTCACTCTCATCGTCCAACACCTGATCAATAACATTTTTGATAACCTAGGATTCGTTATCAGTGTCAGACACAGTGAAAGTGATATCAATGTTATCAGGTAAATCATTCTCAAGTGTTTTCAGTTTTATGTTTAATGCAGCTTCCACCCCATCTGGATATTTCTGTGTATAATGATTCCCGAGACGACACATCATCATGACATCATCATGATGATGTCATGATGATGTCAACACTTTGACTAAAATGCACATATTTGAATCAAGTTGGAACTCATGTACGTGCATGAGTATGTTCTACAGCCTGGGCCAATCAGCACACAGCATGGACTTCAACAATTTGGGCCCAAGCCCATGATCAACGTAACAGGAATCATGTCGACGAAACACTTCAGTTTCGTCGACCAAGTTCAGTTTCGATGTTGTTTCGTCGCCAATTCGTCAAGCCATGTCCTGTTTCGTCAAACATTGTTCTGATTCGTCAAGTTTGTTTTGATTCGTAGTGTCTGTGCTATAAATAGCCTGTCTGTGGATAAGAAAAAGTAGAGAGAACACAGAGAGCAAACACACACACACGAGAGTTTGAGAGAGTTTATAGAATACATCTGTAAACATTGAGCTTGTAACCGAACCTTTCATTCGTATTAATACATAGGTGTTAATCGGTGAATATTGCGTGTCGTGTTTTTGCGTGTTCTATCTCGGTTTGCCTTTCCGGTTGGATTCTGCACAACCGGGTTGGTTAGTATACAAGGATTGGACGACTAGATCCTCCTAGCCGGACCTACAGGGTGGAATGCTGTTGAAGGCAGGTGAAGCATGTGGCTGTTGTGGTACTATTTGCTCTAACACATATGATGATGCCACATAACTCATCAATTTCTGATCAATTCTATCATTTTCAATTTTAGTCAACTCTAGCTCTTTTCTCAAAGATGCTATCGTGTCCAAATGAAAATTGACTTCTCTTTGTTTGTCAAATAAAGTTGATTGAGCCAGTTTGGTTGCTTTATCGTTTTCAAGACTCTCTTTTTGGATCATTTTTATTGACCTAGACAATGTGTCGTACGCCTCTTTTACTTTCTCTAAGTCAAACTTCATCAAATCTGCATGTTGTTTCAATTCCTGATACATAGTGTCTTTTTCAAGACACTCCGTGCACGGTTGTGAACAACTTTGACACGGTGTATCGGGGATTGAAACTTTTTCAACTATAATCTCATTCTCACAAACAATTTTACCAACAGGATTTGACTCCAACTCAGACGACTTGACCATGTTGACCTCTAAGACTCTAGTTTCCTCTCCTAGACCTGACACTTTATCAACTGACTCCTGAATGTCTGAATCTACCTCTTTTAACTTGCTCATCAGTGCTTTATCTGCAATCTCCTTTAGAGCTTCTTCAGTCATTCCCTTCGACACATCGATCATCTCCTCGACTTCTTCTTTCTCTGCTTCAAATCTTGGACACGTTCCGGTTCTTGGATCTTCAAAATAATCTGCTAAAGAATCAAAGATGTTAGGAGGTAATATTGATTTCATAGTATAAACAAATTCCTCCCGTCGTGAATGAAAAGTGAGAATGTCAGATACAGATTCCTCAGCTTTTGCAGACTCTTCCATAGAAACCTCTTTAATAACTTCCGGAACCACCTGATCAATAACTTCCATAACTTCTTCGACCACATTCTCAGTAACAGAATCAGCAACCTTAGTAACTACTTCCTCAACCACCTCAGAACCAGACTAAACAACCTTTTCAGAAACTTCTTCACTGACACTCTCAGTAACTATCTTCTCGAAAACCTTCGACTCAGCACCCGTCTCTGTAATCTCAACAACTTCAGCCATCATAGCTTGATCGTCCTTTCCTGGAATATACTTGTCCCAACTAAAACCAGACGCAACCTTTTCATCATGTTGGTTTACGATCAACGCCTTCTCAGGTTTGTTCTCAATCTGGGGTCTCTGAACTGTAGATTGTTGGTTCGGGCGATGATATATAGCTTGTCTGTAATAATCATTGGTGAACGGATTCTGGTGATTTTTCACCTCACGATTCGGACACTCGCGCTTGAAATGACCTTTCTCTTTGCATTTAAAACAGGTAACCTTGGTCTTATCGAACCCTAATTTCTGATCTGGACCTGACAAACTGTTTCTACCAGTGATTTCCATAAATCGTTGAGGTCTTCGAACTAGACTCGCCATGCACCACTTTATATCTATCAGTTCCAGTTCTCCCGGATCGATCTGATCGTAATCCTCTTTAGTCATATCGGGATTACCGATCCTACCAGCGACCAAACCTTCATAAGCTTCCAGAACTGAAACCAGTAACGCAATGTGCTGCTTGGCTGCATTTTCGATGATTTCATTCCTATTCTTGATATTAACTGCAATGTTACACTACACACCTGACACAAACGTCTGTTGATTTGACCCTGTAGAACTTTGAGGAGAATTCTGCTCTGGTACTTTGACATTCGGCTCGTAGTTGGCAAATGGAGTCGACTGATTTGACTGATAGGTATTTGGAGCAGCAGATGAAGTGTTGTCTGCACTAAAACCGGTTTGAATTTTCGGACTCTGAACATTAGTAGCTGCCGGACTATTCTTGTAATACAAAGACACATCCTGTGGCATATTCGCTGAATTCATCTTCTTGATTTTCACCAATTCCAACTCATGAGCTACAATTTTTTCTATAAACACGCTCAAACTATAGTTCACGAAATCTGAACTATTTTTCAACATCATCAAGTACGTTCCCCATTCCTCATTGGGAAGTGCATCACACAACTTGTCTATCCACTCCTCATTTGTCTTCTCGATGTTTAACCTTCTCATCTCTACCACCAGATGACAGTACCTCTCGATAAGCTGCTTCGTTGATTCACCCTTAATTCCCGTGAAGATGTCAAACTCTTTCTTTATCAATGCCTTTTTACTCTTGATCATTGATGCACTGCCTTTGAATTTCTGTTCCAACGCTTGCCATATTGACTCTAAACTATCATCGTGCTGTAGTAACACTAAAATATCTTCGTTTATCGCTTGTTGTAGAATGCTGACCATCTTCTTTTTTGCTTTGAACTCGACCTGTTCCGCATCTGTAAGACTGGCAATGGTCTTTATCATATTTAACCCGTCTACTGGAGGAACATACTTTCTTTCAATTTTTATCCAACACTCTAGATGATTTGCCTGCACCCAATTTTTGAACATCCCAGACCATCCTGAATATTCATCCAAACTCATCAATTTCGGAGGTTTCTGCATCATTCCCAGCTCGTTTTCTAAGCTGACGTTTTGCATGATGCTTGCTTGACTTTGAGTCGCACCCACTCCCGAAAACATGTTATAAAAATCCTGGCTTTCCATTTTCAGTCGTAACGGGAAAATGTTTCAAACAGTCTGAATAAGCGAACCACACTTGCTGAATAAGCGAACCAAAATGACCTTGGAGCGAACCACAGCTGTAACAATGAGCGAACCCACCACTGAACTATGAGCGAACCCACCACTGAACTATGAGCGAACCAGAAAGTGCACAAAGAGCGGACCAGAATGTTGCACTTGGAGCGGACCAGGCAATGTACTTTTGAGCGAACCAGGAAATGTACACTGGAGCGGACTAGAACTTATCATTCAAGCGGACCAGACGAGCGGTCCAGCAACCAAAATAGACATTTCGAGCGGACCAGAACTAAAATCAGGAGCGAACTAGCTTAAACTGTACGTTGGAGCGGTCCAGAAAAGCGAACCAAGAACATGACGTCAGCGCGAACCTATTTCACGAGGGTTTTTTTGGGTCACTTTTAGGCCGTTTTTTGACCTGAATCTTTCGAGGGTTTGTTATTAGTGTATTTTACACCTGTTGTCCAAATTTCAGTCCATTTCCACCGTTCAAACAGTCCAAATCTACAAAAGTCCGTGTAAAAAGCTTCGTATCTAGCAAACTAACTCGCAACTGGCTCTGATACCAATTGTAGGATCAGTTTTGACCTCACAAGTGAGTCAATCAGAGCTAGTGCTTACTGAAAATGTGGCGGAAACACATTTTCAGCATGATACAAAGAAAACTGTAACATAATGGAGTAGAAACAGAGAATTCACACTTAAAATACTTTTTCTTCACTTGATAACGCTTGTCGTACGGACAGCAGTTCGACGTGGAGTTCCAGAAACGTTACAAATGAAATCAGCACCAGGGATATTTATAGACAGAGTGGTCCGCTCATGTGACATGTCCACAAGAGCGGTCCAGACAACAAAGCTGGTTCGCTTTTGTGGACACATGTCACAAAAGCGGACCTACAACATGAAATTCATAAATTTACACTTTAACCCCCTGGACTTATACAAAACGACCTATCTGGACCCTATACTTTAATCTAGCATTACAAAGACGCAGGCTTTAGACATTGTGCATAAACACCAACAAGACTGCTTTTAGCTTCAAGCAGTTCAAAGCGTGTGGACCAAAGGAGTTCACCGGTGAGGATGGCCCTACAGCCATGTTTCATTGGTTCGACTCGGTGGAAGTCACTCTTCGACAAAGCGGATGCCCCGAAAATCTCCGCACTCTCAACGCTACTGGCGTCTTCCAGTCTCGTGCTATAGACTAGTGGACCGCGGAACGAAACAAGCGTGGGAACGACGCAGCCTATGAGCTGACGTGGGAGGAACTGAAAGCAATCATGATCAACGAGTTCTGTCCTCCCCACGAACGCCAAAAGCTGGAGGATGAATTTTGGGTTATCAAGCAGAAGGAAGGAGAAAACGCTGGTCTCACCGCTCGCTTCAAGCAGTTGAGCATCATCTGTCCCGATCAGGTCAAGACTCCAGAAATGACCATCAAGAAGTATATCCGCGCTCTTGCAGACCGTGTAGCGGATTTTGTTCAAGCTTCTAAGCCAACATCAATCGAGGAGACTTACCTTCTTGCCGCTGAGATTAACGACAAGCGGGTGAAGTCTGGGTTTTGGGATAAGCAAGCCAAGTCTCTGCATCAAGTCACAACAGCATCCACCGACAACACCACTGCTCAAGCCTCCAAGCCTTCAAGAAGAAGGAAGAAGAACAACAACTCCAGCAACAAGAGCTGTGCTGCCGCAACCACTGCTGCTCCTCTCCAGTCTGTACCCGCTCAACAGCAGCAACCACAGCGCTCAGCTCCAGTGATCAATCCACCGCCAGCAAAGCGTGCATACACGGGCCCTCACCCACTCTGCCCGATGTGTTCTTATCACCATCCAGTGGGTTTGGCTTGTCGATTCTGCGCTCACTGCAACCTCTACGGGCATTTCACTACGAACTGTCGCTATGGTCCCTGCCAAGCCCCAGCTCAAGCCGTTGTCAACCAGGCTCTACTCCCTGCCCCGCAAGGTCAACCAGCAGCTCAAGCACCAGCAGTCAATGCTCGAGCTTGCTTTGCATGTGGTGACCCTAACCACTTTGCAAACTGGTGCCCGAACAGGGTAGTCAAGCAAGAGCCCCAACAGCCCCAGCAGCAATAACAACAGCAGCCTCAGCAGCAACAGCAAGCAGCCCATGCCAGAACCTTCAACATCAACGCCCGTCAGGCTCAAGCTGACAACAACGTGGTCAATGGTACGTTCCTTGTGAATGGTATATATGCATCATGTTTGTTTGATACTGGAGCCGATAACTGCTTTGTGTCGTTTGAATTCGAAAAGCTCCTTAGTCGTAAGTGCTCTTATCTTTCGTCGTCATTTGAAGTCGAAGTCGCTACTGGAAGAACTGTCGCTGTTAATTCTGTACTCCGTGATTGTACTCTCGAGCTCAACAATCACATCTTCCCAATCGACCTTATTCCGATGCAACTCGGAAGTTTCGACGTCATAGTAGGCATGGACTTTCTTCTCGAAAACCATGCTGAAGTTGTGTGCTTCGATAAGATGATTCGATTCGTACTCACCAATGGTGAACTCCTATGTGTATATGGTGAAACTGCTACAAAAGGTCTCAAGCTCATGTCGTGTATTCAAGCCAGCAAGTATCTTCGCAAGGAATATCGAGCCTTCTTGGCCAATATTGTAGTAGCGGAGGAGGAAAAGAAAAGGAAAGTTGAAGTCAAAGATGTTCCAGTGGTCCGAGAGTTTCCTCAGGTGTTCCCTGATGATCTCCCTGGATTACCTCCAAGTCGTGATATCGACTTTCGAATCGACCTCATTCCTGGAGCTAACCCCGTTGCCAAAGCCCCTTATCGACTCGCTCCATCCGAAATGCGAGAACTATCGAACCAACTCCAGGAGTTACTTGAAAAAGGCTTTATTCGCCCGAGCACTTCTCCTTGGGGTGCACCAGTCCTTTTCGTCAAAAAGAAGGATGAGTCATTCCGAATGTGCATCGACTATCGGGAGTTGAATAAGCTAACTATCTAGAACCGATACCCCTTGCCCCGAATCGACGATTTATTTGACCAGCTGCAAGGTGCTCAGTGCTTCTCAAAGATCGATCTACGCTCAGGCTATCATCAGTTGCGGATTCAAGAGGAAGACATCCCTAAAACCGCTTTTCGAACCCGTTATGGCCATTACGAATTCGTTGGTATGCCTTTTGGTTTGACGAACGCACCTGCGGTTTTCATGGATCTGATGAATCGCGTGTGTAAGCCCTTCTTAGACCGTTTCGTTATCGTGTTCATTGACGATGTCTTGATTTATTCCAAATCGAAGACCGAACACGCGCAACATCTACGTTTGGTTCTCGAGTTACTTCAGGGTAATCAACTCTACGCCAAGTTCTCCAAGTGTGAATTTTGGCAGGAGGAGGTTCAATTTCTAGGTCACATTGTGAATAGTCAGGGTATACACGTCGATCCCGCGAAGATTGAAGCAGTTAAAATTGTTGGTCCCTATGCAGATGGGATCTTCCTGTAAATGTAGATGAATCGTATAAAGTGATCACAGTGCGGAATCCAGATAATCACGTAGATGATACACAAAGACACAGCAATTCAATAATCTCCGTCTGATATTCTATTACTGATTTGAAAGTATACAGAACCACAAGAATACAGACAAGCTTCTAGCTCTCAGAATGTCAGAGTTGCAAAAGGTTATAAATGAACTATCTGAGCAGCTATTTATAGGCAACATCAGGTTAAGTAAGTGTGGGCTGATCGGTTGGGCTAACCGATCGAACAGCCTATTCGATCGGATGGGCTATCCGATCGGCTTAGCCAGCCGATCGGCTGGTAACAAAGCACTTTAACATTTCAATCCGATAACCTGATATGCTATTACATAAAAAATATAAACAACTATACAAAATGTGACTACATGCTGACGGAAGCTACAGACGTTGTGCACTAACAGACTCCCCCTCGGATGTAGCTGTAGTTCCTTCCAGCATAGTCTTTATCTTCTCCGGTTGCGTCTCCTTTCACGAGCTCTTTGTCTTCTCTTTTCAGCTCGTTCTGCTAACATTCTTTTCCTCTTATCTCTTCCCTCTGTCATCCACCAATTTCTGTACACAGGATCACCCTCACGCTTCCTGTCCCACTTTGGGATCTTGTTTTCTTCAGACTCGATTGGTGTTTGATTAGTAGGTGGAACATATCCAAGATTTCTTCTCCCTCTCTCTGCAGCTGTTCTTGCTATCTCCTTTGATCGTTGGCTTCGCTTATAGGCTTTCAGAAATTCATCAACTTCAAGCTCTCTCCATGATGTCTTCCAATTCTTTCCAGAGTTGATTTCTTTCACAAAGCACACATCCACCACTTTCTGATACTGCATAGCTATTTCTTTGTCCTTTTTATCATAAATTATCCTATTGACAAAAAGACAATCTATATCTTTCTTTGAGCAGTTGACCAGCCACATTGGATCTAAGATACTTATTCTTCTGGCTTCTCCTGTGGACTTGTCATACAAGGAAATAATTGCTTCTGCCGTTGACGGATTGTATAGCCAAGCTTGAAATAGATCAAAGAAGTCTTGCTCAATGTCTCTTAGTGGCATGTTTTTCAAACATCTTGGAGGCTTTACATCCAAGGTAATATCCTTTTCTCCACTCTCCAAATACTTAACGATCTGCTTCGGAAATTGTGGTTTCCAATCTGGATAATTGTTTTTCGCTTGCAGCTTTATGTAATCCCACAAATCTTGATCTCGTTCTTTAACTTCAGGACCGTAGTAGTATTGTTTGATGTTCTTTGTCACCACCAACTCATCTACGTCCCACCAGGGTAAAGTAGAAATATCGGATAAGTATTCAAAGTACTGCACACCCTGTTCTCTTCGAATAACATAAACCTTCAAATCCTCCAGATATCCCCAAGATAAAATATCACCCCAAGAGAGATTCTTGTCATGCGTAAAGTATTGCAGAGCCCTGAGAGTCTTTCTTTCTTTAGGCATATTTTTGAACCATCTTTTTCTTTCTTCAGCTGATATTTCTCTAGGTACTGGCTCTGGAATATCTGCTGTAGAAATTCTCTCTTCAAACTTTCTTCTGAGGTCATCTTCATTCATCTCTTGAAACATCTCGGTGAATGTAGGGAATGCAGCATCTTCCCCTTCATAGTGAAAGTCTACTCTTTCTTCCTCAGAATCTGAATCGCTTTCAACAATCACTTCATCATAGTGATCAGCTTCATGGGGGTATCGAGGTTCAAAATCTTTTGCTGGAGAATGTGGAATTTCATCTTCTATGCCAAACTTGAATTTCCCATCTTCCAACCCCAACTCTTCTAACATTTCAGCCCGAGTTCTTCTAACCTCTACTTCTCCGTGTTGATTACCAGATAAGTAGATAATAGTAGGGTTAGAAAGAAGTACCTGATCAGCAGGTTGTTTCCCGGAAGATGACACTTCAAACTCTACATCATCATCCTGCTCATTGACTTCGTTGTTCATTAATTCATTCACTTTCTCTTGAACAGAAGGATCATTGATTAATAAACCAGATGCACCTTGATCATCATCATCATCATGTTTATCATCTTTGTTAGAATTATCATCAGCCTTATCATCTTTCGTGTCATCATCCTGCTCTTCATCTTCTTCCTCTTCATCACCAAACAATTCAATATCCGACTCTTCATCAACAATCTCTCCCCGAGCAATTCTTCCTTTTCTTTTCAAATCTAAAAATTTCAACAGTTTTCTCACTTCTTTTGCGTTATAAGGTACTGTATAAGCTTTACCAACTAACACAAATTTGTCAGTTGTATACTCCAGAAGTAGTACCTCTCTTGCTCTTCTTCTTCTTTGAATGATTTCAACATTTCGAAGAACATTTTCAGGAATAATAGGCTCAATTGGTTCCCCAACCATCAAATATTCTGGCTCATGAACTTCTTCATCTTCAGCTTCCACCATCTCTTCATCATTCTCAGCAATTTCTTGTTCTTGAACTTCAATCATTTCTACATCTGGTTGTGAAGAAGATCCACCCATATCTGGTTGACTCAAAGAAGCATCAATTATTTCAACCCCTTCAGCTATTCCTTTGTTTCTGAGGTTAGCTTCTTCAGCCATTTGTCGTTCACGTTCCTGTCTTCTTTCATTGGCCTTTATTACGTCAATTTCATCAAACACCGCATGAATGTCCAACTTCAAATGTGTTTCAACCACAGCAACTAACATCTGGAGTTGTTGATCTTTCATAACCTTATCTGCCTTCATTGCTTCCATTTCTAACTTCATTGCTTTCATTTCATTAGAAGACGCTTCATTCATCTCGTTGAGAAGTTGATTCAATGTTTGGTTAACATTTTGCAGATCCTTTACCTTTGCGTTTAATGAAGCTATCTCATTTGTCAAAGAATCAAATACTTTGGAATTATCTTCAACATCTTCCTTCATTTTCTTCATTCTTCTATCTTTTTCAACCAACGCAGCAACAACTTTGTTGTGTGAAGCCATCAACTCTTCAATTTGACTTCTCAACTCATTGCGATCTAATTCAGCTTCGGCTTTCTCTTTCTCCAGAATTTTGACCCTTTGAATCAATTCTTTAACCGCCTGATTATTAAACATATCACTATCCCCTTCAGGCATATCTTCAGAGTAAATACCGGTAGCAGTACCAAGATCATCAAAGTTAAAGTTGAAATCATCTAGAACCTTCAACATCAACGCCCGTCAGGCTCAAGCTGACAACAACGTGGTCAATGGTACGTTCCTTGTGAATGGTATATATGCATCATGTTTGTTTGATACTGGAGCCGATAACTGCTTTGTGTCGTTTGAATTCGAAAAGCTCCTTAGTCGTAAGCGCTCTTATCTTTCGTCGTCATTTGAAGTCGAAGTCGCTACTGGAAGAACTGTCGCTGTTAATTCTGTACTCCGTGATTGTACTCTCGAGCTCAACAATCACATCTTCCCAATCGACCTTATTCCGATGCAACTCGGAAGTTTCGACGTCATAGTAGGCATGGACTTTCTTCTCGAAAACCATGCTGAAGTTGTGTGCTTCGATAAGATGATTCGATTCGTACTCACCAATGGTGAACTCCTATGTGTATATGGTGAAACTGCTACAAAAGGTCTCAAGCTCATGTCGTGTATTCAAGCCAGCAAGTATCTTCGCAAGGAATATCGAGCCTTCTTGGCCAATATTGTAGTAGCGGAGGAGGAAAAGAAAAGGAAAGTTGAAGTCAAAGATGTTCCAGTGGTCCGAGATTTTCCTCAGGTGTTCCCTGATGATCTCCCTGGATTACCTCCAAGTCGTGATATCGACTTTCGAATCGACCTCATTCCTGGAGCTAACCCCGTTGCCAAAGCCCCTTATCGACTCGCTCCATCCGAAATGCGAGAACTATCGAACCAACTCCAGGAGTTACTTGAAAAAGGCTTTATTCGCCCGAGCACTTCTCCTTGGGGTGCGCCAGTCCTTTTCGTCAAAAAGAAGGATGAGTCATTCCGAATGTGCATCGACTATCGGGAGTTGAATAAGCTAACTATCTAGAACCGATACCCCTTGCCCCGAATCGACGATTTATTTGACCAGCTGCAAGGTGCTCAATGCTTCTCAAAGATCGATCTACGCTCAGGCTATCATCAGTTGCGGATTCAAGAGGAAGACATCCCTAAAACCGCTTTTCGAACCCGTTATGGCCATTACGAATTCGTTGGTATGCCTTTTGGTTTGACGAACGCACCTGCGGTTTTCATGGATCTGATGAATCGCGTGTGTAAGCCCTTCTTAGACCGTTTCGTTATCGTGTTCATTGACGATGTCTTGATTTATTCCAAATCGAAGACCGAACACGCGCAACATCTACGTTTGGTTCTCGAGTTACTTCAGGGGAATCAACTCTACGCCAAGTTCTCCAAGTGTGAATTTTGGCAGGAGGAGGTTCAATTTCTAGGTCACATTGTGAATAGTCAGGGTATACACGTCGATCCCGCGAAGATTGAAGCAGTTAAAAGTGTTGGTCCCTATGCAGATGGGATCTTCCTGTAAATGTAGATGAATCGTATAAAGTGATCACAGTGCGGAATCCAGATAATCACGTAGATGATACACAAAGACACAGCAATTCAGTAATCTCCGTCTGATATTCTATTACTGATTTGAAAGTATACAGAACCACAAGAATACAGACAAGCTTCTAGCTCTCAGAATGTCAGAGTTGCAAAAGGTTATAAATGAACTATCTGAGCAGCTATTTATAGGCAACATCAGGTTAAGTAAGTGTGGGCCGATCGGTTGGGCTAACCGATCGAACAGCCTATTCGATCGGATGGGCTATCCGATCGGCTTAGCCAGCCGATCGGCTGGTAACAAAGCACTTTAACATTTCAATCCGATAACCTGATATGCTATTACATAAAAAATATAAACAACTATACAAAATGTGACTACATGCTGACGGAAGCTACAGACGTTGTGCACTAACAGACTCCCCCTCGGATGTAGCTGTAGTTCCTTCCAGCATAGTCTTTATCTTCTCCGGTTGCGTCTCCTTTCACGAGCTCTTTGTCTTCTCTTTTCAGCTCGTTCTGCTAACATTCTTTTCCTCTTATGTCTTCCCTCTGTCATCCACCAATTTCTGTACACAGGATCACCATCACGCTTCCTGTCCCACTTTGGGATCTTGTTTTCTTCAGACTCGATTGGTGTTTGATTAGTAGGTGGAACATATCCAAGATTTCTTCTCCCTCTCTCTGCAGCTTTTCTTGCTATCTCCTTTGATCGTTGGCTTCGCTTATAGGCTTTCAGAAATTCATCAACTTCAAGCTCTCTCCATGATGTCTTCCAATTCTTTCCAGATTTGATTTCTTTCGCAAAGCACACATCCACCACTTTCTGATACTGCATAGCTATTTCTTTGTCCTTTTTATCATAAATTATCCTATTGACAAAAAGACAATCTATATCTTTCTTTGAGCAGTTGACCAGCCACATTGGATCTAAGATACTTATTCTTCTGGCTTCTCCTGTGGACTTGTCATACAAGGAAATAATTGCTTCTGCCGTTGACGGATTGTATAGCCAAGCTTGAAATAGATCAAAGAAGTCTTGCTCAATGTCTCTTAGTGGCATGTTTTTCAAACATCTTGGAGGCTTTACATCCAAGGTAATATCCTTTTCTCCACTCTCCAAATACTTAACGATCTGCTTCGGAAATTGTGGTTTCCAATCTGGATAATTGTTTTTCGCTTGCAGCTTTATGTAATCCCACAAATCTTGATCTCGTTCTTTAACTTCAGGACCGTAGTAGTATTGTTTGATGTTCTTTGTCACCACCAACTCATCTACGTCCCACCAGGGTAAAGTAGAAATATCGGATAAGTATTCAAAGTACTGCACACCCTGTTCTCTTCGAATAACATAAACCTTCAAATCCTCCAGATATCCCCAAGATAAAATATCACCCCAAGAGAGATTCTTGTCATGCGTAAAGTATTGCAGAGCCCTGAGAGTCTTTCTTTCTTTAGGCATATTTTTGAACCATCTTTTTCTTTCTTCAGCTGATATTTCTCTAGGTACTGGCTCTGGAATATCTGCTGTAGAAATTCTCTCTTCAATCTTTCTTCTAAGGTCATCTTCATTCATCTCTTGAAACATCTCGGTGAATGTAGGGAATGCAGCATCTTCCCCTTCATAGTGAAAGTCTACTCTTTCTTCCTCAGAATCTGAATCGCTTTCAACAATCACTTCATCATAGTGATCAGCTTCATGGGGGTATCGAGGTTCAAAATCTTTTGCTGGAGAATGTGGAATTTCATCTTCTATGCCAAACTTGAATTTCCCATCTTCCAACCCCAACTCTTCTAACATTTCAGCCCGAGTTCTTCTAACCTCTACTTCTCCGTGTTGATTACCAGATAAGTAGATAATAGTAGGGTTAGAAAGAAGTACCTGATCAGCAGGTTGTTTCCCGGAAGATGACGCTTCAAACTCTACATCATCATCCTGCTCATTGACTTCGTTGTTCATTAATTCATTCACTTTCTCTTGAACAGAAGGATCATTGATTAATAAACCAGATGCACCTTGATCATCATCATCATCATGTTTATCATCTTTGTTAGAATTATCATCAGCCTTATCATCTTTCGTGTCATCATCCTGCTCTTCATCTTCTTCCTCTTCATCACCAAACAATTCAATATCCGACTCTTCATCAACAATCTCTCCCCGAGCAATTCTTCCTTTTCTTTTCAAATCTAAAAATTTCAACAGTTTTCTCACTTCTTTTGCGTTATAAGGTACTGTATAAGCTTTACCAACTAACACAAATTTGTCAGTTGTATACTCCAGAAGTAGTACCTCTCTTGCTCTTCTTCTTCTTTGAATGATTTCAACATTTCGAAGAACATTTTCAGGAATAATAGGCTCAATTGGTTCCCCAACCATCAAATATTCTGGCTCATGAACTTCTTCATCTTCAGCTTCCACCATCTCTTCATCATTCTCAGCAATTTCTTGTTCTTGAACTTCAATCATTTCTACATCTGGTTGTGAAGATGATCCACCCATATCTGGTTGACTCAAAGAAGCATCAATTATTTCAACCCCTTCAGCTATTCCTTTGTTTCTGAGGTTAGCTTCTTCAGCCATTTGTCGTTCACGTTCCTGTCTTCTTTCATTGGCCTTTATTACGTCAATTTCATCAAACACCGCATGAATGTCCAACTTCAAATGTATTTCAACCACAGAAACTAACATCTGGAGTTGTTGATCTTTCATAACCTTATCTGCCTTCATTGCTTCCATTTCTAACTTCATTGCTTTCATTTCATTAGAAGACGCTTCATTCATCTCGTTGAGAAGTTGATTCAATGTTTGGTTAACATTTTGCAGATCCTTTACCTTTGCGTTTAATGAAGCTATCTCATTTGTCAAAGAATCAAATACTTTGGAATTATCTTCAACATCTTCCTTCATTTTCTTCATTCTTCTATCTTTTTCAACCAACGCAGCAACAACTTTGTTGTGTGAAGCCATCAACTCTTCAATTTGACTTCTCAACTCATTGTGATCTAATTCAGCTTCGGCTTTCTCTTTCTCCAGAATTTTGACCCTTTGAATCAATTCTTTAACCGCCTGATTATTAAACATATCACTATCCCCTTCAGGCATATCTTCAGAGTAAATACCGGTAGCAGTACCAAGATCATCAAAGTTAAAGTTGAAATCATCTACTTTTTGATGTGATGACCCAGGGATATCTTGTTGAACAGTCTTTGGACTTGCAGGTTTGAATCCCGTGAAGGGGATAGTGCAAACCGTAGTCGCGCATCTGTTGCTGTATCCACAAGATCTGGGAGTAGCAACTGCTTGCAGATACGTATTCTGCTTCACATGTGGATAGCGCCACAGATGTTTGTTTCTTACATTGCCAGGTGACCAAGCGGGGTCCAAAGAACTGGCATCCTGCAGTTGTTGATTTGGCATTTACTTTGCAGCATCCGAAATCCGAGTCGGAATACCCTTCGAACATGAAATCACCTTTCCTAGGATACCACAACACCAACGATGGAGTTCCTTTCAGGTAGCGCAATATCCTTTTTACAATGATCAAGTGCGATGCTCTTGAGTTAGATTGAAATCTTGCTGCGAGGCACGTCGGATACATAATGTCAGGCCGTGAAGCAGTTAGATACATCAATGAACCAATCATGGATCGATATAATCTTTCATCTGCCCTGTCTCCGGTGGGATCTGGGTGAATCCCATGATTTGTTGCTAAAGGGGTCGCAGCAGGAGTAGAATCTGACATTCCAAATTTCTCTAGAATATCATGAACATACTTTATCTGGTGTATGAAAATCCCTTCAGGAAGCTGATCAACATGGAGTCCCAAAAAGAATTTCATTTCCCCCATTGATGACATTTCGAACTTTTGCTTCATCACTTGCTCAAAGTCTTTGCACAAGTTCTCGTTTGTTGACCCGAAAATTATGTCATCCACATAAATTTGTACTATCAGCAGGTGACCGTCGACAATTTTTGTGAAGAGGGTAGTATCAATTGTTCCCCGGATGAAGTGATTGGCTAACAAATGCTGAGATAATGTCTCATACCAGGCTCTCGGGGCCTGGTGCAAGCCATATAACGCTGTATCCAAGAGATAAACTTTGTTTGAATGATGTGGATCGACAAAACCCGATGGCTGTCCCGCATATACTTCCTCTTTCACTTTGCCATAGAGAAAGGCCGACTTCACATCAAGCTGATAAACTTTAAAGTTCTTCCAAGATGCAAATGCTAGGAAGATCCTGATAGCTTCAAGTCTTGCCACAGGAGCGTATACTTCAGTAAAATCAATTCCCTCCTGTTGACTGAAGCCTTGAACGACGAGCCAAGCTTTGTTTCTGACAACTACTCCTCTGTCGTCTCTCTTACACTTAAACACCCATTTGGTGTTGATTTTCCTATGGCCTTCAGGTAGATCCACCAGTTTCCAAACTCCCAATTTTTCAAACTGGTTCAGCTCTTCTTGCATCGCGTTGACCCAAGAATCTTCAGTAAGCGCCTCTTTGTACGTTCAAGGTTCTATCTGCGAAATAAAACAACATAGTGAAAATTCAGTTTGTAAAGGTGCTACTGATGAATAAAAACTTGAAAGCCCTTGGTCAATTTGATGTCTGGTGCGAACTCCTGATTGAAGCTCTCCGATGATCAAATCTTCTGGATGATATGAAAGAGTTCTGGGCATTACTTCATTAGGAACATCCACATTGCCTTCTAGATTAGTGACATTTTGATTTGCACCTTTTTCACTGATTGGATCTGCTTGATCTAAATTCTGGATTTGCTCCCCCTCAGATTCCGAATCCCCATGATCAAACGTTGGATCGACATCAGATGTTGTATCATTATTTGTTTCCATCTGATTGTCGTGAGAAAGAATAGTATCATCTTGATCTTCAATATTACTAGGACCTGCTTCATCGTCATTTGATGTTTGTTAAGATTGCCTAGAATACTTGTCTGGAAATCTTTCTCCGGAAGACTCATAGTCTCTCAAAATATCCAATTCATCAAAGAAGTCTTCTTCATCTTCGGGTTCTTCCATTACATCAAACGAATCCCACAGAGTGTCGTAGTGATAACGCCATGAGTCTCCTGGGTTTTGAGGCGGCATTGTATGGCCTTGACATTCAACATTAGCAGCTTCAATAATTCATTTTTCTTTTGGCACGAAGACACGTCTCAAAGGACTTGCGTATCCAACAAAAATCCCCTCAATGCATTTCGGTCCAAACTTACCAAAAGGTTCTATCACCGTACAGGGAGACCCAAACAGTTCTAGATATTTCAAATTAGGCTTGCGATTAGTGATTAATTCAAAGCATGTCTTGTTGAATTTCTTGACGGTAAGAACTCTGTTGAGAGTATAACATGCAGCAGAAACAGCTTCAGCCCAGAAATTGATTGGAAGTTTCGAATCTGCGAGCATTGTTCTGGCTGTCTCAATTAGTGTCCTATTTTTGCGTTCAGCTACTCCGTTCTGTTGCGGAGTATAAGGAGCACTAAATTCATCCAAGATACCCCTTTCTTCACAAAATTCCTCCATCTTGTAATTTTTGAACTTAGTACCATTATCGCTTCTTATTCTTCTAATACGCCTCTGGTACAAATTCTCTATCTTTTTGAATAGTGCCATCAGACTGTCAAATGTTTCATCTTTTGTCTTCAAGAAAGATACCCAAGAAAATCTGGAGTAATCATCAGTAACGACCAAGCAATAGTAATCTCCAGTAATGCTTTTGACATTCACAGGACCAAATAAATCCATGTGAAGTCTCTCCAAAGGTCTTGATACTAAGTTGACTTGCTTTTTGGGATGCGACTTTTTCTTCTGTTTGCCTTTAATACAACTTATGCATTCCCCTTCCAGATGAAATCCCTTGATGTGTACTCCTGTCACCAGATCATTGTGCACCAAGTGATTCATTTTTCTAAGATGTATATGCCCCATCTTTCGATGCCATAATCTTGACTCTTTCTCGGTTGCTCTTGACACGAAACAATGAGCCTGACCTGTAGTTGTCGTTGCTATGCTCATATCTAGGATATACAGGTCGTTGACTCTTGGTACCCTCATGATAACCCATTCTTCAGGGACAACAAATCCTGGCTTTAGAATCAAGCACTCTTTATCAGTGAAGTGGGTGGTATACTTTCTGTCACATATCTGAGAAATGCTTAGTAGATTATTCTCTAGTTCAACAATGTAATTGACTCTTTCAAACGTTACAATCCCGTTTGTCAATGTTCCTTCTCCAACAATTCGACCACCTTGGTTTCCGGCGAAACCAACATATCCTCCATTTATGTTTCTTACATCATACAACAATGCAGTCTTCCCAGTCATGTTTCTGGAAGCTCGACTATCCATGATCCATCGTGAAACAAGTTGTGGAAGATCCTGCATAAAAATCAAACATGATTAAATCATTTTAAAAGATGCCGATTCATGCTTCGCGAATAGGGAAGCTCCGGCGAGTCAGGTTTTCATTCCTCAAAGAATATGTCCACCCAAGCCTGACCAGCCTTGGGTGTAACTCTTTTGTCTACAACTTTCTCTTTTTGTTTCTTGAAGTTTTTGGCTTAAAGTGGTGGAACATTTTGATCATCCACAACTGGGATTGAATTCACCACTTTCTTTTCTTGAGAAGTTGACACTTCTTTCTTTTCTTTGGGTTTCCAGATTTGTTGAGATACGACCAAAGGAACATTCATCTTTACTGATGTAGTAGAAGATGAGTGTTTTTCAATCATTGAAACCTTTGGTTTTGACCCACTTGAACTCAATTCAGCAATTTTTGGCTTCCATGTTTGTTGAGTGGTTGTGACCCGTTTATAAAACTTGTCATTTTTAGTTATCATTTTCTTTACAGGTTCGGTTTTGACTCTAGGAGTCTCCTTTTCGACCTTTTTCTCAACAATCAATGAAGCTTTTCCTTTTACAACTTCTTTCTTCTTTTGGCTCTCAACATTGTCAGTCTTAGGCTTTAAGTTGGGACATTTTCGTGCTATATGCCCAACTTGATTGCATCTGAAGCATGCTCGAGTGTCAGCTACTCGACTTGTACCTTCAGACTGATGTTGTGAGGCCTTTTCTTCAAAGAACTCATTATTAGTTTTTGAAAAAAATTTAGGTTCTTCATTTGAAAATGAACTTGAGCTATTTACAAACACTTTCTTTTCAATCTTCTTGTTTTGAACATTTTTCTTTTGATAAGATTTAACCCCCTGATTTCCACTTGACCAATTATTTCGTTTGTTATTAGAAAAACGTGGTGGAACGATAGGTTTATTTTGTAGTAAGCTTTATCTTTTTCAAAGTCCATTTCTCTTTTTGTTTGGTTCAAAATGTTTACTTCTGACAGCTCGACTTCGATCAATTTGTAAACATTTTTCACTTTGCTCACATTAACATTCTCGATTGGAAATTCAGAATCCGAAAACAACTTATCTGAACCCAACATCCTGTACATGACAAGACTTGGTTCATCATTTAAGTTGTTCTTGGATTTTTGCTTTGGAATATATTTATCCAAGAAGCATCCATCATCTTCATTTGATTCAGACTCTAAGACACTTTCTGCCATGATTTTGACAATATCAGTCTAAACAGTATCATCAGATGATGATGATGATGAGAATGTAACATCGATTGATTCTGGAAGTTTTATTTCATTTAAATCTTCCTGCTCATTAACCAGTCCGGACTTTTTCTTTGAAAAGTTGTTTAAAACAGGTGGCGGAACTTGATGATATCCCACCCCAGTTCCGTCCGAAAAGACATCTTCGCCAGCTTTGTTTTTCCTGATGGGTTTGGCAACAATATGTTGCAAAACAAAGCTTGCGGAGTTGTAACTGGTTAATTTTAATTGGATGCGTTCATTCTCAATTTTCGCTTCTTGAAATTGAAGCTTCAGACTTGCAATTTCATCCAATTGTTGATTTATTAATTCCTCTTTTACTCTTAACACTCCCATCAATTGAACATTCTCTTTCATTGTTTTCCCATTTCGGTCATCCGAATCTTTAACCGTTCGCTTAAGCTTCTCAAAGTTTTCAGTGACATGACGGTTTTCAAGAATTAATTTTTCATTTTCTTGCTTAGTTCTTTCCAAGTCACTTTTATCACTTTGAATCTTTTCATTTAATTCTTTTGCATGATCATTTGAAGCTTTTAGCAGTTTATCACGGTTTAAGATTTGGTTTTCGACTTCTCTGACCCTCTTAGTTAGGTCTTCAACCTTTTTGTGGTTGAGGTAAGCAACAGTACTGCATTCTTTGCAATTTTTCTTGCAATTTTTGAAGTCACTTTTGCTTACATCTGTCTTACCTGACACTTCTTTTGTACTAAACTGACTGACCTGGCCGTTTGATTTAGTTCCAGAACTAGAATCTACCTCCAGTTCTTTGGCTACTAGAACATTGTTGGCCATTTTCATCAGATTTTCTGCAGTAAACTCTTGAGAAGTATCAATCAACCCTTCATCAATCTTCTTTTCTTCCGGCTTTACCTTTTCTTCTTTTTCTTCAATTTTCTTTTTAGGTTCACCCCACCACTCTCTTTGCCTTCATTCTTCTGTTTACAAATTTCTCTTCCTCTGTTCTTGTATCTTTGAATGGAACAAACTTTCCTGCAACGAATGCATACCCAACTGCGTCTTCTTCAGGTAGAATTTCACTCCGGTCATACCCCTCGTCATCGTGAATGACAGCTAGAGCTCTCGACTTTTCTTTACCTCTTTCTTCAATTTGCTTCAATCTTGGAGGTTCAGACTTGTTCTGATGGTAAATGGCTTTCTTGTAATAGTCTTCACGAAATGGATTGTCAGATTCGTCAGCATACTCATTTCTACATTCTCGTTTGAAGTGACCCTTTTGTTTGCATTTGAAGCATGCCACTTTGGTTTTATCAAAACCTAATTTGGTAGATGGACCACCGATTGTTTTTCTACCAGTGATTTCCATAAAACGTTGAGCTCGACGAACTGCACTAGCCATAGCCCATCGGATATCGATTAGCTCCATTTCTTCGGGATATATCTGATCATAGTCCTCTTTTGTTAAATTTGTATTCCGGATCTTTCCTGCTACTAATCCTTCATAGGATTCTAACACAGATGCTAAGAAAGCCATCTGTTGTTTAGCAGATTCTTCACTGAAGTTTTGACAGTTTTTCAAATCAACTGCAATATTACATTGAAAAACATTTGTTTGTAATGATTTCTGTTGATTTGTTGTACTTGAAGAAGATCCTTGATTGGAACTCGAAGATATTCCTCCATGATAGCCACTGTGTGGAGCTGGAGCTTCTTGATTTGTTTTTGAGAATTTTCAGCAATGAAAGCTGTCTTTGGAGATCCAGTCTTTTGCATTAAGCTCTTCGGATAATAAAGATCCACATTCTGGTGATACAATGAATGATTGACTTTATGAGTTTTCTTTATCTCGAGCTCATGACTCTCCAGTTTTTCTATTAACTGATCAACTGTCAGCAGGTTTTGAGGAACGGTGTTCTTGATCATTAGTGCAAAATATTGCCAGTCCATCTCATCGGGCAATGAATCAAATAACTTGTCCACAAGTTCCTCTTGAGAGTATATCACTCCATGTCTTGCTAATTCCATTTTCAGATGTCTGAAACGTTTGATCATTTTCGGAACAGATTCATTCTTGAGGCACCCGAACAGATCGAATTCTTTCTTTAGAAGTTTCATCTTGTTTTTAATAATTTCTGCCGTTCCTACACATTTCTTTTGAAGTTTCTCCCAAAGATCTTTAGCATTTGAATACTCAATCAGTGAGATTATATCTTCTCTTACTGATTGATTAATCAACGCTTTACATTTTTGTTCAGCTATGAAATACTCAATCTCTTCGTTCTTCGACATATTTTCAAAATCAGGTCTTCCATTGTTAAATCCATTTTTTAGACATTTCCAACTAGGGTAAGCAAAGGCTTTCAACCACTC
Source organism: Helianthus annuus (assembly GCF_002127325.2). Taxonomy (NCBI): domain Eukaryota; kingdom Viridiplantae; phylum Streptophyta; class Magnoliopsida; order Asterales; family Asteraceae; genus Helianthus; species Helianthus annuus. Next base: position 3,607,220 of record NC_035446.2, read on the forward strand.
CTCAAATCTCTTCGCCCATCGATTGTAATCTTCAATGGCTAGCAACTTCGGTGGTTTATTGTAAGTTCCGAAGCACTTTCCACGCTAAGAGCATCTGTCAAAGTCTTTCTCGTATTTTGAACATTATCATTTGAGCTACCTGTTGAGTTGTCTCCACCGTTTCCAGCAAAAGCATACATTTCGCTAAACGGGTTCATGAATTCTTCCATTTTAATTCCTGAAAAGTTTATCCAACACTTAGAAAAATTTAAGTTTCAAAGATGCTAACACACAGACACTTGGATCGAATGGTTCGTTCGATCGAGCTGCAACACGTGAATCGGTTCGCTTGTTCGATCGATCAGCTCGTTCGATCGACTAACAATCAGAAATGAAATCTTCAATAAGCAACTACTGTTCGATCGATTATCGTATTCGATCGAATAGCAGTAAGATAGCAAAAATATCAACTTTCAATAATTCTGTCCGATCGATCTGCTTGTTCGATTGGCTACCACTGATGATGTCAGCAATTATAAAAATATCTTGAACGGTCAAACAAACTGATGACGTCAGCTAGTATATGAATCGACTAGGTGGTTCGACCGGCTGACATCAGCACATATGAACAGTTTTCCATTGTTTTTGATCAATTTGAACAAGATTTTGGATGAATTTTATTATGAAAATTTGTGGGATTGTTATTCTTATGATTCCGATTCGATTGATAGTAAGTTTGTCAATTTTTATCCGTGAAATCTCTCCGAATTTTAAGTTTTTCCAGTTTTAAGGTGATAGAATGAAAAACAAAGATATATCTAAGAAGAGAATAGAAGAATCAGTTAGATTTCCGGCGAAATCTAAGTCGGAATAGTAGAAGCAACAAATTTCCGGTGAAATTTGTTCTTGAAGCTGCAACTATGACTTGAATTCCGGTGAATTCCTCTTCAAATCAACAAAGAATGGCCTGAATTCCGGTGAATTCGTCTTCAAATCAACAAATAATGGCCTGAATTCCGGTGAATTCGTCTTTGAGTATCTTGATTCAGCTTCCAAAGCTCTGATACCACTTGTTGGTCCCTATGCGGATGGGATCTTCCTGTAAATGTAGATGAATCGTATAAAGTGATCACAGTGCGGAATCTAGATGATCACGTAGATGATACACAAAGACACAACAATTCAATAATCTCCGTCTGATATTCTATTACTGATTTGAAAGTATACAGAACCACAAGAATACAGACAAGCTTCTAGCTCTCAGAATGTCAGAGTTGCAAAAGGTTATAAATGAACTATCTGAGCAGCTATTTATAGGCAACATCAGGTTAAGTAAGTGTTGGCCGATCGGTTGGGCTAACCGATCGGTTGGGCTAACCGATCGGTTGGGCTAACCGATCGAACAGCCTATTCGATCGGATGGGCTATCCGATCGGCTTAGCCAGCCGATCGGCTGGTAACAAAGCACTTTAACATTTCAATCCCATAACCTGATATGCTATTACATACAAAATATAAACGACTATACAAAATGTGACTACATGCTGACGGAAGCTACAGACGTTGTACACTAACAAAAAGTTGGATTACGCCTAAGAACCCGTCTGAAGTTCGTTCTTTCCTCGGACTAGCGGGCTATTATCGACGATTTATCGAAGGATTCTCCAAAATCGCTGTGCCGCTTACCGCTCTTACCCACAAAGACAAGCCTTTTGTGCGGGGAACTGCGCAAGAGACTGCCTTTCAAACCCTCAAGCATATGCTGTGCAATGCACCAATTCTTACGCTGCCCGACGGAAGCAATGACTTCGTTGTCTATTGTGATGCTTCAAACCTTGGTCTTGGCTGTGTCCTCATGCAACGAGACAAGGTTATAGCCTACGCATCTCGACAGCTCAAGATCCACGAGAAGAACTATACAACCCATGACCTCGAGCTAGGCGCAGTTGTGTTTGCATTAAAGATTTGGCGACACTACCTGTATGGCACCAAGTGTACGATCTTCACCGATCACAGGAGTTTACAACATATCTTTGATCAGAGAGAACTCAATATGCGTCAACGCCGATGGGTAGAACTCCTCAATGATTACGACTGCGAGATTCGTTATCACCCAGGCAAGGCGAATGTAGTTGTCGACGCGCTCAGCAGGAAGAATTATGTGCTCAGCGTCCGAAACATCCAAGCGCAGCATAACCTCGAAGCTCTCATCTGTGAAGCTCAACATGCTTGCTTTAACGAGCGTACATTGATGAAAGAGAGGATTCATCATGATGGAGCTCAGCTTTTAAGCAAATCCGATGGGATATTCTATTATCTAGACCGAATCTGGATCCCGAAGAGGACCAATTTGCGAAAGATTATCATGAATGAAGCCCACAAATCCCGATACTCCATTCATCCCGGTGCTGACAAGATGTACCAGGATCTTCGTTACAAGTACTGGTGGCCGGGGATGAAACTTGATATCGCTCTTTATGTTGGTAGCTGCTTAACCTGTGCAAGAGTTAAGGCTGAACATCAAAGACCTTCCGGCTTACTCGAACAACCGCCGATACCTATATGGAAGTGGGAGAGCATAGCTATGGACTTCATAACTAAGCTTCCGACCACGCCATCAGGTCACGACAGTATTTGGGTCATAGTCGACCGTCTGACCAAATCAGCCCACTTTCTGCCAATACGAGAAGACTATAAGGTGGCCAAACTAGCCCAAATCTACACCGACGAGATCATTCGAAATCATGGTACGCCTCGAGACATCATCTCTGACCGTGATGCTCGGTTTACTTCGAGATTGTTGGAAACATTTCAAGCGGCCCTTGGTACGTCGCTGAACTTGAGTACTGCATTCCATCCACAAACCGACGGACAGACTGAAAGAACGATCCGTACTCTTGAAGACATGCTCCGTGCGTGTGTCATTGACTTTGGCGGTAGTTGGAGCAAACACCTGTCATTGGTCGAATTCTCGTATAACAACAGCTATCATTCCAGCATTCAGATGGCACCATTCGAGGCCTTATATGGTAGAAGATGTCGTTCGCCTATTGTGTGGCACAAGATCGGTCATTCCCAGTTAATCGGTCCCGAGATTCTACAAGAAACGACTGACAAAATCCACCAGATAAGAGACAACTTTGTGAAAGCTCGGAACAGACAGAAAAGTTACGTCGATAAAAGACGCAAGCCCCTTGAATTTGAAGTTGGTGACTACGTGCTCCTAAAGGTATCACCTTGGAAGGGTGTAGTCCGATTCGGCAAGAAAGGGAAACTTGGCCTCGATATGTTGGACCTTTTAGGATTCTAGAAAGGATCGAAAAAGTCGCCTACAGACTCGATTTACCGGAGGATCTTAGTAACGTCCACCCGACTTTCCATGTGTCAAACCTTCGAAAGTGCTTAGCTGATCCCGATGCAATCATACCACTTGACGATCTTCAGGTCAACGAAACGTACACTTCGTGGAAAAGCCTGTCGAAATCATGGATCGCCAGACCAAGCAACTCAGACGCTCTCGCATTCCAATCATGAAAGTCCGATGGGAAGGCAAACGAGGCGCGAAGTTCACTTGGGAACTCGAAAGCAACATGAAGGCCAAGTACCCGCAGTTGTTCAGATAGATCTGAAGCATCAAATTGGTAAAAATCACGGCGATGTACGGCTCTCAGCCTAATTTCGGGACGAAATTCCCTAAACAAGGGGAGGCTGTAACACCCCGTGTTTTCCAAATGTCAAAGTCGAAGTCAAATGTTGACTGTTATTGGAATTAATCTATTTTAATTTTCGTATTATGTGGAGTAAGTGTTGTATGAGCAAAATGAGTCGAACGATAATCTAATTGCAAATCGATAATCGACTTTGAATAATAGGAAGTAACAATGCGATAAAGTTAATCAATCCATAATCAAGCTAATCGAATCAATTATCGAACTCGAACCTCGAATTTCGTGAATTTTAGTACTTTTATACGTGTGTGTTTGCCCTACGTGTTACTTGTGCATGTTTATTTTACGCTGTTATGTGTGGTGAATCAATCGAATCAAATCGAAACTCGAAAAGCAATCGAATTCAATCGAAATCGAACCGAAATGGGAAGTAAGGATGCTTATATGTTAGATATAGTGGTTAGGATTAAAAGTAATTTGACTAGGAACCGATCATACTCAAATTATCGCTCATCGAAATCGAAATATCAAAAATCGTCGCGAAACGCTCAAAAGGTTGTGCCAATTGATGTGTGTAAAATGCAACATATAAATTACATCTAATGAGGCATAAAACTAACCCTTTTTAAGTACTAATGTTGGAAAAAGAGTGTTTTTGTCTTGCTTTTGTATTTTCAGGATGAAATGAGCTCAAATTCACAAAAGAAGCAAAAAGAAAGCTAATTCTAACATAAATACAAGAAAAGGAACAAAAGTAGACTGCCCGAACCATCAACGGCATCCTCCCAAGCAAGGAAGAGAAAACAGAAGCCTGAACACGCCCCGTGCTCAGCCAGCACGGGGCCGTGCCTAAGAAGCAGCAGAAAAGACAAACCTGTAGAAGCTTCTATTGCCCACCATGGGGCCGTGTCTAGTGAGCACGGGGGCGTCGCGAAAGTACAGCAGGCGCATTAGTTGTAATTGCGAATTACAATTAATGAAGAGAGAGAATGTCAAACGGGCACGGGGACGTGTCCAGCAGACACGGGGCCGTGCCCAGCCTTCTGTTCAGCCCATAAATAGGAGTGCTTGGTATCATTCCAACTCATCCCTTGGCACACCACCTCTCTCACACTTCATCCACCACCCACCACCACCATAACACCATCATCCACCACCATCATCCATTGTCCATCGTAGACTATGTGAGTCGTCTCGGGATCCAAGATTGATCGTAAGAGTTCTTGACAATCAAGGCCATGTTTGCCTTAGTCTCTCACATCACTTGGTGAAGACAAGTGTTTAGTATAATACTTTTTATTTTTAATCTTTTGCACTTTTTATTTGGTTTTGTATTAATGACTTTAATAACTAGTTGCTTATGTTGAAGGTGATCTTTCCTTATCGTTTGTCCGGGGTGTCTTGGCATTATTTTACTGTCTATTTAAAATAAAAGATTTTCACCATTCATATCTCCACGGTCTATATGGAGGTATGTTGGCTACCTGGTCGGGGGTTAAGGGAACGGTTTGGTAAGGGTCTTGCCCTTGTTCAGCGTTTAGAGGTCCTGCAAGGGACCTGGGTAAAATTTAGTAGGATCTCCTTCAATGCCCATAGGTATTGGATGGCGGGGATCCAAACTCTTTGACCCCCTCATAAGTTAACTACTATTAATACTATAACCCGGCTATTTAGGACTGTATCCCTGCTGACTCAGACTACTTAGCCGAGGGTAACGTCACCGCCAAAAGCGGGGCCTACCATAATTTGCATTAATAACTTAATTCATTATCTTCCAATAATCCAACCCTTTAGGATTGTATCCTTGCTGACTCAAACTACTGGGTTGAGGATAACGTCGCCTTCAAAAGAGGGGCCTACTACAATAACTAAGATAATCTCTTAAATAAGTGCAAAAGTGCGAAAATAATCAAAGGTTATACTAATACACGAGTCGGATCCAAGTGATTCATCTTGTCTATCTGTTTTTATTTTATTTTTATTTTTCAGCATTTAGTTAGTTTTTATTTTCTTAGTTTAAAAACATTTTCTAACTTTTTGATTTGATTAGACGTTGAGGATAAACCGGTATTAAAAGCTCTTGTGTTCTTGGACGATCTCGGTATCTTACCAACACTATACTACGTCCACGATGGGTGCAGTTGCCCATATGTGTGTTTAGTGTTAGTGAATATCGTGTTTTATAAATTTAAAACTTGGCTAAAGGTGTAAAAATGGCTTAATTATACATTAAAAATATATTACACTACACACGCATTAAGTTTTTGGCGCCGCTGCCGGGGACACAGGATTTTAAGAAAGTTAGGAATCAATGGCCTAATCGTATTTTTATTTTTCTTTTAAATTTTTAGGATTTTTCATAATTTTTCAGCTTCTGCAGAGCTCAGCACGGGTCGTGCCCGCTGAACACGCCCCCGTGCTCAATCATTGGAACTGGCAATCCTGTTTTAAGTCAGACAGTAAGTTGAACACGGGGCCGTGCTCACTCAACACGCCCCCGTGCCCAAGATTCTCTTACTGAAACAGAACCGTTAGATCCTGGCGGTTGGTAATTTCTGACATAAACATGAGTGATGGTAATTCGTGTCAATTATGTGGAGGCGAACATGAAGAATTAAAATGTTATTTTCTAAATTATAGGCCCCACTATATAGACCCACCAATTCCCTATAACCTTAAGAGGGGCGAAAGTAAAAATAAGCACTATCTCTCCCTCGAATGCGCCCAGCTAGATATTCTAGGAGAAATGCTCCATGACGAGTTATTTCAACTAGAAGAGCTAATTCTAAATTCGTCAAAAGAACTTAGGAAGGATTTTATTGATCCACCCCAAGACGATGACCATGAAGAAATGTTGGAACCGCATTCCGACAACCACGTTGCTCCCGAAAATACCTTCATACCTAGAAAAGACTTGGACGATAGTCGTCCCTGTGCCGATTGTGCCGTGGAGGACTCCCCATCGACTTCGTTCGGTGCATACATAGACCTGAGCGATTCGGCATACACCTTCTTTAACGAGAGCCCGGGAAAGGGTTGGACTTGTCCACCTAGAATGAAAATATGAATTACCCTCACCGACATCCTCTTGCGTTCTCGCCTTAGTCTAGGACAATTAAGGTATCTTAGGCACTTTGGGGTTGTTCCATCTAGCAAAGAGCCACCCGATATTGATAAGATCCTTAGGGACAACAAAACTCCATAAGACAGCCTCCAGACACGGGGCCGTGTCCGGTCAACACGCCCCCGTGCTCACCTAAAAGATTCTCTGCTGATTTTGTCAGAATACGGACAAAAAGTGTCAGGATTTTATCTGCACACGGGGCCGTGTCCAGCGGACACGGGACCGTGTCCAGCGCGCTGTCGTTTTCTTTAAATGCAGCTTGATTCCTGCTCATTTTTTACCACTTTACTAGACAGAGATTCCTGGGATCTTCACCTATACCATCCTAGGTAAGTGCTAAAAGAAGGTTCCCAAGGACCATCTTGTCCCTTCCACTTTTGTTCATTTCCCCTTCTTTCAAAATTTTTCAACATCTCCTCCATGGAAGCTTGGAAACTCCACGATTCCAACCTTCTATGTGGAGTTTGTAAGATTTTTTGCTACGAATTCTTGTTTAAAGTTAATTGTATAACTTTGTTTTAAATTATCTAAACTTAAACCACAGTTAAAAATCATGAAAATAATTTAAACCCCCAAGAATCCTTAGCCAGAAATCCTGCAGACAACTGAACACGGGGCCGTGCTCAACGAGCACGGGGCCGTGTTCGAGGTACTGTTTTGCAAAGATTTAGCTTTCTTTGGTTTCTTTCACAGAAAATGGCCAGCAGAACAAGCGGATCATCTTCAAGAGGTAACCGAAATGGGAGAAGGTCGTCCACAGCAAAAGACTCCCTGGTGAACTACGTTTACGCCTTGAGGGAGGCCATAGACGAAATGACGGGAGTAGAGGAAGCGTTAGTGGACCGTATTAACCATCTGACGGTGGGGTTGGAGGGCTGTCTTCGAGAAGTAAACCTCTTGCACCAGAGGTTAAACCTTCTCGCTTCCCCGCCTTTGGTTCCCATAATAACCCAAAGAGCGTGGAACGTAGTGCCCGAGGTCATCATTCCGGTCGAATGGTATACCATGCACCAAAAACCTCCGTAAAGGGTGGTGCAAGGAGTCCCGGTAAATGTTGCTCCTCAAGCCACTAAGGAAAATGAAGCCGCTTTCTTCCTTCCAAGGGAGATAGAAGAATGGCTTTGAACAACATCCGAGGAACCATCGGCTAAAGTTCTTACTACATCGGGAAACTATTCCCGAAATTTTCTTAAGAAGCAGAACCCTTATGATAACCTCGTGTATCTCCCTACCTATTTAGTTAAATTTTTATTTTTATTTTATTTAGAGACTATATGTATCTCTCTATGGTTGCAATGAAATGATGGTTTTTAAAGTTTGATGGTTCATAATAAATAAAACACACTCATGGTGGTAAAGGATGAAAAAGGGAACGAGACAAATGACCCCATGCACAAGAACAAGACAACCCGACACAAATCTCCATTACAGAAGGCTCAACACGGGCCGTGCTCAACCAACACGGCCCCGTGCTGAGCCACCTGCAGAAAAACGCCCAGTTCAGGTAACTGGACACGGGCCGTGTTCACCAGACATGCCCCCGTGTCCAGGCTTCTGTCTCATTTCTTTAATTTTTGTTACTGGCACCTGAACACGGGGTCGTGTCCGGTCCCCACGGGGCCGTGTCCAGACTGCCAGTAACATAAATCTTTACTTTTAACACCACATTACACATCCAATCAACCTAAAAATTTATTTTTGGGACACATTGAGGACAATGTGTAATCTAATTGTGGGGGGGGAAGCTAACACCTTGAAATTTTGCAAGTCCTAACAACAAGCCTTACACAAAACTCTATTGGAACCGCTAAACACCCCAAATTTTTTCAAAAAATTTTCATTTTTTTTAAATGTCTAAAGTTTAAGTTCGGAATCCCAAGATTAATAAGGTGATATTTTTATAAATTTTACAACCGAGAGCGTCGTGATAACAAGAACCAACATAAGAAAATTATGAAACAACATAACAAGTCTAGTTAAAATTTGATTATATATACTTGATCACATTAAAAACCCATTCCCACAAAAGTGAGTTTTGAGCCTTTATTTAGCATACAAATTTACATCCTTAGACTAAATGCTCATTTTTCGTTTCTTGTGTGAATAGCCGCTTGGTTCTTACAACTCTAGAACTTGCCACGACGATGCATTCCCGGTCCTTACCAACTTAAACCCAAGTAAGTAAATGATGGAGGCATTAGGACTACCATTTTTCTTTCCACACCATTATTTTTTCAAAAAAAAATTTTCACCTGCCCAAAATCCCCCTAGTTAACCCCTTTGAGCATAAACCTTTCATTTCTTTACCCTAAACCCTTTTTACCCACCAAAAACCCTTTTTATTTTCACCATTTATTTTAGTAACAAGCTCGGTTTTTCGCAAGATCGCTCTTTTGTGTGACCCTAAAAAAAAATTATAAAGTTAAAAACAAAAAAAGCTATGCAAAGAAAAGCTTGTTTGGAGAAATACTTCAAAATAAAAAGTCACTAAAAACAAAGTGTTTTACGAAAACCGACGCTTTTTACGCTTTTCACCCTTTTTACTAACCACTAACCAAACCACCCACCTTTAGCCCAAGCCTAACCCTTCACCCAAAAAGTCCTCTTGATATTTACAAAGGTGTAAAGTAAAAAAAGGAGGAGGATTGATTGCTTGGCAAGCCTATGGTAGAAGTAAGTTCCATGCCGCTCTCGAGTGATTCACTAAAAAAAATACACCTTCGGCCGAGTGTTGAGTGATTTCTCCCGCGAGGTATGTGAACTTGTATATAAATGAAATTTTAAAGAGGCATGTTATGCCCAAATAAGTAATTTATCTTATGAAACGTTTTAAATAAATCATAACGAATAGGATTGTAAATAAATAAAAATAAAGCCCAAAAAAATCATGGATTCCCGACACTCTATGACAAGCCAAAAAAACCTTCTCTTCTACCCATTCCATTTGGGAGTGTAAGCCACATTTAAAAAGTTTTGCTTGAGGACAAGCAAAAGTTCAAGTATGTGGGTATTTGATGTGTGTAAAATGCAACATATAAATTACATCAAATGAGGCATAAAACTAACCATTTTTAAGTACTAATGTTTGAAAAAGAGTGTTTTTGTCTTCCTTTTGTATTTTCAGGATGAAATGAGCTCAAATTCACAAAAGAAGTAAAAAGACAGCTAATTCTAACATAAATACAAGAAAAGGAACAAAAGTAGACTGTCCGAACCCTCAACGGCATCCTCCCAAGCAAGGAAGAGAAAACATAAGCCTGAACACGCCCCGTGCTCAGCCAACACGGGGCCGTGCCCAAGAAGCAGCAGAAAAGACAAACCTGTAGAAGCTTCTATTGCCCACCACGGGGCCGTGTCCAGTGAGCACGGGGGCGTGGCGAAAGTACAGCAGGCGCATTAATTGTAATTGCGAATTACAATTAATGAAGAGAGAGAATGTCAGACGGGCACGGGGGCGTGTCCAGCGGACACGGGGCCGTGCCCAGCCTTCTGTTCAGCCTATAAATAGGAGTGCTTGGTTTCATTCTAACTCATCCCTTGCCACACCACCTCTCTCACACTTCATCCACCACCCACCACCACCATAACACCATCATCCAACACCATCATCCATTGTCCATCGTAGAGTATGTGAGTCATCTCGGGATCCAACATTGATCGTAAGAGTTCTTGACAATCAAGGTCATGTTTGCCTAAGTCTCTTACATCACTTGGTGAAGACAAGTGTTTAGTATAATACTTTTTATTTTTAATCTTTTGCACTTTTTATTTGGTTTTGTATTAATGACTTTAATAACTAGTTGCTTATGTTGAAGGTGATCTTTCCTTATCGTTTGTCCGTGGTGTCTTGGCATTATTTTACTATCTATATAAAATAAAAGATTTTCACCATTCATATCTCCACGGTCTATATGGAGGTATGTTGGCTACCTGGTCGGGGGTTAAGGGAACAGTTTGGTAAGGGTCTTGCCCTTGTTCAGCGTTTAGAGGTCCTGCAAGGGACCTGGGTCAAATTTAGTAGGATCTCCTTCAATGCCCATAGGTATCGGATGGCGGGGATCCAAACTCTTTGACCCCCTCATAAGTTAACTACTATTAATACTATAACCCGGCTATTTAGGACTGTATCCCTGCTGACTCAGACTACTTAGCCGAGGGTAACGTCACCGCCAAAAGCGAGGCCTACCATAATTTGCATTAATAACTTAATTCATTATATTCCAATAATCCAACCTTTAGGATTGTATCCTTGCTGACTCAAACTACTGGGTTGAGGGTAACGTCGCCTTCAAAAGAGGGGCCTACTACAATAACTAAGATAATCTCTTAAACAAGTGCAAAAGTGCGAAAATAATCAAAGGTTATACTAATACACGAGTCGGATCCAAGTGATTCATCTTGTCTATCTGTTTTTATTTTATTTTTATTTTTCAGCATTTAGTTAGTTTTATTTTCTTAGTTTAAAAACATTTTCTAACTTTTTGATTTGATTAGACGTTGAGGATAAACCGGTATTAAAAGCTCTTGTGTCCTTGGACGATCTTGGTATCTTACCAACACTATACTACGTCCACGATGGGTGCACTTGCCCATATGTGTGTTTAGTGTTAGTGAATATCGTTTTTTATAAATTTAAAACTTGGCTAAAGGTGTAAAAAGGGCTTAATTATACATTAAAAATATATTACACTACACACGCATTAAGTTTTTGGCGCCGCTGCCGGGGACACAAGGATTTTAAGAAAATTAGGAATCAACGGCCTAATCATATTTTTATTTTTCTTTTAAATTTTTAGGATTTTTCATAATTTTTCAGCTTCTGCAGAGCTTAGCACGGGCCGTGCCCGCTGAACACGCCCCCGTGCTCAATCAATGGAACTGGCAATCCTGTTTTAAGTCAGACAGTAAGCTGAACACGGGGCCGTGCTCACTCAACACGCCCCCGTGCCCAAGACTCTCTTACTGAAAACAGAACCGTTAGATCCCGGCGGTTGAAAATTTCTGACATAGACATGAGTGATAGTAATTCTTTTTACTTTCGGCACTCTTATGGTATGTGGCTGTCATTGTCATCTTTACCACTTTTGGAAAGCTCTGACCGACCAACCCTTATTCTTCACTATTTCTCAGATTTCTCTCTGATTCGGTAAGCTCTCACTCTAATTCTTGTACGATCTTGTTCATTTAATGATTTTACACCTTTCTATCTTTCAAAACTTGGATTCTAACCGTGAAATCACCAAGATCTAGATGTTCTTGGGTGATGTCATCATGGTGTTCTTCAAGAACATCATGTTTTGGCATCATTCCACCATGATTAGCTTAGATCTAGCCGATTTCCACATAAACAAACTAAAATCTACCAAAGATCTTAACATTTCACGGTGAAAAGGATTGAAAGACGGATTTTCAACCATCTTTCAACTCTTTTACACTCAAACACTCTAAAACTGGTAGAAAACGGAGCTTGAACCCCTCACAAATCATTCTAAACTATCATCGGGTTCAAGGTTCGGATTCTAACTACGAGATTCACTGATTTTGGGTCAAATGTTAAACTACCGTTCCGAACAGTTTACTGGCCGGACTTGGGTGATTCCTGCCCGAACCAGTAAAACAAGTAAGAACCTAAGTTCTATGGTTTAACTCGTTGTCAAAATATCTCAAAATCATACCAAGTTAACCAAAACAGCCAAGTGTTACACGAAAGGCTAACCAGGTCAGAAAGGCTGGCCGAACGGTTAGGCTGTTCGAACGAACAGCCCAACCGAACGGGCTTCCCAGTCGATCGACCGGGTTAACCGATCGGCTGACACATGGTCCACACCATTCACATATTCATGAAGTATGGTGTTGACGAAGTGATGTTCGACCACTCGATTTGTAACATTACTCTTCGGATCATGAGATACTATGCTTCAACACTTAACCACTTTTCAAAGCATTGGAGTGCCACCCGATCGAGCATGCCACCCGATCGAGTGACACTCTGCCAATTGATTACACTGAGGTGACTAACCGATCGGTTGGGCTAACCGATCGAACGGTCCGTTCGATCGACCGACTAAAAGGTAAGAACATTTCAATGTTTTCAAATGCTGCAACTAAAACTTCAAAAGTTCAAACCATCATACACAAACACATCCTTCCTAAAGGAAGAAACAATCCACTCGAAAGGACCAACCGATCGAGCCTACCGGCCAATCGAATGGGACTGTTCAAACGGACTTTCAAACCGAATAAACAGCCCGTCCGATCGAACCAGTTGTTCGATCGACCGGCCCAATCGATCCATTATCCATCGCTTGCATTTTCGTGTTACTCATTGTTATGCTATCGAACTATTCAGGCTAACCTACTCTCAGCGCTCCCTTCAATCCATAATCACTGTGAGTATACTCGATCCCTTTTTGCTTTTAGCACTTTTGGGTGTTACATACGTTATCTATCAAATCACATTCAAACACAGACTATTTGAACGCTAACCTAACCGCATGTGCTACTTGACTAAATGATTGCTGTTTATTATGTTTACACGTGGAGTGCTATCTACCTGCTTTAGCAACATAGTACTATAGTTTGGACTCCGCACCCGTTCACACGGGGATTGCTAAGGACAATTACTTACATGGATTACAGTGGTAATCATGTATTGCGAACTGTCTCGGACAGTCAACCCGCAGTCGTTGGTATCGATGGTCCCATGTCGATAATTAACGTTCATCGTTTTCCTCTGTGTACGTTGTGACACCCCAGGAAAACCAGCAAACGATGTAACCTACCTAGCTTTAACTTATATAGCTTACGTTAGTGAGTGCGTATCAAATTTCGGGACGAAATTTCCTTTTAGTTGGGGATACTGTGACAACTCGTATTTCGAACCTGTTTTTGTGTAACATTACGTGATTGTGTGAACATTAGTGAATAACATGATATATGTCTTTTATGTGAAATCGTGATATATGTTATGTGTTACATAACCCGAATACACGACCCATTTGCCTTCACAACCCATTCGGTCCATGGTTGATGGACTCGAGACCGTTAGGGCAGCCCGATGAGGGGACGGCCCACTCTCTTAAACCGTGTAAACACTCACTAGTGGGGGGAGTTCTCTCATTTGTTACAATTATCTCACAAACACACACAAACCCTAAAGAACTCTCTCTCCCTCTCGGCTACTTGGAACCCGGCGACACACCCACACCTTACAACCGAGGATCATTCTTGTCTCTTCTTTAGTTCGGTTAGTAATCGATATGTTTACTGTTAGTTTGATTATCGTTGTTGAACTGTGATTGTTACCCGAGAACATGCTTATCGGTTGTGACTTTGATATTTGAATTAGATTGTTTGTGTTCTTATAGTTCGGTGATTTTTGATACCGGTTGATTATGTGTTATGATTATTTGTGTTCATATAATGAGGTTCATAATAGGGTCAGATTTTAGAGTTTAATCCGATTACACGTTGTATGATATATGGGTGTTCATGATTAAGTGATTTTGGTATTTCCGGTTTTAATAACAATATGAACATACATGATTCTGTTTAGAAACTGCTGTTTGATCCATTTTGATGATAAACAAAACTGTTAATTGATTCTAATTGAATTGCCAAAAGTGTGCATAATCAGTTACGGAAATTATGAGCTGTAAATCAGGAAATCAGTTACACATCCGGTTACGACAGGGGGTTGCGAGTCGGGATCTCCCATTGCGACTCGAAACCACACACGGTTGCGAGTCGAAACCAACACACACACCGACACGAACAGCATGAACCGAAACCACGGTTGCGAGTCCTGTTGCGACTCGTAACCGGACCATGACAAACCGAAACCACTGTTGCGACTCGTAATCTCTGTTGCGACTCGTAATCTCTCGTTGCGACTCGAGACCAAATAACCGTACATGCTGATATTGGGCCTGCACACTATTACGAACCCAACTGTTTGGGCTGAACACTTGGACCTTGTTTACGTGATTGTTATGCTGATACCTATACGTGAATACGATGATCGATACTTGCACAATCTGTTACAATACGTGTAGAAACTATGTGCAATACTTGAATACAAATCTGATTGGTACGATAACTGTGATAGGACGTGGTTAATCGCTCTAAAACTTAATTGAACTGTGTGAATCATACCGAGCAATCCCAGGTGAGTTCATTGCATTTTCTCAAGCATGCGTCCCGGTGGTTTGGGACAACTGGTAAACATTTGAAAGGGAAACTTGGGGTAAACAACTGAAACATAGAAACAATCATTTACCGGATTGCCTGTAAGGCAATGGGGTAATTAGTTGATAGCGCTATTAGGTTTGGCACCCTCACACCGGGCCGTAAGGACGGGCGTGAACTAATTACTGGGACAACTTGTAACGCGGATATAAGACCTCCTACAGTTTGTCAAGGTGGTTTGATACCTTGACTTTACCAATGCCTGTAGGGCATTGGAGTTAGGCATTCCCATCATTGACGCTGCATACGGTACAACAAACGAATTAACGACGATATCAGAAACAAACAACGAGTTGACTTAACTAATATCTGGTAACTTCACACGTAAGCAACACCTTGAACTCACCAGCGTAGTCTGACACACTTGTTGCATGCTTGTAGGTCGTTAACTTTGGAGCGTGGACTTGCTATCTGGGAGTGCTGGAGTTGTCATGGATCGAAGCTATGAGATTACTAGTATTGACACTTTGGTTTTGAGTTATTATGAAACGATTACAAAACAATTTATTATATGCTTCCGCTACTAGACATTATTGAATTGATAACATGTTTTATTAAGTATTTTCTATTGGTTCAATGTGATTGGTGGCTCAGACTCTGATGTGTAACACGCCTCGCGGGGGTTTCCGCAGGTGGCATTTTGGGGGTGTTACAGTTTGGTATCAGAGCCAGGTTATAGTGAACTAGGTTTTAAAACGTTTTGTAAAACCAGACTATAACCGAACAACTTCGACAATCGATCATGACACTCAGCATCAGATCGCAAGGTTCGCTCCTCTCTCACTTTATACATTACTTGCTTAGCAGTCACACACCCACAACTTATATGAACTGAAACATTAAACACCATAGTGACTTGATAGGGTGACACTACTCTTCGACTCATGTAAACCATAGAATTGTGATATCAGCTGTTGTGTTATTTGAACGGGGGAAACTTCGAGCGCAAGCTAAGAGGCTCTGAGATGAACATGCAAATCGCCTTATTATTATGGGTGCACACTTAATAATAACGCGGGGTGCATGCAAGTCCCAGTGAGGCTTATCGAGCGTGAGAAGGGTTCTGCCTCACTATGTGTAAACTTGGTAGTATAGAGATATCCGTATGACACCTGTCTTCCATCTCGTTTCGATTTCTAAATCGGTTTATTCCCAACTATAGAAACATGAGTGGACGAGGACACGGACGTGGCAACATCAACATGACCCAGGCTGAGTTGAATAACCTAATAAATACCCGCGTGGCTGAGGCTCTAGCAGCCTATCAAGCTGGTCAACAAGCGCAACCTCAACCTAACCAGCCTGCGTGTACATTCAAAATGTTTATGGACTGCAAGCCACAGACCTTCACCGGAACTGAAGGGGCTGTGGGACTTCTAAGATGGTTCGAGAAAGCCGAATCTGTGTTCGCTATCTGTAACTGTCCCGCTGGGGACAGGGTGAAATATGCTGCGGGTACCTTAGCTGATGGTGCCCTAACATGGTGGAACGCCCAAGTGCAGTTGTTGGGCATTGAGGCAGCGAATGCCACAACTTGGGAAGATTTTAAAGAACTGATCAGGGAGGAGTACTGTCCTCGGGATGAAATCGAGAAACTGGAAAACGAGTACTACAACTTAAAGATGGTTGGGTCTGAAGTTGAAGCGTATGTAAAGCGACAATATGAACTGGCCGACATGTGCCCAAACTTGTCCCGGCCTATGCCTAGGAGGATTGAGTTATTCATCAGAGGGTTACCTCCGCGTGTGAAGAGCTTGGTCACTGCAGCCCATCTCAACGATTTGACACAAATCGTTCGTCTGACTCACAAGATTGTGGACCAAGAGGTGGAAAACGAATCGTTACCTCCGCGCATTTCAGCCACTGCTGCTGCTACACCCACTGCCACTGCGTCTGCTAACGATAACAAGCGAAAGTGGGGCGACTACGACAAAGCATCCAGTGCTGGTCAGACTCAGAAAAGGCCAGACAACAGCAACCGCAACGTCAGCCAGTCGTCTTCTGTCAATCAAGGCCAGGGAAGTGGCCACAGCCAGGGTTCGTATGCAGGGAAGAAACCACAGTGTAATAAGTGTGGTTACCATCATTTCGGGCCATGTAGTCGCACGTGTCGCAGGTGTGGTAAAGTGGGCCATGAGGCCAAGGATTGCAGGGCTTCACAGCCCAGGCACCAGCAGCAACAGAACCAGCAGAATCAGAGACAACAGGGACAACCACCCCAGCAGAACCAGGGTTTCAGGAAGGGGTGCTTTCAGTGTGGCGATGAAGGTCACTTTAAACGGGATTGCCCTCAGTTAAACCAGAACGCCAACGACAACAACAACCGCCCGAATAACAACAATGCTGGAAACAACAACAACAATGGTAACAACGGGGGTAATGGTGCTCGGGGCAGAGTGTTTCAGCTTGGAGCAGGGGATGCCAGGAATGACGGCAACGTTGTAACTGGTACGTTTCCTGTTAATGATCGTATTGCTTCTGTATTATTTGATTCGGGTGCCGATTGGAGTTACGTGTCCCTAGAGTTTAGTCAACGATTAGGGATAACCCCAACACCTTTAGAGGTTAAACAAGTAGTAGAACTAGCGGATGGTAAGACGATAGAAGCCTTGAATGTCCTTTTTGGATGCAAACTAGATCTCATGGGTCAGGTGTTCGATATTGACCTCCTTCCTGTTACGCTCGGTAGTTTTGACATAGTGGTAGGCATGGATTGGTTGTCTAAGCACCAGGCAGAAATTCTATGTAAAGAGAAGATTGTGCGTATTCCTCTCCCTGATGGAGAGTCACTGTTAGTTCAAGGACATCGTAGTGGGACGATGGTTGGGATTATCACGGCCATGCGTGCACAACAGTATCTACAAAAGGGGTATCCTGCACTGTTAGCGCTAGTTACCAACGCTCAGTCTGAAGAAAGTAAGATCGAGGATCTACCAGTGGTGCGAGAATTCGCGGATGTATTCCCAGAGGAGCTACCAGGGTTACCTCCTCACCGTCAAGTGGAATTTCAGATTGATCTTGCACCGGGAGCGGCTCCAATTGCTCGAGCTCCTTACCGGTTAGCACCAGGAGAATTACAGGAACTGTCTAATCAACTGCAGGAGTTGTTGGACAGGGGCTTTATACGACCCAGTTCGTCGCCTTGGGGAGCCCCAGTTCTATTCGTGAAGAAGAAAGACGGGTCATTCCGTATGTGTATCGACTACCGAGAGCTCAACAAGGTGACCATTAAGAACCGCTACCCGTTACCGCGAATCGACGACTTGTTCGACCAGTTGCAAGGGTCGAGTTTCTATTCAAAGATCGACTTAAGGTCGGGTTATCACCAGGTAAGGGTTAGGGAAGAGGATGTTCCCAAGACAGCCTTTCGAACGCGCTACGGACACTATGAGTTTTTGGTCATGCCGTTTGGATTGACCAATGCACCAGCAGTTTTCATGGATCTCATGAACCGCGTATGCAAGCCATATCTCGACGAGTTTGTTATAGTGTTTATTGACGACATCTTAGTCTACTCCAAGAACAAGGAAGATCACGAGCGTCACTTACGCCTCATCTTGGAACTTTTGAGAAGGGAGCAGCTGTATGCGAAGTTTTCTAAGTGCGACTTTTGGATTCGGGAGGTGCATTTCCTTGGGCATGTTGTTAACAAGAAAGGGATACATGTGGATCCTGCTAAGGTGGATGCGGTAAAGAATTGGGCGGCACCAAAAACTCCGTCTGAGGTACGTCAATTTCTTGGTCTCGCTGGATACTATCGAAGGTTTATTAAAGACTTCTCGAAAATCGCACAACCTCTCACCTCGCTGACACAAAAGAACACGACGTATTCGTGGGGAACGAAGCAGGAAGAGGCCTTCCAGTTGTTAAAGCAGAAACTTTGCAGTGCTCCGATCTTGTCATTACCAGAGGGTACCGAAGATTTTGTGGTATATTGTGACGCGTCAATTCAGGGTCTCGGTTGCGTGTTGATGCAACGCGAGAAGGTAATCGCTTATGCATCTCGACAGCTGAAGGTGCACGAGAAGAACTACACGACACACGACTTGGAGCTAGGAGCGGTGGTATTTGCGTTGAAGATTTGGAGGCACTATCTGTACGGTACCAAATGCACCATCTACACCGACCATAGAAGTCTCCAGCACATCTTCGACCAGAAAGAGTTGAATATGCGACAACGGCGATGGGTGGAGTTATTGAACGATTATGAATGTGCCATCAAGTATCATCCGGGCAAGGCGAACGTTGTAGCTGACGCCCTCAGCAGAAAGGATAATGCACCTAGGCGTGTGCGAGCATTGCAACTCACGATTCAGTCCAACCTCCCTTCCCAGATACGAGACGCTCAGTTGGAAGCGTTGAAACCAGAGAATGTTCGAGCTGAAGCTTTACGTGGCTCGAGGCAACGGCTAGAACAAAAGGGAGACGGTGCTTACTACGTAACTGGACGCATTTGGGTCCCACTCTTTGGCAACTTACGGGAACTAGTAATGGAAGAGGCACACAAATCACGTTACTCTGTACATCCTGGATCAGATAAGATGTACCACGACTTGAAAACTACCTACTGGTGGCCCAGCATGAAGGCTCATATAGCAACCTACGTCAGCAAATGTTTGACTTGTGCTAAAGTCAAAGCAGAACATCAAAAGCCCTCAGGTTTACTGCAGCAACCAGAGATACCCACATGGAAGTGGGAACAGATCGCTATGGATTTCGTGACAGGACTACCAAGAACTCAGGCTGGGAATGACACTATTTGGGTGATTGTTGATCGCCTCACGAAATCAGCACACTTCTTAGCAATCAAGGAAACGGACAAGTTTTCTCAGCTGGCAGCAGTGTATCTCAAGGAAGTGGTTTCTAGGCATGGAGTGCCAACTTCAATCATCTCAGACCGTGATCCGCGTTTCACTTCAGAGTTATGGCAGTCTATGCATAAATCGTTTGGGTCCCAACTTGACATGAGTACCGCTTATCACCCGCAGACGGATGGTCAAAGCGAGCGCACCATCCAAACCCTCGAAGATATGCTTCGGGCATGCGTACTTGACTTTGGAAAAGGATGGGAGAAGCACCTACCGTTGATAGAATTCTCCTACAACAACAGCTACCATTCAAGCATTAAGGCAGCTCCGTTCGAAGCACTGTACGGACGGAAATGTCGTTCACCTCTCTGTTGGCATGAGGTGGGTGACAGCCAGATCACAGGACCTGAGTTTGTTCTTGAAGCATCAGAAAGCATTGTGCAGATCAGAAACCGTATGGCCGCAGCCCGCGATCGTCAGAAAAGCTACGCTGACAAGCGTAGTAAACCACTGGAATTTGAAGTTAATGACCGCGTTATGTTAAAGGTTTCACCCTGGAAGGGTGTGGTGCGTTTTGGGAAACGCGGCAAATTAAACCCTCGTTATGTGGGACCATTCAAAATTCTAGAACGGATTGGAAAGGTGGCCTACAGGTTGGAATTACCTGCTGAGTTGGGTAATGTCCATGATGTATTTCACGTATCACAGCTAAAGAAGTGTTTGGTTGACGAAACACTAGTAGTACCATTCCAAGAGCTAAAGATAGACGACAAATTGCAGTTTGTCGAAGAACCTATTGAAATTATGGATCGGGAAGTCAAAGTTCGTAAGCACAGCCGCATACCGATTGTCAGAGTTCGTTGGAACTCAAGACGGGGTCCAGAGTTCACGTGGGAACGCGAGGACCAGATGAAACTTAAGTATCCACATTTGTTCCCCACAGATCAGGCAGAACCTAGTGAACCTAGTGTTCAGGCAACTAGCGAATTTCGGGACGAAATTCCCATTCAAGTTGGGGAGGATGTGACACCCCAGGAAAACCAGCAAACGATGTAACCTACCTAGCTTTAACTTATATAGCTTACGTTAGTGAGTGCGTATCAAATTTCGGGACGAAATTTCCTTTTAGTTGGGGATACTGTGACAACTCGTATTTCGAACCTGTTTTTGTGTAACATTACGTGATTGTGTGAACATTAGTGAATAACATGATATATGTCTTTTATGTGAAATCGTGATATATGTTATGTGTTACATAACCCGAATACACGACCCATTTGCCTTCACAACCCATTCGGTCCATGGTTGATGGACTCGAGACCGTTAGGGCGGCCCGATGAGGGGACGGCCCACTCTCTTAAACCGTGTAAACACTCACTAGTGGGGGGAGTTCTCTCATTTGTTACAATTATCTCACAAACACACACAAACCCTAAAGAACTCTCTCTCCCTCTCGGCTACTTGGAACCCGGCGACACACCCACACCTTACAACCGAGGATCATTCTTGTCTCTTCTTTAGTTCGGTTAGTAATCGATATGTTTACTGTTAGTTTGATTATCGTTGTTGAACTGTGATTGTTACCCGAGAACATGCTTATCGGTTGTGACTTTGATATTTGAATTAGATTGTTTGTGTTCTTATAGTTCGGTGATTTTTGATACCGGTTGATTATGTGTTATGATTATTTGTGTTCATATAATGAGGTTCATAATAGGGTCAGATTTTAGAGTTTAATCCGATTACACGTTGTATGATATATGGGTGTTCATGATTAAGTGATTTTGGTATTTCCGGTTTTAATAACAATATGAACATACATGATTCTGTTTAGAAACTGCTGTTTGATCCATTTTGATGATAAACAAAACTGTTAATTGATTCTAATTGAATTGCCAAAAGTGTGCATAATCAGTTACGGAAATTATGAGCTGTAAATCAGGAAATCAGTTACACATCCGGTTACGACAGGGGGTTGCGAGTCGGGATCTCCCATTGCGACTCGAAACCACACACGGTTGCGAGTCGAAACCAACACACACACCGACACGAACAGCATGAACCGAAACCACGGTTGCGAGTCCTGTTGCGACTCGTAACCGGACCATGACAAACCGAAACCACTGTTGCGACTCGTAATCTCTGTTGCGACTCGTAATCTCTCGTTGCGACTCGAGACCAAATAACCGTACATGCTGATATTGGGCCTGCACACTATTACGAACCCAACTGTTTGGGCTGAACACTTGGACCTTGTTTACGTGATTGTTATGCTGATACCTATACGTGAATACGATGATCGATACTTGCACAATCTGTTACAATACGTGTAGAAACTATGTGCAATACTTGAATACAAATCTGATTGGTACGATAACTGTGATAGGACGTGGTTAATCGCTCTAAAACTTAATTGAACTGTGTGAATCATACCGAGCAATCCCAGGTGAGTTCATTGCATTTTCTCAAGCATGCGTCCCGGTGGTTTGGGACAACTGGTAAACATTTGAAAGGGAAACTTGGGGTAAACAACTGAAACATAGAAACAATCATTTACCGGATTGCCTGTAAGGCAATGGGGTAATTAGTTGATAGCGCTATTAGGTTTGGCACCCTCACACCGGGCCGTAAGGACGGGCGTGAACTAATTACTGGGACAACTTGTAACGCGGATATAAGACCTCCTACAGTTTGTCAAGGTGGTTTGATACCTTGACTTTACCAATGCCTGTAGGGCATTGGAGTTAGGCATTCCCATCATTGACGCTGCATACGGTACAACAAACGAATTAACGACGATATCAGAAACAAACAACGAGTTGACTTAACTAATATCTGGTAACTTCACACGTAAGCAACACCTTGAACTCACCAGCGTAGTCTGACACACTTGTTGCATGCTTGTAGGTCGTTAACTTTGGAGCGTGGACTTGCTATCTGGGAGTGCTGGAGTTGTCATGGATCGAAGCTATGAGATTACTAGTATTGACACTTTGGTTTTGAGTTATTATGAAACGATTACAAAACAATTTATTATATGCTTCCGCTACTAGACATTATTGAATTGATAACATGTTTTATTAAGTATTTTCTATTGGTTCAATGTGATTGGTGGCTCAGACTCTGATGTGTAACACGCCTCGCGGGGGTTTCCGCAGGTGGCATTTTGGGGGTGTTACATACGTGCCTGGTTATGCGTAAACTATTCGAACTCTATATGCTATTATCAAACTTGTGTGCTCACCTTTATATTATATGTATTGACTTTATTTTAACGTATGTGACAGGTGCTTAAGGTGTTAGCTTGCTAGCAAAGCGAGGCAATAATAAAGCTTTAGAGCCCATCTAGCAGTTGTAGGTCGTAGCCTACCTAGGGGTCTCTAGAAGCAAATAAACAATAGCCTTGGAGCCGTTGGAGTTGTTCGATCAAGCATCTAAGGCATTAGTTGTCTGTAGATCTTGTCCGGATGAGTCTGAGTGACTCTGGCAGCATTTGAACAAATCGGTCTGTAATAAATTAAATCTGAGTTGTCGGAACAATACTATTTGTTTAGTTGTATTCTATGATAACTTGTTTATTTATTTGGGATACGGTATGGGACGTATCACTTAACTGAATTTGTAATAATAGTTGTTGTGGAAACTTCTGGACAATCTGTTTCGCTCAGTGCCACGCCCTGATGATTCCGCCATCGGTTGGGGTGTGACACATGGTGCCGCTAGTACCGCACGAAAGATATTTGATTCAGGATTTTATTGGCCAACCATTATCAAAGATGCGCAAAATCTTGTCAAGACATGTGATGCTTGCCAAAGATCATGTAATATTTCTTCCAAAAACGAAATGCCACAAAATGGCATTCTCATTTGTGAAATTTTTGATGTGTGGGGACTCGATTTCATGGGACCTTTCCCACCGTCAAAAGGAAACAAATATATACTTGTGGCAGTCGATTACTTGTCTAAATGGGCCGAGGCCGAAGCACTTCCAACAAATGATTGAAGAGTTGTGGTAAAATTTCTAAAAAAAATATTCTCTCGTTTTGGAACACCTAAAGCATTAATAAGTGATAGAGGTACCCATTTTTGTAACCATCAACTCGAAAAAATCTTAGCAAGATATGGGGTCTACCATTGGGTCTCAACAGCGTATCACCCTCAAACAAACGGAAAAGCAGAAGTGACTAATAGAGGTTTAAAACGAATACTTGAAAAAACCGTAGGTTTAAATAAAAAGGAATGGGCCAATAAATTAGATGATGCTTTATGGGCTTTTCGCACTGCTTATAAGACCACTATAGGCACAACCCCATATAAGCTCGTCTATGGAAAATGTCACACCCCGATTTCCACATGTTTCACCGGTGGGCCCGGTGGGGGATTACCGTGACGTAGTTGGCAACAATATAGTCAAACCACAATATTTAAATGCACAGCGGAAGCATAATAATAGATTATATTTCAACCATCGATTGTAATATCCAAGTATCACGAATAGTCGAAAATAAATCCACAGGAGATCAAAATGAAAATATAAATATTGTTCAACAGATTTGCGTCCAAGCTTGCGAGACTTATAGAGGACTCTAGGAGGAAGCCAGCCTATTTCGCTTAGTACCTGCAGTTAACCTTTTTGAGAAAAATACGTCAGTTTACACTGGTAAATACATTCAACCGACACTTTTGTAAAATGTTTAATAAAATTGATTTAAGTGCACTTGGCACAAAGCTTTATAACTTGGGATAATTATTTTAATATAATACTTGTAAACGAATTACATGTTTCTTTGCATTCAGTAGCCCGTTCCACAGACCGGGTCAAAGACTAATAGACACACCACATGTGTAATGCCCACAAGGTTAATCCTTAAGGGAGATACCATTTTTCATATGCAACTGTCAGGTGTACGCCTACACCCCGTGCTTAGGTCGTGGCCATCTCGTAAGATGATGCTAGGGATATCCGGGACATGGTCATTAACCCCCCAAAGGCTTTAAGTAAACAATTCAAATTTCTAACGGGTCATAATTGAAAACACTTAACCACCAAACGATTAAGGTCAATTGCCCGACCAAGCGGTATTTTATATACCGTACCCCAAGCCCGTATAGGGAAATAAGTTAAAGTATTTACCTTTGCAAGTATAATTCACAAAAAGCTATTGCAAGTAGCTTTTACCGGGCCTCCTATTCTGGAACGAAGGTTTATAAATACCTATTAGAATCCTAACGGGTCTGAGGTTAAGCTTAAGCTTAGACAGGTTAGTTTTGACGAAAGATACGGTTCGAACGCACGATTTAGCGAAGACCGGAATAAAACGTGATTTAGGCCCGACAAGTTTGAATACTTGTTTAATATGGGTAATCCAATCACATTCTGGATTTTGAGATAAAAACAACAAGGTCTGACCCGTTTCGGCTAATTTATGTAAACTAGTTACATAAACCGAACCGTGCGCACAAAAGGCGTAATGGGTAACCGTAAGAGTCCTACACAGGTTTCCTAAGTTAATATGCTCTAAAGAGGTTGTGTTAACAGTAGGATACCTTCCATAATGCCCGTAATGAGTTTAAATCCAATAAAGGCCCCGTAGGGGTATTTTGGTCACTTTAAAGACTATAAAAGAGGTTTCCGAGTTCTATAGGAAATCTGAGTTTTCCGAATAGTTTGTAAAGTACACAGTACTTTTTTTATTATTTAAAATTAGTAGCAACTGGAATCGGGTCAAAATACCATGTAGAACTCAAGTTATGTCCGAAAAGGGTATATTCGGTAATTACCGAACCGATGCCATAACCGCAGGTTATGAGCAGGTTAAAAATAATTAAAAATCTTTAGAAATCTCAAAATATTGTTTTATATCAGTGTGTAAAAGGTTTGGTGTCGAAATTTGGGTTTAGATAGGCTTTATGCTAAATGCGCCGTTAATTACAAAAGTTTTCTTTAATTGCGCTATTTAGCATAAGTCCTATTCTAGACCTCGGATTGATATGACAATTTAGGGACAAGCTTAGAAATCAGTAACCAAGGTTATTGTCCTTTCACATGTTCAAAATTCTTGTTTAAAGGTCGAAAGGGCGTTATGGTCAATATTTAAGCATATAACGGAAATGTGTAAATGACTCGGACAATCAATGAACCGGTCACAGAGGGTTATACCATCATGTAACCTGGTCCTAAGAGAATCCTAAGGCATATCTAAAACATACCAAACCGGGTCAGAACTAAGGTGACTAACCGATCGGTTGGGCTAACCGATCGAACGGTCCGTTCGATCGACCGACTGAAAGGTAAGAACATTTCAATGTTTTCAAATGCTGCAACTAAAACTTCAAAAGTTCAAACCATCATACACAAACACATCCTTCCTAAAGGAAGAAACAATCCACTCGAAAGGACCAACCGATCGAGCCTACCGGCCGATCGAATGGGACTGTTCAAACGGACTTTCAAACCGAACAAACAGCCCGTCCGATCGAACCAGTTGTTCGATCGACCGGCCCAATCGATCCATTATCCATCGCTTGCATTTTTGTGTTACTCATTGTTATGCTATCGAACTATTCAGGCTAACCTACTCTCAGCGCTCCCTTCAATCCTAATCACTGTGAGTATACTCGATCCCTTTTTGCTTTTAGCACTTTTGGGTGTTACATACGTTATCTATCAAATCACATTCAAACACAGACTATTTGAACGCTAACCTAACCGCATGTGCTACTTGACTAAATGATTGCTGTTTATTATGTTTACACGTGGAGTGCTATCTACCTGCTTTAGCAACATAGTACTATAGTTTGGACTCCGCACCCGTTCACACGGGGGTTGCTAAGGACAATTACTTACATGGATTACGGTGGTAATCATGTATTGCGAACTCTCTCGGACAGTCAACCCGCAGTCGTTGGTATCGATGGTCCCATGTCGATAATTAACATGCATCGTTTTCCTCTGTGTACGTGCCTGGTTATGCGTAAACTATGCGAACTCTATATGCTATTATCAAACTTGTGTGCTCACCTTTACATTATATGTATTGACTTTATTTGAACGTATGTGACAGGTGCTTAAGGTGTTAGCTTGCTAGGAAAGCGAGCCAATAATAAAGCTTTAGAGCCCATCTAGCAGTTGTAGGTCGTAGCCTACCTAGGGGTCTCTAGAAGCAAATAAACAATAGCCTTGGAGCCGTTGGAGTTGTTTGATCAAGCATCTAAGGCATTAGTTGTCTGTAGATCTTATCCGGATGAGTCTGAGTGACTCTGGTAGTATTTGAACAATTTGGTCTGTAATAAATTAAATCTGAGTTGTCGGAACAGTACTATTTGTTTAGTTGTATTCTATGATAACTTGTTTATTTATTTGGGATACGGTATGGGACGTATCACTTAACTGAATTTGTAATAATAGTTGTTGTGGAAACTTCTGGACAATCTGTTTCGCTCAGTGCCACGCCCTGATGATTCCGCCATCGGTTGGGGTGTGACACATGGTGCCGCTAGTACCGCACGAAAGATATTTGATTCAGGATTTTATTGGCCAACCATTAACAAAGATGCGCAAAATCTTGTCAAGACATGTGATGCTTGCCAAAGATCATGTAATATTTCTTCCAAAAACGAAATGCCACAAAATGGCATTCTCATTTGTGAAATTTTTGATGTGTGGGGACTCGATTTCATGGGACCTTTCCCACCGTCAAAAGGAAACAAATATATACTTGTGGCAGTCGATTACTTGTCTAAATGGGCCGAGGCCGAAGCACTTCCAACAAATGATGGAAGAGTTGTGGTAAAATTGCTAAAAAAAATATTCTCTCGTTTTGGAACACCTAAAGCATTAATAAGTGATAGAGGTACCCATTTTTGTAACCATCAACTCGAAAAAATCTTAGCAAGATATGGGGACTACCATTGGGTCTCAACAGCGTATCACCCTCAAACAAACGGAAAAGCAGAAGTGACTAATAGAGGTTTAAAACGAATACTTGAAAAAACCGTAGGTTTAAATAAAAAGGAATGGGCCAATAAATTAGATGATGCTTTATGGGCTTTTCGCACTGCTTATAAGACCACTATAGGCACAACCCCATATAAGCTCGTCTATGGAAAATGTCACACCCCGATTTCCACATGTTTCACCGGTGGGTCCGGTGGGGGATTACCGTGACGTAGTTGGCAACAATATAGTCAAACCACAATATTTAAATGCACAGCGGAAGCATAATAATAGATTATATTTCAACCATCGATTGTAATATCCAAGTATCACGAATAGTTGAAAATAAATCCACAGGAGATCAAAATGAAAATATAAATATTGTTCAACAGATTTGCGTCCAAGCTTGCGAGACTTATAGAGGACTCTAGGAGGAAGCCAGCCTATTTCGCTTAGTACCTGCAGTTAACCTTTTTGAGAAAAATACGTCAGTTTACACTGGTAAATACATTCAACCGACACTTTTGTAAAATGTTTAATAAAATTGATTTAAGTGCACTTGGCACAAAGCTTTATAACTTGGGATAATTATTTTAATATAATACTTGTAAACGAATTACATGTTTCTTTGCATTCAGTAGCCCGTTCCACAGACCGGGTCAAAGACTAATAGACACACCACATGTGTAATGCCCACAAGGTTAATCCTTGAGGGAGATACCATTTTTCATATGCAACTGTCAGGTGTACGCCTACACCCCGTGCTTAGGTCGTGGCCATCTCGTAAGATGATGCCACGGATATCCGGGACATGGTCATTAACCCCCCAAAGGCTTTAAGTAAACAATTCAAATTTCTAACGGGTCATAATTGAAAACACTTAACCACCAAACGATTAAGGTCAATTGCCCGACCAAGCGGTATTTTATATACCGTACCCCAAGCCCGTATAGGGAAATAAGTTAAAGTATTTACCTTCGCAAGTATAATTCACAAAAAGCTATTGCAAGTAGCTTTTACCGGGCCTCCTATTCTGGAATGAAGGTTTATAAATACCTATTAGAATCCTAACGGGTCTGAGGTTAAGCTTATGCTTAGACAGGTTAGTTTTGACGAAAGATACGGTTCGAACGCACGATTTAGCGAAGACCGGAATAAACCGTGATTTAGGCCTGACAAGTTTGAATACTTGTTTAATATGGGTAATCCAATCACATTCTGGATTTTGAGATAAAAACAACAAGGTCTGACCCGTTTCGGCTAATTTATGTAAACTAGTTACATAAACCGAACCGTGCGCACAAAAGGCGTAATGGGTAACCGTAAGAGTCCTACACAGGTTTCCTAAGTTAATATGCTCTAAAGAGGTTGTGGTAACAGTAGGATACCTTCCATATTGCCCGTAATGAGTTTAAATCCAATAAAGGCCCCGTAGGGGTATTTTGGTCACTTTAAAGACTATAAAAGAGGTTTCCGAGTTCTATAGGAAATCTGAGTTTTCCGAATAGTTTGTAAAGTCCAAAATACTTTATTTATTATTTAAAATCAGTAGCAACTGGAATCGGGTCAAAATACCATGTAGAACTCAAGTTATGTCCGAAAAGGGTATATTCGGTAATTACCGAACCGATGCCATAACCGCAGGTTATGAGCAGGTTAAAAATAATTAAAAATCTTTAGAAATCTCAAAATATTGTTTTATATCAGTGTGTAAAAGGTTTGGTGTCAAAATTTGGGTTTAGATAGGCTTTATGCTAAATGCGCCGTTAATTACAAAAGTTTTCTTTAATTGCGCTATTCAGCATAAGTCCTATTCTAAACCTCGGATTGATATGAAATTTTAGGGACAAGCTTAGAAATCAGTAACTAAGGTTATTGTCCTTTCACATGTTCAAAATTCTCGTTTAAAGGTCGAAAGGGCGTTATGGTCAATATTTAAGCATATAACGGAAATGTGTAAATGACTCGGACAATCAATGAACCGGTCACAGAGGGTTATACCATCATGTAACCTGGTCCTAACAGAATCCTAAGGCATATCTAAAACATACCAAACCGGGTCAGAACTGGAGTCAAAGCAAAAGTCAAAGTTTTGCGACTTTCGGTTCCGAACCGGGTTAATATAGCAAATGGTCGGATCAAACAAGCTTAGACAAGTTATTATACTTATTATCATGTTATATGAGTGTTAAAACAGGTTACACGCTATCTACATTACTGATTATGCATAAAAATCGCAAAATAGCATTCTGTTGACTTTTTCTAAGCAAGTTTGACTCGACATTCGGACTAGTTAGAGCGGGAATCAGAGGGTGCCCTTTTAGAGGTTTAATGCCCACATGATTACCAACATATAACTACTTTTGATTCGACAAACCACTGGACCATTTGTGATTTATCGTAAAGTCAATCGTTAGTTATGACGGATTGACTTTTAAGCTATTACTAAGCAAAAACTAACTAAGGAAGGGTCAAGCACACTTACTGAAGTCCTATGCACGACCAGAGATGAGTAGAGAGTGTTCTTGAGCTCCAGATGTGATCAAGAAAGCATATTGAGGTGTGCTTACTAAGGGTGCACTACATGGCCTTTTATAGTGAAAATGGAAACACAAGATCATTACAACTAAGGCTATAATTGTTCATGGATGATCAACAACTGTCCCTGAGTGCTAGGGGTCGTTTAGGGGGCGCCCATGCTCTCATAATTGCCTTCCAAGTCGGTTAAAACTGCAAACAGTGCTCCTGTCTACGTTTTCTGCATCTGGAGGGCTGACGCGGCCCACGTAAAAGGTCAGCCTACCTTTACGCGGGTCTCCTGAATCCTATTGTCAGAGCCCATATCTACACTGCTCTCGCGGCCCGCGTAAGATTTCTTGGATCTTTTACGCGGCCCGCCTGAGGCCTGTTTTTCAAGATTTTCAAATCTTTTGTAATCATTGCTTTGGCCTTTCGGTTTCGAAGGGGTAACTTTGCGTTTTGGGCCTCGTTTATTTACGATTAAGGGCCTCAGAACTTTTACCCAACTTATTAACCCTTGATTAATTTATTAATACCCGAAAAGTCATAACTTTCAATGCTTGACGCTTTTAACCCTTATTAACGAATTCGATCATAACTTTCTCGTTTTAAAACGGAACTTCGCGAAATTTATATCGCGCATTCTAGTGAGCATAATTTACCATTACAAAGCCTTGGCTATGCCCAAAGGTCACTCAGAGGTATAACTTAAACATGTTGATACATTTGGCCCTTGCAGTTTGTAATTCCTCACTTTCTTCCACAATTCGTTCCGTATGATCCATGATTTATTCGTTTGGAGGTACGAGCATCATTTAGGGTTACTGTACAGTATATTTATCCCTCGTTGATGTTTTGAACCCTCGGATTCGCATACTTTCTATGTTTGTCAACTTTAGCCCTTTATTTAGCATTTAACTGTCACACCCCGATTTCCACGTGTATCACCGGTGGGCCCGGTGGGGGATTATCGTGACGTAGTTGGCAACAATATAGTCAAACCACACAATTATATAAATGCATAGCGGAAGCTTAAAGATAAATATATACTTCAACCTCTGGTTGTAATATCAAATGTATTACAGAAGTCGAATGTATCCCTAGGGGATCAAATTAAAATAAAATATTGTTCAGTCAGATACAGCATCGAGTTTGCGAGACTATTCGTGATGCTTAGGAAGCTATTACCAGCCAATTTCGTATAGTACCTGCGCTTAATCTTTTGGGGAAAATACGTCAATTTACACTGATAAATACATTCAACTGACACATTTGAAAATGTTTATTAAAATTGATTTGAATGCACAAGGCACAAACTCTTTTATAACTTGGGAAAATTATAAAAATCTTGTGAACGTATTACATGTTCTTTTATGCGTTCAGTAGCCCGGGATCCTGTCCGGGTTAAATATTAATAGACACACCACATTGCGTAAAACCGTAGTATAGAAACCAACGGCTACGTCTTTTAATTAAATGTCAACAATATATACCGGGTGTACGCCTACACCGGGATGTCGAGGTCGTGGCCATTTCGTAAAATGATGCCAAGGATATCCGGGACAACGGTCATTAACCCCACAAAGGCTTTTAAGAAACAAAACTGTTTAAATGAGCCGATCACATTATTCAATTAACCACCTAAGCGATGGAAGATATGATGCTCAATCAAGCGGTATTAATATACCGTATCCCAAGCCCGTATAGGGAAAATAAGTTAAAAGTATTTACCTTTGCAAGTATATTCCTTAATGGATTACGTCACAGATAGCTTTTACTGGGGCTCCTATTCTGGAACGAAGGTTTTCATTAACCTATTAGAATCCTAACGGGTCTTTATATTAGCCGTAGCTTAGACCGGTTGGTTCCGAAATATAGATATGGTTTAATCGCGTGAAAGGTGAAAACCGAGAATGGAATGTGATTCTGCCCAAACAAGTTCAGAGACTTTTTTTATATGGGTTCAATGTTCACACTCTGGATTTTGGGGTCAAAATGATTTAATTTGACCCATATCGGCTAATTTACGAAAACAAGTTTCATAATTAGCCGAACTGTGCGCGCAATAGGCGAAACGGTTAACCATGAGAGTCTTACGCTTATTTCCTAAGTCAATATGCCTTAAAGAGGTTGTGGTATCAGTAAGATACCACCGTGATGCCCGTAACGAGTTTTAATTAATGTATTGCCCCGTAGGGGTTTTTCGGTCATTTTAAGGACTTTTAAAGAGCTTTTCGAGTTCTACAGGAAATCTGAGTTTCCCGAATAGTTTATAAAGTCTAAAATACTTTATTTGTTATTTAAAATCAGTAGCAACTGGAATCGGGTCAAAAGACCTTGTAGAACTCAAGTTTTGGCCAAAAAGGGCATATTCGGTATTTACCAAACCGTAGCCATAACCGCAGGTTATGAGCAAGGTAAAAATTATTAAAAATCTTTAAAATTCCCAAATTATTATTTTATAACAGTGGGTAAAAGTTTTGGTGACGAAATCTTGGTTTAGATAGGCGTTATGCTAATTGCGCCGTTTATTACAAAAGTTTCTTATAAGTGCGCTATTTAGCATAACTCTCATTCTAGACCTCGGATTGACGTGAAACTTTAAGGACATGCTTATAATTTAGTAAGCAAGGTTCTGGTCCGTTCACGTGTCCGAAATACTCGTTTTATTTTTAAAATGGCGTTACGGTCAACTTTTAGGCGATTAACGGAAATGCTTAAAAGACTCGGACAATTCATGAACCGGTCACAGAGGTTTATACCATCATGTAACCTGGTCCTAAGAGAGTCCTAAGGCATATCTATACCTCATTAAACGGGTCAGAACTGAAGTCAAAGCAAAAGTCAACTTTTGCGACATTCGGCTCCGAACCGGGTCAATATAGCAAATGGTCGATTCAAACGAGTGCAAACAAGTTTATATACTTAATATCATGTTTTATGAGTGTCTAAACAGGTTCCATAGCATATACATTACAGATTGTGCAAGAATCACAAAAATAGCTTTCTGTTGACTTTTTAACCGTTCGTTTGACTCGACATTTGAGCTAGTTAGAGTGGTGATCAGAGGGAACCCTTTTAGAGGTTTATTACCCACATAAATACCAACTCATAACTACTTTCGATTCGTCATAAGACTGAACCATCACGGATTTGTTTTAAAGTCAAACCGTATTTACGACGGTTTGGTTTTTTAGCTATTTACCAAGTATAAATCAAACTACAAAGGATCTAAACAACTTACAGAAGTTGAGACTTGCTTAGAGAACAAAGAAGAATGCTTGAGATCCTTTAGAATGACCAGAGAAGTGTTGTTGGGTTGTGATGAAACTTATGAGCACAAGGTGCTTATTTATAGTCAAAGACAAGCCCTTAGATCATTACACAACACTCTACAACTGATCATGGATAGATGGCATGTGTCCTAGAGGGTTATGGGTCGAGTAGGGGGCGCCCATGACCCTGAGAAACCCATCCTTAGTTGTTTTGCCGTTTAAATCAGCCAACAGCCAACTTTCTGTCGCTGGGCATCTCTTACGGACCGTATGGCTTCGGCCGTGCGGTCCGTAAGCCACAGGCGGATCATCAGCAATCATTCCCCCTCCTTACGGTCCGTAAGGCATACCCTTTACGGTCCGTAAGGGGTTAAAAAATAAATCTTTTTAAATCTTTTTGTAATGATTAGAAAATCTTGGCAATTAATTACCTGACCTTTCGGGTTTGAAGGGGTAACTTTGCGATATGGCCCTCGATTAATTACAATTAAGGACCTCGCGTTATTTACCCGTATCGTTAAGACCCTGGATAATTTACTTATTATTCAGAAGGCTTTAAATTATATTATTGACGCTTTTAACCCTTCTCATACGAATTCGATCGTAACTTTCTTGTTTTATAACGGAACTTCGCGAAATTTATATATTACATTCTAGTGAGCGTATAATACTGTTACAAAGCCTTGGGAACGTTAAAGGGTCACTCAGAGGTATAATTTAAACATGTTGACACAGTTAACCCCTGTGGTTTGTAATCTCTCACTTTCTTTCGCATTTCGCTTCCGTACGATCTATGATTTATTCGTTTGAAGGTATGAGCATCATTTAGGGTTACTATAGAGTATATTTACCCTTTGATGACATTTATAACCCTTGAATTTATATATTTTCAAGGTTTGTCAAAATTAGTCCTTTATTTAATATGGAATGCCACGTGTAACCAAATGACACGTGTTAGCACATTATTGGACGCAAATATTCGAGGTGTTACATCCTCACCCCCTTAAAATAAATCTCGACCCGAGATTTACTCAAATAAATAGGGGTACTTTTCTTTCATTGTGGCTTCGACTTCCCACGTATATTCGGGACCTCTACGAGCATCCCACTTGACCTTTACAATCGGTACGTGCTTTCTTCGAAGCTTTTTCACCTGTCGATCTTCAATCGACAAAGGCTTTTCTACGAACTTTAAGCTCTCATCTATATGCACATCTGTGTGTGGAATCACCAATGATTCATCGGCGAAGCACTTCTTGAGATTGCAGATGTGGAACACATTGTGAATTCCATTGAGCTCTTCAGGCAAGTTCAACTTATAGGCAACTGACCTGACACGTTCAATGACCTCAAAAGGTCCTATGTATCTCGGACTCAGTTTGCCCTTCTTGCTAAAACGCATCACCCCCTTCCAGGGCGATACTTTAAGCAACACCCTTTCACCTACTTCGAAGTGAAGATCTTTACGTTTTGGATCAGCGTAGCTTTTCTGCCTATCTCGGGCAGCCTTGAGACGTTCCCGAATCTGGACAATCTTGTCCGTTGTTTGGAAAACTATCTCTGGTCCCGATAATTGGACCTCTCCTACTTCCGCCCAACAAACAGGCGATCTACATTTCCTACCGTATAATGCCTCGAAAGGCGCAGCCTTTATGCTGGTATGGTAGCTGTTATTGTAGGAGAATTCGATTAGGGGTAGGTTCTTATCCCAGTTACCACCTAAATTGATCGCACATGCACGAAGCATGTCTTCTAACGTCTGGATAGTACGCTCACTTTGACCGTCCGTCTGTTGATGGTAAGCCGTACTGAAGTTCAGACGCGTGCCCAAAGATTGCTGGAAACTTTTCCAGAAATGAGACGTGTATCTAGTATCCCTGTCAGAGATAACAGACACAGGTATGCCGTGTAAGGCTACAATCTTATCAACATAAAGTTGGGCTAACATATCGGAGTTATACGTCTCCTTGATGGGTAAGAAATGAGCTGATTTAGTCAGCCTATCGACTATGACCCATATCGTGTCATTTCCTTTCCTGGTTTTTGGTAAATTGGTAATGAAATCCATCGTTACGCATTCCCACTTCCACTCGGGAAGTTCAGGCTGTTGTAGCAAGCCAGACGGCTTTTGGTGCTCGGCTTTGACTTGAGCACAAGTCAAGCACTTTGCTACATGGGCGGCTACAGACTTTTTCAAGCCTATCCACCAATAATTCGCCTTTAAGTCCTGGTACATTTTATCTGCTCCAGGATGGACAGAATATTTGGAACTATGGGCTTCCTGGAGGATAACATCTCGTAGTCCTCCATAAATCGGAACCCATATCCATCCATTCAATCTCAAGATTCCATCCTTGCTAAGAGTCAACTGTTCTTCAGTTACTCC
Source organism: Helianthus annuus (assembly GCF_002127325.2). Taxonomy (NCBI): domain Eukaryota; kingdom Viridiplantae; phylum Streptophyta; class Magnoliopsida; order Asterales; family Asteraceae; genus Helianthus; species Helianthus annuus. The sequence goes on from NC_035446.2 coordinate 3,643,163, forward strand.
TAAATTTTCCTTAGGATAATTAGCTTCCAACACAGCCTCTCGCTGTGCAGCTAATATCCTTTCAATTAGATTGTTCTTGACCTCAATGCTCTTGGCATTGATTCTAATAGGTTTTACCCTTTCTTTTCTGCTCAGGGCATCAGCGACTACATTCGCTTTACCGGGATGGTACCTGATCTCACAATCATAGTCATTCAGGGTTTCCATCCAACGGCGTTGCCTCATGTTCAACTCCTTCTGATTAAACAGGTGTTGAAGGCTTTTGTGATCAGAGTAGATCACAAACTTGATACCATAGAGGTAATGTCTCCACAATTTTAGTGCAAATACAACGACACCCAACTCCAAGTCATGGGTGGTGTAATTCTTTTCGTGCACCTTTAATTGTCTGGAAGCATAGGCAATCACCTTGCCTTTCTGCATAAGTACACACCCCATGCCAGTGTGTGATGCATCGCAGTAAACTACGAATTCATCCGTACCTTCAGGTAACGTCAACACTGGTGCGTTGCTTAGCTTTTGCTTCAGAATTTCAAAGGACTCTTGCTGCTTTGGGCCCCAAATGAATTTTTCTTTCTTCTTGGTTAGGGAAGTTAAGGGCGCAACAATCCTCGAAAAATTCTCAATAAATCTCCTGTAGTATCCTGCCAATCCCAGGAAACTACGAATTTCGGTAGGCGTCTTAGGCTCTTACCAGTTCATGACCGCCCTCCACTTTAGCGGGATCCACCTGGATACCACGCTCACTTACAACGTGACCTAAAAACTGAACCTCTCGTTGCAATTCGAGAATACACCGGAGGTGCTTCTCGTGGTCAGCTTGGCTTTTGGAATATATAAGGATATCGTCGATGAAGACGATGACAAATTTGTCCAAATACGGCTTGCAGACGCGATTCATGAGATCCATGAACGCAGCCGGTGCATTTGTGAGCCCAAAAGGCATCACTAGGAACTCGTAATGGCCATAGCGAGTCCTAAATGCCGTCTTATGTACATCTTCATCTCTGACCTTTAGCTGATGATAGCCCGACCTTAAGTCGATCTTCGAGAAATTGCTTGCTCCTTGCAGCTGATCGAACAGGTCGTCGATCCTTGGCAAAGGATATCTATTCTTTATGGTAACTTTATTTAGCTCACGATAATCGATGCACAAACGCATCGATCCGTCCTTCTTCTTTACAAATAGGACAGGTGCTCCCCAGGGAGACGAACTAGGTCTGATAAAACCTTTTTCCAACAGTTCATCCAACTGGGTTCTCAATTCCTTCATTTCCGTCGGAGCTAGTCTGTAAGGCACTCTAGCTATGGGAGCTGCTCCAGGAATGATATCTATTCTGAATTCCACTTGTCTATATGGTGGTAACCCAGGTAGTTCTTCGGGAAAAACCTCGGGATATTCAGAAATAACAGGAAGATCCTCTATCTTCGGCTTAGGCTCTTCAATTATTACCTGAGCCATATAAATGACACAGCCTCTGTTCAAACACCTAGAAGCCTTGAGCATAGATACGTCCTTGGGTAATCCATACTGCGTATCTCCTCGAATGGTGAGCGATTCACCACTCGGAGTCTTTAGCACTATATGCCTTTTGTTGCAAATGATTTGGGCCTGATTACGGGATAACCAGTCCATGCCTAGAACTATATCGAAACCTGCTAATTTGAAGGGAAGTAGAGATAGAGGAAAAGAATGGTTCTTAATGGACATTTCACATCCCTCTAGAATAGTGGAGACGGTTTCTATCGTGTCGTCCGCTAACTCTACCTCGTATTTTACGTCTAGGGTTTTGATAGGCATATTCAGTAGTTCGCAAAATATCGAATAGTACTCTTGCAAATATATTATTTACGAGAAAAGTACCTGTAAGCACATTATCGTTCAGCACAGCCTCCTTTGCATCCATGCGGAAGACTCTCGCATTTGTCTTCTTGGTTTCCTCTGCCTTTCTGGCGTTCTTAGGGCAGTTGCTTTTGATATGCCCCTTTTCATTAAAACCGTAGCAGGTTGCGTCCTTGATTTTCTTGCAATCCACAGTCTTATGGTCCTTGGACTTGCATAGTCCACAGGAGAAACTCTTAGGCTGGGACTGTGAATTCGATCCAAACCTACATTTCCCAGAGTGGGGTTTCTTGCAGGTTTTGCAATTGGGTCTTTCACCAGCTTACCTATCTTTCTTCGTCTCCGACCCTCTTTTGCCATCACCGTTTCCACGGTGTTTCTTTCCTGACCTTCGTGAGGTATCATCCTCACGTTTCCTCTTCTCTGCCTCCTTGCTCCTTAGGGTCCTCAGACGGACCGCATCTAAAGTGAGAGACAAGGAGAGGTCAGTCACTGACCTGAAGGTCGTCGGCCGAGAGGCCTTCACGCTAGCCTTTATTGCAGGCTCTAAGCCCCCAATGAAACGGGCGATTCTTCTGGACTCTGGTGTCACAAGGTACGGAACCAGGCGAGACATCGTATTGAAGCTCGTTAAATAGGCCTGGCAGTCCAGGTTCGTCATCACCAGTGACACAAAGTCAGACTCGATCTTCTCAACCTCATGCTGAGGGCAGTAGTTTTCTTTAATGAGAGCAATAAATTCCTCCCATGTCATTTTGTATAGAGCAAACTTACCTGATGCCTGCACCAACGCTCTCCACCATGCCAGGGCCTCGCCCTTAAATGACTGTGACACATACTTCACTACATCCTTCTCCGCACACCCACTGATGTCCACAATAGTGTCCATCTCATCCAGCCAGGTGATACAATCAACTGCACCCTTTTCCCCTGTGAATTCACGGGGTTTACAAGACACAAAGTACTTGTAAGTGCAACCCTTAGCACTAGATGCATCAGTATATTCCCTATCGCGACGAACACTGTTCTCAGCGGACGAGTGATTGTCGTCATCTTTCTTGGGCTGTGAGGGTGGTTTGGAGTGTGTCTTTGGTTTGGAGAGTGGTTTTGTTACCGTTCTGCTATAAGACTCGGTGTATTGACGATCAAGAGCTGCCTGAACAGCGTTGTCAATCAGAGCCTTTAGCTGTGCGCCTGTCAGATGCACTTGCGCATTATCGTAGTCATCTTCGTTTGTATGGCTGTTTTCTCCGTTGGGATCCGCCATTGTAACTTGTATCTGTTACAGAAGATAACAAAATTTTATTTAGAAGTTTATTATGGAATTGTCTCTTATGACAATTCGTTAACCATGGTAACAGAGACCATATTTGGTTAACTTATCACTCACTTAGTTTTAGGATTTGAATATATCCTATTTTAACTATAGCAATAATAGTGGCGGCGTAAAGCCTAATCACGAGGATGTTTTATAATGTTAGCCGAGATTTCAGAGAATCAAAGGCATAGAGGTTTGAACCGTAGTTATTTTACCTCTTTCTGACAGGGAGTCATAGACCACCACCGTCTTTTGTCCTTATAAGACAATTATTACGGCCCATAGGCACTACACCACTAATGGATGTATTATTAAGGTTGGCCCGTAGGCACTACATCGCTAATGGATGTTTTAACAAGGTCGGCCCGTAGGCACTACATTACTAATGGATGTTTTAAATAAGTCGGCCCGTAGGCACTACATCACCAATGGATGTTTTAAATAAGTCGGCCCGTAGGCACTACACCTCTAATGGATGTTTGATAAATTGATCACCTTCATTGGTGATTTATCCCACGATTTATAAATCATTTAGTTGGGTTTGAACTCCTTTAAAGGATTATTATATAAGAATGACGCGTGCGATTTTAACGAACCACATCTGCCATGATTGTTAACATGCTTACAGGGGTTAACGGGGAATCTGAATCTTTTAATTAGGTCTTACCATCTTGACCGGATCTTAAAAAACACCAGGCTAGGTTTCACCATTAAGATTCTTTATTTAGGCAGATCAATGTAAAAGGAATGGTTTAGATAGGCGTTATGCTAATTGCGCCGTTTATTACATAAGTTTCTTATAAGTGTGCTATTTAGCATAACTCTCATTCTAGACCTCGGATTGACGTGAAACTTTAAGGACATGCTTATAATTTAGTAAGCAAGGTTCTGGTCCGTTCACGTGTCCGAAATACTCGTTTTATTTTTAAAATGGCGTTACGGTCAACTTTTAGGCGATTAACGGAAATGCTTAAAAGACTCGGACAATTCATGAACCGATCACAAAGGTTTATACCATCATGTAACCTGGTCCTAAGAGAGTCCTAAGGCATATCTATACCTCACTAAAATGGGTCAGAACTGAAGTCAAAAGCAAAAGTCAACTTTTGCGACATTCGGCTCCGAACCGGGTCAATATAGCAAATGGTCGATTCAAACGAGCGCAAACAAGTTTATATACTTAATATCATGTTTTATGAGTGTCTAAACAGGTTCCATAGCATATACATTACAGATTGTGCAAGAATCGCAAAAATAGCTTTCTGTTGACTTTTTAACCGTTCGTTTGACTCGACATTTGAGCTAGTTAGAGTGGTGATCAGAGGGAACCCTTTTAGAGGTTTATTACCCACATAAATACCAACTCATAACTACTTTCGATTCGTCATAAGACTGAACCATCACGGATTTATTTTAAAGTCAAACCGTATTTTCGACGGTTTGGTTTTTTAGCTATTTACCAAGTATAAATCAAACTACAAAGGATCTAAACAACTTACAGAAGTTGAGACTTGCTTAGAGAACAAAGAAGAATGCTTGAGATCCTTTAGAATGACCAGAGAAGTGTTGTTGGGTTGTGATGAAACTTATGAGCACAAGGTGCTTATTTATAGTCAAAGACAAGCCCTTAGATCATTACACAACACTCTACAACTGATCATGGATGGATGGCATGTGTCCTAGAGGGTTATGGGTCGAGTAGGGGGCGCCCATGACCCTGAGAAACCCATCCTTATTTGTTTTGCCGTTTAAATCAGCCAACAGCCAACTTTCTGTCGCTGGGCATCGCTTACGGACCGTATGGCTTCGGCCTTGCGGTCCGTAAGCCACAGGCGGATCATCAGCAATCATTCCCCCTCCTTACGGTCCGTAAGGCATACCCTTTACGGTCCGTAAGGGGTTAAAAATAAATCTTTTTAAATCTTTTTGTAATGATTAGAAAATCTTGGCAATTAATTACCTGACCTTTCGGGTTTGAAGGGGTAACTTTGCGATATGGCCCTCGATTAATTACAATTAAGGACCTCGCGTTATTTACCCGTATCGTTAAGACCCTGGATAATTTACTTATTATTCAGAAGGCCTTAAATTATATTATTGACGCTTTTAACCCTTCTCATACGAATTCGATCGTAACTTTCTTGTTTTATAACGGAACTTCGCGAAATTTATATATTACATTCTAGTGAGCGTATAATACTGTTACAAAGCCTTGGGAACGTTAAAGGGTCACTCAGAGGTATAATTTAAACATGTTGACACAGTTAACCCCTGTGGTTTGTAATCTCTCACTTTCTTTCGCATTTCGCTTCCGTACGATCTATGATTTATTCGTTTGAAAGTATGAGCATCATTTAGGGTTACTATACAGTATATTTACCCTTTGTTGACATTTATAACTCTCGAATTTACATATTTTCAAGGTTTGTCAAAATTAGTCCTTTATTTAATATGGAATGCCACGTGTAACCAAATGACACGTGTTAGCACGTTATTGGACGCAAAAATTCGAGGTGTTACATTAACACCGCGTGTAAACCTAAGACACGTGTCAATACATTATTGGCGCAAAATTTCGAGGTGTTACATCCTCACCCCCTTAAAAGAAATCTCGACCTCGAGATTTATTGAAACAAATGAGGGTATTTTTCCTTCATCGTGGACTCTACTTCCCACGTGTACTCAGGACCTCTACGGGCATCCCATTTAACTTTCACAATCGGTATATACTTTCTTCGAAGGTTTTTGACCTGTGGATCCTCGATCGACACCGGTTTTTCCACGAACTTCAAGCTTTCATCGATGTGTACATCTGTATGCGGTATAACCAGTGATTCGTCAGCGAAACACTTCTTTAGATTGTAGATGTGGAACACATTGTGGATACCAGTGAGCTCTTCTGGTAAGTTTAACTTATAGGCAACCGATCCAACATGTTCGATTATCTCGAAGGGTCCAATATATCTCGGGCTTAACTTGCCTTTCTTACCGAATCTCATTACTCCCTTCTAGGGTGATACCTTAAGCAATACTTTATCTCCTACCTCGAAGTTAAAATGCTTTCGCTTCAAATCTGCGTAGCTTTTCTGCCTATCACGGGCAGCCTTCAAACGGTCACGAATTTGGACAATCTTGTCCGTCATTTCAAAGATTATTTCTGGTCCTGTCATCTGGACGTCTCCAACCTCTGCCCAACAATCGGGCGTTCTACACTTGCTACCGTACAAGGCTTCAAAAGGTGCAGCCTTAATGCTCGTATGGTAGCTATTGTTATATGAGAACTCAATTAATGGTAGGTGGTTATCCCAACTACCACCTAAATCAATCACACATGCACGAAGCATGTCTTCCAACGTCTGGATTGTACGCTTACTCTGTCCGTCTGTCTGAGGGTGGTAAGCCGTACTGAAGTTTAAACGCGTGCCCAAAGATTGTTGGAAAATTTTCCAAAAATGCGACGTATATCTGGTATCTCTATCCGAAATAATAGTCACGGGCACTCCGTGCAGAGATACAATCTTGTCGACGTACAATTGGGCTAACATGTCCGAACTATAAGTCTCTTTAATGGGTAAGAAATGTGCTGACTTATTCAACCTATCAACTATTACCCATATTGTATCGTTCCCTTTCATTGTCTTTGGCAACTTGGTGATGAAGTCCATCGTCACCATCTCCCATTACCACTCAGGAAGTTCAGGCTGTTGCAACAAGCCTGGCGGTTTCTGATGTTCAGCTTTCACTTGCGCACAAGTCAAACACTTAGCGACATAGGTGGCTATAGACTTCTTCAAGCCTATCCACCAAAAGTTTGCTTTCAAATCCTGGTACATCTTGTCAGCTCCAGGATGAACGGAGTATTTGGAACTGTGGGCTTCCTGGAGGATAACTTCTCTCAGGCCCCCATATACTGGAACCCATATTCGTCCATTTTACCTTAGAAGTCCGTCCTTTCCATAGGATAACTGTTCTTCAGTTACTCCTAGCTTTTCGTTAGGATAGTTAGCTTTTAGCACAGCTTCCTTTTGTGCAGCCAACAACCTTTCATTCAAATTGTTCTTTATCTCTATGCTCTTGGCATTGATTCTAATGGGTTTCACTCTTTCCTTCTGACTCAAGGCATCGGCGACTACATTTGCCTTGCCAGGATGGTATCTTATCTCACATCATAATCGTTTAAGGTCTCCATCCATCGTCGTTGCCTCATGTTCAAGTCCTTCTGATTGAACAAATGCTGGAGGCTCTTGTGATCAGAATAAATCATAAACTTGATACCATATAAGTAGTGTCTCCATAGCTTTAGCGCAAATACAACGACACCCAACTCCAGATCATGGGTGGTGTAGTTCTTTTCGTGCACTTTTAATTGTCGCGAAGCATAGGCAATGACCTTGCATTTCTGCATAAGCACACATCCCATCCCGGTGTGTGACGCATCACAGTATACCACAAATTCTTCTGTTCCTTCCGGCAATGTCAACACGGGTGCATTGCTTAGCTTTTGCTTAAGGGTATCAAAGGCTTCCAGCTGCTTGGGTCCCCAGTCGAACTTAATCTTCTTCCTAGTCAGAGAAGTTAGGGGTGCAACAATTCTTGAAAAATTTACAATAAATCGCCTGTAATATCCTGCCAACCCTAACAAACTGCGAATTTCTGTGGGCGTCTTCGATTCTTGCCAGTTCATAACAGCTTCCACCTTAGCGGGATCCACTTGAATACCACGCTCGCTCACCATATGCCCAAGGAATTGGACTTCTCGAAGCAAGAATTCGTATTTAGAGAATTTGGCGTAAAGCTTTTCCTGCTGAAGTAGTGACAGAATACAGCGAAGGTGCTTCTCATGATCAGCTTGGTTCTTCAAATAAATCAGAATGTCGTCTATGAAGACGATGATAAACTTGTCCAAATATGGCTTGCAGACACGGTTCATGAGGTCCATGAATGCTGCTGGTGCATTAGTGAGCCCGAAAGGCATCACTAGGAACTCGTAATGACCATAGCGAGTCCTAAATGCAGTCTTGTGCACATCTTCATCTCTAACCTTCAATTGTTGATAACCTGACCTCAGATCAATCTTAGAGAAGTAGCTTGCTCCTTGAAGTTGGTCGAACAGATCGTCGATCCTGGGTAATGGATATCTATTTTTGATGGTAACCTTGTTCAGCTCACGGTAATCGATGCACAGACGCATCGACCCATCCTTCTTCTTGACGAACAAGATTGGTGCTCCCCAAGGAGATGAACTAGGTCTAATAAACCTTTGGCTAGCAATTCATCCAATTGCGTTCTTAATTCCTTCATCTCTGTCGGTGCCAACCTGTAAGGCGCTCTAGCAACTGGCGCTGCTCCGGGATAATGTCAATATTGAACTCCACTTGCCTATCTGATGGTAAACCAGGTAGTTCTTCCGGAAAGACTTCGGGGTATTTCGAGATAACAGGGATATCTTCAATCTTGGGTTTTGGCTCGTCGATAGTTACCTGTGCCATGTAGATGACACAACCTTTCTTCAGAAACTGAGAGGCTTTGAGCATAGATACTTGCTCTGGCAGTCCATACCGAGTATCTCCCTGAACGGTAAGCGGCTCACCAGACGGAGTCTTGAGCACCACTTGCTTCTTATTACAGACAATCTGGGCCTGGTTCTTAGATAACCAGTCCATACCCAAAACTATGTCGAATCCTGCTAATTTCAGAGGAAGTTGGGATAACGGAAAATAGTGGTCCTTAATAGATATGAAACATCCCTCTAATATGGTTGAGGCGGTTTCTAAGGTGCCATCAGCCAGTTCCACTTCATACTTTACACTTAAGGTCTTAACAGGTAAATTCAACAATTTGCAAAATTTATTGTCTACAAAAGATTTATTAGCTCCTGAATCAAAAAGCACTCTTGCATAGACATCATTTATAAGGAAGGTACCTGTGATCACATTGTCATCCTGCATAGCTTCCTTGGCATCCATCCCGAAGACTCTCGCATTAGTCTTCTTTCCCTCGTCAGCTTTCTTTGCATTCTTCGGGCAATTTGTCTTAATGTGCCCCTTTTCATTGCAGCTATAACACGTTGAATCCTTCAATTTCTTGCACTCGAGGGTCTTATGCTCTGTTGATTTGCAAATCCCATAACGACTCGCTTGAGTCTGGGATTTGGAGTCAAATCTACATCTCCCAAAATGGTATTTCTGGCAAGTCTTACATTTGGGCTTATCCCCAGACTGATGGCCATCTTTCCATGAACCAGATCCTTTCTTTTAGTCGTTCCCATGATGTTTCTTTTTTGACCGACGGGAGTTGTGATCATCATCATGCTTTCTCTTTTCTGCATCCTTATTCCTCAGCGATCTCTGCCTGACCGCGTCCTGAGTGAGGGATAAGGATATATCAGCAACTGACCTGAAGGTAGCTGGTCGTGAGGCTTTCACACTAGCCTTGATTTCTGGGGCCAAACCCCCAATGAAACGTGCAATTCTTTTAGGTTCTGGGGTTACCAAGTATGGAACCAATCTAGACAGCGTGTTGAAACTCGTGAGGTATGCCTGGCAATCCAGGTTCTTCATGACCAGGGATAGAAATTCAGACTCTATCCTTTCAACCTTGTGCTGAGGGCAGTAATTTTCTTTGATGAGGGCAATAAATTCGTCCCATGTCATGCTATACAAAACAGCCTTCCCAGAGGCTTGAAGCAAAGATCTCCACCATGCTAGGGCTTCACCCTTAAACGACTGGGATACAAACTTCACCACATCTTTCTCAGCACAACCACTGATGTCCACCACAGTGTCCATTTCGTCTAACCAGGTCATATAATCCACCGCGCCTTTTTCCCCAGTAAAATCTCGGGGCTTGCAGGATACGAAGTACTTATATGTGCAACCCTTGGCGCGAGGTGCATCATCGACCAATTTCTTCTTAGGGCGGACACTATTTTCATTAGAGAAATGACGATTATCATCTTTTCTAGGTTTAGAGGGTGGTTTGCCCTGGGATTCAGAGAGGGTTCTTGACTTAGAGTGTGGTGCAGAGCGGGTCCTACTTCGAGACTCGCTATAATCATCATATTGCCGCTCTAAGGCCTCTTTTACCGCGTTGTCTACTAATGTTTCAATTCAGCACCCATTATATTAATTCGGGCATTATCATTCTCATTTGCCTTTGGATGACTATTAACCTCCTTCGAGTCAGCCATTTGAATTCTTGATCTGCCACATGAGAAGAGGACAAAAGTCTTATTCGGGTGTTTATTATGGAATTACCCTGATTGGGTAGTTCATCAACCATGGTAGACATAGACCATAACTGGTTAATTTGTTACTCACATTTATTTAGGATTTAATATAACTTATCCTAATTATAAATAGTGTTGTTAGTGGCACAAAAGCCTAGTCACAGAGAAGTTTTATTTCAGCAGCCAGGATTTTAGAGAATCAAGGCATGAAGATCTGAACATAGTTCTTTACCTTTCTGACAGGGAGTCATAGACTACAACTGTCTTTTGTCTTATATGACAATGGGTATAGCCCGTAGGCACTACCTCACTAATGGATGTTCGATAAGTGATCATCTTACTTGATGATTTAAACCCACGATTCATTGGTCATTTAAATGGGTTTGGGATTCTTTTGAAGAATCCTTATATAAGAGTGACATGTGTGATTTTACAAATCACGTCTGCCAGGAGTGTTAACATAATTCCAGAGGTTAACAGAGATTTGAATCTTTTAAACTGGTCTTACCATCTTGGCCAGGTCTTATAATGATACAAAGGCTAGGTTATACCATTGAGATTCTTCATTTAACTGGTAGGCAGATTCAATTTAAAAGGAATGATTTGATTTATTTATTTCATATAATAGTGCATATAATGATAAAAATGAAATTTAAAACCTAACATTCCAATACATAGTTAAAAGAGTACACACTGCCCTAAACGGGACTTTCAACTAGATAAATTACCTACGCAGAGGGTTTAACGAAAAACAAGTCCACGCAGGGACCAAACAAAAGGATAGATGTCCTTACAGGGACGAAAAGACAAGTCCACGCAGGGACTAAAACACACATAAATGTCCACGCAGGGACTATAAAACAAGTCCACACAGGGACTTTAAAACAAGTCCACGCAGGGACTTAATATTAAGACAAATGTCCACGCAGCGACTTAATTGAAAATAGGAAGTATAATAGCATATATAGAGACTAATGATCCCGTTTCTTCTTTCCTTTCAACAGGTTCGCCAAACCTTTGAGGAATCCACGGTTGTTCTTACGTTCCTCTTCAAAATCTCGTTCCACCCTATTTAAACGCTGGAGGATTTCTTCCTGTTCCGATGGGGAGAAACGTGGCTGCTGCGACGGTTGTTGGACCGGAGGTCTAGGAGGAGCTGGATACCCATGAGCTGTGTATCCTAATCCCTAAGGATCCCCATAAGGTCTGTCGGGATGGAGGGCGTTGTAATTGGCCGCCACTACGTATGGGTCGGCATCATAATTATAGTTGTAGTGAGTGCGAGACGACTGCTCAAACGGGTTGTACGCTGAGGGACCGGCGTACGCAGGTATTGGGTTATCATAACCAAATGGTGGCGAAGGTGGTGTAACTGGTGCAACTGGTGCAGAATTCGCCTCTTGGACTGGGCTTGAAGGTCCTTCTTCTTGCAGTGGCGGATAATGACTGCCACTGGAGTGTCGAGGGGTGCTGAAATGGAATTCTCCCCTTCGAGTGGACATACGTGCACCTGATCTCCTTCGCCTTGGCGGATCCGGAGGTACTTGCTGAGCTGGCGGCGGAGGAGGCGGTGGCGTGACAGCCACGAAATGCGGATCCTCAGAGGGATCCTGCTGCTGCTGCTGATGAGGCGATGCTTGATGAGAGGGCATAAAATACCACTCATGCTGGTTGAATAGTGCTTGAAAACTGTCTGGACCCTGATAGGGTGTTCCGTGGAAAGAAGATCCGTCAGAGATCTCAATAGGGTGCGTGGGAGTACCGCGTGCAGGCTCGACGGGGTTCGTATCCTCGTCCATATCCATCGCATTGTCTTCGGAGAAATGGTCCTCTGGTCCTAGAGGGTTAAAGCCCGCTGGTTCTTGGATATAGTCTGCCAGGTTGAACTGGCCTTGGAAGAAAGGAGTGGGATCGCCAAAGGAAAGATGCGAAATAGAACGTTGGAGAGGTATAAACGAAGGTTGAGGGTTACCGGGCTCATTTTCCGAATTTGGCCCAAACGAGTGACGGTATGAAGGCGTCGAACTGTGTGAGGTAGACCGTCTAGCTGGCTCAAAGAGGTTCCTCCTACGCCTCTGAGGTTCTTCACTCCTTGTACTGGAAGGAGCTCGCATGTTTGAAGGTCCAGCCTCGTGATCATTGCGAGTAGTGATTGGTCCCTTGCCTCTTCCTCCTCTTTTGATTGCTGGTGTCATATTTTCTGCTTAAGAAATTTTAAATCAACAATAACCAATAAAAGACAAACTAGAACCACAATTCGAATTTGTCCTAAGTTCTTGTTCTAGACTCAAGTATGTGCAATTGTGTCATTGAGATTAAACACATAAGGGTAGTGTTTAATTCACTCAACGTTGGCTCTGATACCAACCTGTCACACCCCGATTTCCACATGTTTCACCGGTGGGGGATTACTGTGACGTAGTTGGAAACAATATAGTCAAACCACAATATTTAAATGTACAGCGGAAGGATAATAATAGATTATATTTCAACCATCGATTGTAATATCCAAGAATCACGAATAGTCGAAAATAAATCCACAGGAGATCAAAATGAAAAAATAAATATTGTTCAACAGATTTGCGTCCAAGCTTGCGAGACTTATAGAGGACTTTAGGAGGAAGCCAGCCTATTTCGCTTAGTACCTGCAGTTAACATTTTTGAGAAAAATACGTCAGTTTACACTGGTAAATACATTCAACCGACACTTTTGTAAAAGGTTTAATAAAATTGATTTAAGTGCACTTGGCACAAAGCTTTATAACTTGGGATAATTATTTTAATATAATACTTATAAACGAATTAAATGTTTCTTTGCGTTCAGTAACCCGTTCCGCAGACCAGGTCAAAGACTAATAGACACACCACAGGTATAATGCCCACAAGGTTAATCCTTGAGGGAGATACCATTTTTCATATACAACTATCAGGTGTACGCCTACACCCCGTGCTTAGGTCGTGACCATCTCGTAAGATGATGCCAGGGATATCCGGGACATGGTCATTAACCCCCCAAAGGCTTTAAGTAAACAATTCAAATTTCTAACGGGTCATAATTAAAAACACTTAACCACCAAACGATTAAGGTCAATTCCCCGACCAAGCGGTATTCTATATACCGTACCCCAAGCCCGTATAGGGAAATAAGTTAAAGTATTTACCTTTGCAAGTATAATTCACAAACAGCTATTGCAAGTAGCTTTTACCAGGCCTCCTATTCTAGAACGAAGGTTTATAAATACCTATTAGAATCTTAACGGGTCTGAGATTAAGCTTAAGCTTAGACCGGTTAGTTTTGACGAAAGATACGGTTCGAACGCACGATTTAGCGAAGACCAGAATAAAATGTGATTTAGGCCCGACAAGTTTGAATACTTGTTTAATATGGGTAATCCAATCACATTCTGGATTTTGAGATAAAAACGACAAGGTCTGACCCGTTTCGGCTAATTTATGTAAACTAGTTACATAAACCGAATCATGCGCGCAAATGGCGTAACGGGTAACTGTAAGAGTCCTACATAGATTTTCTAAGTTAATATGCTCTAAAGAGGTTGTGGTATCAGTAGGATACCTTCCATAATGCCCGTAATGAGTTTAAATCCAATAAAGGCCCCGTAGGGGTATTTTGGTCACTTTAAAGACTATAAAAGAGGTTTCCGAGTTCTATAGGAAATCTGAGTTTTCCGAATAGTTTGTAAAGTCCAAAATACTTTATTTATTATTTAAAATCAGTAGCAACTGGAATCGGGTCAAAATACCATGTAGAACTCAAGTTATGTCAGAAAAGGGTATATTCGGTAATTACCGAACCGATGCCATAACCGCAGGTTATGAGCAGATTAAAAATAATTAAAAATCTTTAAAAATCTCAAAATATTGTTTTATATCAGTGTGTAAAAGGTTTGGTGTCGAAATGTTTTTTAGATAGGCTTTATGCTAAATGCGCCGTTAATTACAAAAGTTTTCTTTAATTGCGCTATTTAGCATAAGTCCTATTATAGACCTCGGTTTGATATGAAATTTTAGGGACAAGCTTAGAAATCAGTAACTAAGGTTATTGTCCTTTCACATGTTCAAAATTCTCGTTTAAAGGTCGAAAGGGCATTATGGTCAATATTTAAGCATATAACGGAAATGTGTAAATGACTCGGACAATCAATGAACCGGTCACAGAGGGTTATACCATCATGTAACCTGGTCCTAAGAGAGTCCTAAGGCATATCTAAAACATACCAAACCGGGTCAGAACTGGAGTCAAAGCAAAAGTCAAAGTTTTGCGACTTTCGGTTCCGAACCGGGTTAATATAGCAAATGGTCGGATCAAACAAGCTTAGACAAGTTATTATACTTATTATCATGTTATATGAGTGTTAAAACAGGTTACAGGCTATCTACATTACTGATTATGCATAAAAATCGCAAAATAGCATTCTGTTGACTTTTTCTAAGCAAGTTTGACTCGACATTCGGACTAGTTAGAGCAGGAATCAGAGGGTGCCCTTTTAGGGGTTTAATGCCCACATGATTACCAACATATAACTACTTTTGATTCGACAAACCACTTGACCATTTGTGCTTTATCGTAAAGTCAATCGTTAGTTACGACGGATTGACTTTTAAGCTATTAGTAAGCAAAAACTAACTAAGGAAGGGTCAAGCACACTTACTGAAGTCCTATGCACGACCAGAGATGAGTAGAGAGTGTTCTTGAGCTCCAGATGTGATCAAGAAAGCAGATTGAGGTGTGCTTACTAAGTGTGCACTACATGGCCTTTTATAGTGAAAATGGAAGCACAAGATCATTACAACTAAGGCTATAATTGTTCATGGATGATCAACAACTGTCCCTGAGTGCTAGGGGTCGTTTAGGGGGTGCCCATGTTCTCATAATTGCCTTCCAAGTCAGTTAAAACTGCAAACAGTGCTCATGTCTACGTTTTCTGCATCTGGAGGGCTAACGCGGCCCGCGTAAATGGTCAGCCTACCTTTACGCGGGTCGCCTGAATCCTATTGTCAGAGCCCATATCTACACTGCTCTCGCGGCCCGCATAAGATTTCTTGGATCTTTTACGCGGCCCGCCTGAGGCCTGTTTTTCAAGATTTTCAAATCTTTTGTAATCATTGCCCTGGCCTTTCGGTTTCGAAGGGGTAACTTTGCGTTTTGGGCCTCATTTATTTACGATTAAGGGCCTTGGAACTTTTACCCAACTTATTAACCCTTTGTTAATTTATTAATACCCGAAAAGTCATAACTTTCAATGTTTGACGCTTTTAACCCTTATTAACGAATTCGATCATAACTTTCTCGTTTTAAAACAGAACTTCGCGAAATTTATATCGCGCATTCTAGTGAGCATAATTTATCATTACAAAGCCTCGGGTATGCCCAAAGGTCACTCAGAGGTATAACTTAAACATGTTGACACATTTAGCCCTTGAAGTTTGTAATTCCTCACTTTCTTCCACAATTCGTTCCGTATGATCCATGATTTATTCGTTTGGAGGTACGAGCATCATTTAGGGTTACTGTACAGTATATTTATCCCTCGTTGACGTTTTGAACCCTCGGATTCGATACTTTCTATGTTTGTCAACTTTAGCCCTTTATTTAGTATTTAACACCACGTGTAAACCTAAGACACGTGTCAATACATTATTGGAGCAAAATTTCGAGGTGTTACAGAAAAATTTGTCATTTACCGGTAGAAATAGCTCACCAAGCCTACTGGGCAATAAAAATGTAAATTTAGATTTCGATATTGCAGGTAAAAATCGATTTTGTCAAATAAATGAATTAGACGAACTAAGGAATTATGCATACTCTAACTCGGAAATTTATAAGGAAAGAATGAAAAATTTACACGACAAATACGTTAAACCTAATGAATTTTGAGTAGGAGACCAAGTTCTATTGTTTAATTCACGACTTTGATTATTTCCGGGTAAACTAAAATCTAGGTGGTCAGGACCTTTTTCCATCACCCATATTTTTCCTCACGGTGCAGTAGAAATTAAATCTCGAAATGGAATCCTATTCGAAGTCAATGGCCAACGGCTAAAGCTCTATCGAAGATCCATTGAGGATGAAGAGGAGGAGATCTCGTTCCAAACGGTCAACGAATAAAAGGAATCCACATCATACCTGGTACGTTACGAACAAGTGGGTAAACATCGAAATCGGTAAGTCTTCTAACCGAGTTTTTGGGAAAACCGGGCACTCACACGAGCACTAAAAAAAATTTAAAAACTTCGTTCGGCACGGGGCCGTGTCCACTGGACACGGGGCCGTGTCCGCGCAACTGTCGGGATAAAACCCTCTTTTCACAACAGTTTCATCATTCCACATGCCCCGTTTCCCCGAAAAACGCTCTGGTCCAGGCGATCTTCCGCAGATTTTCGACGTCTCCTCTCATTCTAACAACATCCAGATGTCGCAGAAGTTCACAAGATTCAACGCAAATGAGCTCGATGCTTGGGCTAGATATGACATACTTCAAACAAGACCCGAAGAATACCCAAGGCAAGCATGCACGGACCTCTTAGCCATGGTGAACCAACTTGACCGGTTCAACAACCTCGTTACCGGGCCACTAAGGATTACCCTAACCACTCGACTTCGATCTGTACATGAGTGCACTTTGGAGTTCTACAGTACCTTCACCTTCACTTCAAGGTGTGACCCGTTTGACAATGAGGGGGTTGCATTTCGATGTGGCGGGACTAGGTACTCAATATCTATGGCGCACTTCGGGGCAATAGTGCGGCTATATTCAGAAGAGGATTCGTGAAATGAAGAATACACCGGGGGAATGCGAGAGTTGGACGAAGACGCCCGCCAAGCCGATTAGGCTCAGATTGGTGATGGGGTTTACAATCCGAGCAGTACTAAGAGCACTAAGCTAAGGGATCCTCTCTATCGCTACATTCACAGGTGTCACGACCCCCGATCCCACCCTGGACGGAATCGGGAGCCGTGAACAGCCCAGTGGTACCGGTGATTATTTTTGAAAAAATATTGCAGCAGAAATTTCATCAGGACCGTGAGTTAGGAAAAATATCAGAGTTTAGAAACACCGGATTTTATTTAAATAGATGGAATAAATTCCATTGTTACAAAGGTAGCTTTTAATAAAAACAATATTTCTTAATTTGATTTAATTAATAAAATAAGCCACTTCTTGAAGTCTTTTAGTGCAGGATCCAGTCCTTACTCCAATCTACTGTAACTACCTGAAACGCGTTTAAAAATGTTTTGTCAGCGGAAAATACTGAGTGAGTTCATTCATTTTACTAAAAACGACACATTTGTTATAATTCACAGTGTTAAGATCTTTTACGCATGTTTCTGATATCAACCAACTACCCACAGTATTTGTCACTCGACCGGATTTGTGACAGTGGTCATATCACCATTGGCTGCCCCAATGAATGACGTAGATCAATTAAATTAGGTTCGCCCACCTAAAATGATTTAAACTGTAGTAATGTGCATAATACCCCACATACTGGCTGTAATTTGGTGATTACATCAACTTAATCACTGTAATTACAATTCTGAAAAATAATTTGGAGTATTGTAAAACAGTTGATAAAAAGAGAATGACTCACTTTATAATCATGCAGATTCATATGGCCAAAGTTTAATCTGCAGATAAGTCTTGATATATTGCAGATTTATATAGGCAGAGCTTAGCCTATTGATTTAGCCTTGTAACCTAGTGTATACGAACTAGGTAGGTAACTTAATACAACAATTACGATAACTCACGAGATCAAATTCTCACAACGAACGACAAAGTGCGATACTTAAACATCCATCGATTTAACGATGAACGACAAAGTATAACCCTATGTGGGTGGCACTTAAACATCCATTGGATAAATTGATCTCGGAAAATGAATCGTAATAGCGATCGAGTTATTACCCTGATTGTGGCAGCACTTCGTGAATCGTGTGTGTTTGTTGTATTGTTTATGCTATAACTCGACGTACACAGCAAGTTTTTACGTCGTTCCAAAGACAGAATTCAAGTCCCAAGGCCCTCTATTTATACTGAATATTTGCATCTCCCACGTGTCGCGCAAGAATTCGGGGAACCTCCCGCGTATCGCCTGAGATGTCATTTTTAGGGTAGGGTAGGTACGTGTCCAACTAGCCTTGCTGAGTCGACAGTTTCGATAAATTCAAATTTTACAGCGAGTTATTTAGATAATCGTTAGCTAGGGTTTTACCCCCTGAGTTTTAGGGGCCCTGATCCTGATTCCGATTGTTCTAAAAATTTTAGGGTTTATGCCAAATTACTTGGGTGTCTCAATTAGGGTTTCCTATAGGTTAAATAAAATAATAATTTATAGTTTCGGGTGAGGGTTGTTACATCCTCCCCACCTTAAGAAAAATCTCGTCCTCGAGATTTACTGAAATAGATGAGGGTATTTCCGTTTCATTTCTGATTCTAGCTCCCAAGTGTATTCTGGTCCTCTCTTTGAATCCCATTTGTTTTACTAGTACTAGTCGCTTGTTTTTGAGAAACTTGATTTTCCGATCTTCTATTTGTAAGGGTTTCTCTATGAATTTCAGCTTTTCATTTACCTCCAC
Organism: Helianthus annuus; assembly: GCF_002127325.2. Taxonomy (NCBI): domain Eukaryota; kingdom Viridiplantae; phylum Streptophyta; class Magnoliopsida; order Asterales; family Asteraceae; genus Helianthus; species Helianthus annuus. The sequence goes on from NC_035446.2 coordinate 3,662,151, forward strand.
ATCTTGAAGAGGTAATATCAGGGATTCGTCTGATAGACATTTCTTGAGATTGGATACATGAAATACATCATGTACTCCAGCTAGTTCTTCTGGTAGTTGTAAGCGATAAGCAACTGGTCTGATTCGTTGAGTCACTGGGAATGGTCCAACATATCTTGGACTCAGTTTTCCTTTCTTACCGAATCGTACTACTCCTTTCCAAGGAGATACTTTCAAAAGTACTTTGTCTCCTATCTGGAATTCAAGTGGCTTGCGGCGATTGTCTGCATAGCTTTTCTGGCGATCTCGAGCCGTTTTTAGTCTCTCCTTGATTTGTGTTATTTTGTCTGTAGTTTCTTGCACGATTTCTGGACCTGATAATTGACATTCTCCTATTTCCGCCCAACATATGGGAGTTCTGCACTTGCGTCCATACAGTGCTTCGAATGGAGCGGCTTCGATGCTTGAGTGATAACTATTGTTATAGGAGAATTCTATTAATGGTAAATGGTTATCCCAATTACCACCAAAGTAAATTACACGTGCTCGGAGCATGTCTTCTAGAGTTTGGATCATCCTTTCACTTTGCCCGTCTGTCTGTGGATGATATGCAGTACTTAAATTGAGTCGGGTTCCATTGATTCTTGGAAACTTGTCCAGAAACGGGAAGTGAAACGACTATCTATGTCTGATACAATGGAGAGTGGAACTCCATGTAAGGATACTATTTTATCTACGTACAACTTGGTTAACCTTTCCATGCTAAAGGTTTCCTTTATTGGTAGAAAATGAGCTGATTTGGTTAATCGGTCCATGATTACTCAAATCGCATTATTACCTTGTCTGGTTTTGGGTAACTTAGTAACAAAAGCCATTGTTTAAGAGTTCCTATTTCCATATAGGCATTTCTAACTGTTGGAGTAATCCTGAAGGTTTCTAGTGCTCTGCCTTAACTTGTGAACATGTTAGACACTTAGATACATGACTGGCTATGTCCATTTTTTTTCCTATTCACCATAAGTTATTTCTTAAATCTTGGTATATCTTAGTGTTACCTGTGTACATGGTATACCTAGATCTATGGGATTCCTCTAGAATCTTACTTCTTAATTTTCACTTCTTCGACTGCTGTTTCTTGAACTTTCTTTAGTTGCTCCATTAAATCTAACCGTAGATCTAATCTAAGAGCATGGACTCGCCTTTGCTTTTCATGATACTTACGACTTAAAGCATCTGCAACTACATTTGCTTTTCTTCGTGATACTGGATATCACAGTCGTACTCATTTAGGATTTCCATCCATCTTCTTTGCCTCATGTTTAGTTCTTTTTGCCCAAATACGTACCTTTAGCTTTTGTGATATGTAGATAATGTCTCCATATCTTGAGGGCAAAATTATAGTTCCTAATTCTCAATCATGAGTTGTATAATATTCCTCGTGCTTTTTCAAATCTAGCATTTCGTTGGGTGCTAGTCGGTAAGGTTTAAAGGATGGACGACGTACTATGATACTTATCCAACTCGAAATATCGTAAGTAAGAGAAGAAGTGCTTACAAAGTATCTATATAGTTATTTTTATAATTAAATTTTACTAAATAAGTATGATAACTTAATTTAATTTATATACATTAAATGGTTATTATTATGGTTGGATATTGGTTAGTGCTGCCTTGTTTAAGCATAGGTGATCAGTCCATGCCTAACTAAGGCTAGGCTACTCAATATCTGCTCCTGACAATAACCAGAGTATTTAAAATTATCATAAACTTAAATCAGAATAGGAGGTGAATTTGTGTATCATTATCTGAGTATATGATTGTTTTAAGATTGCTTATATAGAATAAATTAATAAGGCAAATTTAATATAAATAATTTTAAATAAACAAATAATTAAATCCGAGATTAGCGAAATCTTCAGATTTTGTGGAAATGTCATGAGAGGGTGATCGTGATCAAAGAAACATTTTAGTGAAGTCGAAGGCCAAAAACATGTTATAGTTCAAGAGAATCAAAGTGCTTATTGGATTTATTTTGGATTTTAATATGATGGCTTAAAATATCATATGGGACCTGGAATTGAATACAAATTACGAACAATTTAACTGGGTTCGAACAAACTAGTTGTAACAAGGAAGTTCGGACATTATTACAACAGAAGCCATGGAAAATCGAGTTTTTTTTTAAGAAATTGATTTGATATTAAAGAGTCATTGCTTTGTAAAACGAGGTTTTACTATGCAAAGATCAATTATAGAGAAATGATATTTGAACTTTTGATAAAACAATAATTGGTATAATGTCCTCCTATGGTCTTCCTAATTTGAATGAACCATAAGTACAATGAACGTGTGGATTTACCAAGAAGTGTAAAAATTAGCTACTATGAAAGAAATCCTCATGGTATGATGCCTATTAAAAGGAGTAGAAACACGAGAGTTAACTTACCATAAGCAGAAGTCAGAATTTCAATAATATAAAAACTTTACTTGGAATTCCGTATGATAACTAGTGTGACGTTATTATGGAATGTCGAAAATAAAATAAAATAAAATAGAGAATTTACAAAGGTATGTGATTCGTTTTTACAGTTTGATTATGGTTAAACTGTGCACCGATGTTTGTGAAATCTCGTTACAACGTACCTTAGCGAGATTTGTGTCGTTTGTAGAATCGTGTGGCAAGAGTGTTTCTTTCTAATTAGTCGTCTTTCTACTGGCGGAAATAGTATTGATGTCATAGTGCCCAATTTATAACTTCCAAAGGTCTTGCCTTGGAAGTCGTGTGTGATAAACTTCGATGTTTGTGGACATATAATTTAATAAGTTTCATGTGCTTTCTTGTGCATTAGCACAACTTTATTTGCGTAAATCGTATGTGGTAATTCTTTTAGAATTTCTTTTACTCTTAATGATGTCCCAACTTAATGGGTTTCCATTGTTTTGTCAAACGAGCTACGGGACAATTGATCAAACGGAATAATGTTTGATATTGGAAAAGAGATTCCTGATAAAGAAATCTGGACACAGATGCTAGTGATTTATTTCAAATTGTCAATCCTTATGGTTTTTGGATTTCCTTATAGATATACCTATCTATATAATCACATATTTCACATGCTGAAATAAACATACCATTTATCAGGTCAATGTATTAACAAAGTCATATTTCCAAAAACCAGTCAAATATCTGGTCATAATGCTATTTTAGGGAAATCTTGTCACTTGTTTGATATATTATATACCCCGTCTTACCCGGTTCGCGCCGGAGAGGTAATCTCAGTATATCCGGACAAACTAGAGAGTCTGCTACTCTATACGAAGTTTTGCCGGAGAAATTTTCTATTTCCCATAAATAGTATCTTTTCAAGATTTTTAAAAGTGCCTCTTTTATTAGGGCTTTTATCCAGAATCAAGGAAATTTGTATTTCCATACATATCTTTATTCTGGACTAAATATCAAGAAACAAAAAAAATAAATAGCAACTAAGTGCTATTGCCTGCTAATCGTCATTCTTATGGCATACCAATATTCATTACATTATACTTGTATAAGAAATTTTATCTTTGAAACTTATATTAAGGCAAAATTCTTAAGTTCAAGTCTAAATATTATCCTGAGTGCTACCCGATAATATTAAGTACCTAATTCTTCGTTTAAAATTATGTATTATCATAATATCTAATTGCTTAAACAAATGGCTTAGCTTATAATAAGGCATCCTTTCTTATGTTCAAGTCTAAATATTATCAGTTGTGCTACCAGTTAATAGCAATTTCCTAACTCTTTTATTTAAGCTTAAGTATTATTATCACAACACTTATAGGCTTAAAGCAGTGGCTTAGCTCTGATACCACCTTCTGTCACGACCCCCGATCCCACCCTGGACGGAATCGGGAGCCGTGAACAGCCCAGTGGTACCGGTGATTATTTTTGAAAAAATATTGCAGCGGAAATTTCATTAGGACCATGAGTTAGGAAAAATATCAGAGTTTAGAAACACCGGATTTTATTTAAATAGATGGAATAAATTCCATTGTTACAAAGGTAGCTTTTAATAAAAACAATATTTCTTAATTTGATTTAATTAATAAAATAAGCCACTTCTTGAAGTCTTTTAGTGCAGGATCCAGTCCTTACTCCAATCTACTGTAACTACCTGAAACGCGTTTAAAAAGGTTTTGTCAGCGGAAAATACTGAGTGAGTTCATTCATTTTACTGAAAACGACACATCTGTTATAATTCACAGTGTTAAGATCCTTTACGCATGTTTTTGATATCAACCAACTACCCACAGTATTTGTCACTTGACCGGATCTGTGACAGTGGTCATATCACCATTGGCTGCCCCAATGAATGACGTAAATCAATTAAATTAGGTTCGCCCACCTAAAATGATTTAAACTGTAGTAATGTGCACAATACCCCACATACTGGCTGTAATTTGGTGATTACATCAACTTAATCACTGTAATTACAATTCTGAAAAATAATTTGGAGTATTGTAAAACAGTTGATAAAAAGAGAATGACTCACTTTATAATCATGCAGATTCATATGGCCAAAGTTCAGTCTACAGATAAGTCTTGATATATTGCAGATTTATACAGGCAGAGCTTAGCCTATTGATTTAGCCTTGTAACCTAGTGTATACTGTGACACCTCGGATCTTTCCGGATAACCTTTCGATGTAACAAACGTGTACGTAATCGACTAACAGTAAAAGTGTATGAAAAACTATTTGTTATTATGTGTTATGTGCCGATTTACTTATGTGTATGTATATATATATATGTGTTATATATATGTGAACCGAAACCTCGACCCGACTCGAGACCCGGAATGGTCTCGAGTGAACAATAGCAATTGGGCCGGTTGGGCCTTGTGACCGAGAAACCCAATCCGAAATCCCCCTAACCCAACTCGGTACGCTATATAAACCCAACCCCACCTCCCTTAATCATTTTACACACTCTCTTCTCACACTCTCCTCTCATCTTCTTCACTAAACCCTAAAACCCTAAATTTCTAGCAACCAAAATCATCTCCCCATTCCTTCATATCTCTCGGATCAAGTGAGCTATCAACAAAGAAGATCGGCCGAACCAAGAGACCACCCGAACACCCCTTTTCTCTCAACCCCGAGTAACCGGTTAGTGTTTTTATGTTCATGATTGTTGATGATTGCTATGGTTTTATGCTTGTTGATGTGATTAGAGGTTTTAGTATGAATATTAGGCTTGTATGTTCATAAATATGCTAAGGAAGGTGGCTACTTGATGATGTTTGTTGTGAATGTTTATGATGTTTGTTGTTATGATATCCGGTTTGTGGTTTGTTTTGGTTTTGGTTAGATGTTTCGGACCAAGATAGGAAGTGTTATATTGTTTAAGTTGACGGGTTTTGCTATCCGATGATGTTAAAAGATTTATGCTTGATTGTTAGTTAATGTTCATGATTGTGGCTATTAAAATGCATGTTTGGGTTTAATCTTGTTTATGATTTTGTCTGAAAAATAAGTAGGAGTTTTAAACAGGATTTTGGGTTGTTTATGAATGAAATTTGATTATGGCTGATGAACATATGATGAACAGCTTGAATGTTGCTAAAAAGTTTTGAATCTGCTGATTTTGATCTAAAATGTGCACAAAACCGACCAAGAAACATGTTTAGTGGCATAGTACAACATTTACATGAAATAGCAATTCCATTGGGTCGTACACTGCAGGTTCTAGAAGGGATTGCCATGCACGTTGTCACGGTTGCGAGTCGCAACCTTTGGTTGCTACTCGAAACCACGCATGACCGGTCGAAACCTCCCAGTTGCGAGTCGCAATCAGCACCATCAAACCTGGTTGCGAGTCGCAACCACACCTGCTAAGTCGCAATCTCCGGTTACGAGTCGTAACCAAAACGTGACGGACCGAGACCGCAGTTACGAGTCGCAACCTCGGTTGCGAGTCGCAACCACCTTAGTTTCGACTGGGCTGTTTTATGTTATTGGGCTTGACTGTCTGTCTTGTTGTTTGGGCTTCAACTGTTGGGCCTCCTATTGACTGGACTTCATTTTGATCTGCTACTGTATATATGTTACTGTTTGTATTTCTGCCTGTTAACTGTTTGTATACGTGCATGCTATACGTGCTTACTTGTACCCGACTTGACCCATACTTGGTAACCATGCTAGGACGTGGTAACCAACGAGCTTAACCAAGTAACGTATCATACCGAGCAACCCAAGGTGAGTTCACAACTTAAAAGCATGCGTCCCGGTGGTTTGGGACACGAGACTAAAGCAACCCTATCCCCTTGTAAAGGGGATACCGTCTACATTCCTTCCCTAGTTATTGGGAACAAACTTACTTAATCTTCCCTTGTATTGGGAAACCTTTTTAGTTAATTACTGTTTATACGGATTGCAACTAACGGCACTAAACGCAACTCTATCACTCAAGTCCCTACTACATAATACCGATTAGTCGCCGGTGCCAGGCGAACGGGTTATTAGTTGATAGCGCTATTTAGGTCTTACCAGCCTCACACCGTGCCATGGTATGGGATCGGTCGTGAACTAATGTACTCAGGCATCCGTCAATGATGATAGAACATTGACATCGGGGCATCCTGCGGAAACGCATTCGGTTACCTAGTGTTCGGTATTGGAAAAACAGTTTAGTCGCTAACTTTTGGGGTAGCTCCCCATGGCATGTATAAACGGATAAATTAACTGGTGAAACAAGTTTTTGGTAATTAAAACTGGACAACTAGTGGACTCACTCAGCATTATTGTTGACCCCCTTTACTGCATGCTTTGCAGGTGGCCAGTGACTGGAGCAGCTACTTGGGATGTGTAGTGGTCGTCTGCCCGTGTGTTGGGCATTTATTATGCTTACCTTATGAACACTGTTTAAAAACTATTTAATTATGCTTCCGCTACTTGTTACTGTTTAAACTTTAAAACCTTTAACTCTGAACTTGATATTTGCTAATTTTTATGGTTAGCAAGTATTACTTTAATATTAACCAATGCTTAGTATAATTGGTGGCTGGATCCTGGTCAGTCACGCCCCCGAAGCGGGTGTTATCCGCGGGTGGATTTTGGGGGTGTGACAGATTGGTATCAGAGCCATTGGTTATAGTGAACTTGGTTTTAAAAAGGGGAAAAAATCTTTTTGAGAAAAACCAGACTATAACCCGTGACTCGTGACGACACTACACTCCAAGTACAAGGCTCGACTTATCTGACCTCATAGCTCGGACCCATAGTTACTTGCTTACTTGTCTTATGCTTCTGCTTTACTATACGTACTAGTTACCTGATTAGATAGATGCGTCTTCTCTCTTCTATCTTATTCTCGCTATGTTACGACATCACACTCATACTATGTTTTCTGGTTATGAAGACAATGAGTGGACGCGGACGAGGAAACGTCAACATGACCCCGGCTCAGTTCACTAGCCTGCTCAACACTGTGGCTGCAGCTTTCGCAGCTCACCCGATAGGTCAGCCTGCACCTGTGCAACCACGTGTTTGTACCTTCAAGACCTTTATGGATTGCAAGCCTCTTCCTTTCAATGGCACGGAGGGTGCCATAGGCCTTCTGCACTGGATTGAGAAGGTCGAAGCTGTTTTTGCTGTCTGTGAATGCCCAACTGCTAATTGGGTGAAGTTTGCTACTGGTACTCTAGAGGGAAGCGCACTTTCATGGTGGAAGGCGCAAATTCAAATGCTTGGCTTGGAGACTGCAAACGCTACTGCGTGGGAAGATTTCAAGGATATGATCAAGGAAGAGTACTGTCACAGGGATGACATCCACAAGCTTGAGAATGAGTACTATGAACTCAAGATGGTTGGGTCAGAGATTGAGACCTACACCAAGCTGTCCAACGACTATGCTGCTCTTTGTCCAAACATGTCTCGACCTATGTACCGAAGGATCGAACTGTACATCAAGGGTCTGGCTCCAGAAATTCGAAGCCACGTGACTTCAGCTAACCACACTACCATTCAGCCGATCGTTCGACTTGCTCACAAACTCACGGATCAGGCTGTGGAAGAGGGCAGGTTGCCCAAAAGGATCAGTGCTGCGGAAGGAAGTCCTAGTGACAACAAACGGAAGTGGGATGGAAATCAGGGCAAGGATGCTAACCCTACTCAAGCCCCAGCTCAGCAAAGGAAAACTGACAACAGCAAGGGCAATCAACAACAGGGTGGCTACCGGGGAAACTACCCTAAGTGCAACAAGTGTAACAGGCACCACAATGGGGCGTGCAACAAGGGTCAGTGTCAGCGATGCCACAAGATGGGGCACGAAGCAAAGGATTGTAGAAGTCAGTTCCCGGCAAGGCAGAATCAGCAACAACCCCAACAGCAACAGCAGCAGGGAAACAACAGAGCATGTTTTAAATGCGGGGCAACAGGGCACATGCGAAAGGATTGCCCTGAACTGAATCAGAATCGCAACAACAACCAGGGAGCTGGGAACAATGAGCAGAATAACAATGCTGGAAATGCAAGGGGCAGAGCTTTCGTGATTGGAGCTGGAGAAGCTAGGAACGATCCCAACGTCGTGGCGGGTAAGTTCCTACTTGATGATCGTTATGTTTCTGTGTTATTTGATTCCGGTGCCGATGCCAGTTATGTATCCCTTCGCATTAGTAAGAAACTTAAGCATTCGCCCGCATTATTAAGTTCTAAGCATACCGTCGAGATAGCTAATGGTAAGAACATCGAGGCCACGCATGTGATCCACGACTGCACCTTAGAATTGTCTGGCCACAAGTTTAGTATCGATCTTTTCCCTGTCAAACTTGGAAGCTTCGACGTCGTCATTGGTATGGATTGGTTATCCAAACATCGCGCTGAGATCCTCTGTCAAGAGAAAGCAGTTCGTATACCTCGCCGTTCTGGTCAACCCCTCATCGTTAAAGGCAACAAAGGTGGAGAAGTCACAGGCATTATCTCGCTTTTAAAAGCCCAGAAGTGTTTACAGAAAGGGCACACCGCTATCTTAGCACTCGTCACCAATACCCACGATAAGGAAAAGAGGATTGAAGATTTTCCTGTGGTACGCGATTATCCCGAGGTATTTCCTGAGGAACTACCTGGACTCCCTCCTCACCGTCAGGTCGAATTCCAAATCGAGCTAGCTCCCGGAGCAGCACCCATAGCTCGTGCACCGTACCGATTGGCTCCTGCAGAACTGAAGGAACTCTCTACGCAACTACAAGAACTATTGGATAAAGGATTTATCCGTCCTAGTTCATCACCCTGGGGAGCCCCAGTACTCTTTGTCAAGAAGAAGGACGGCACATTCCGAATGTGCATCGACTATCGTGAGTTGAACAAGGTTACCATCAAGAATCGTTACCCTCTCCCGCGCATCGACGATTTGTTTGATCAATTGCAAGGATCGAGTTACTATTCTAAGATTGACCTGCGATCAGGCTACCATCAGTTGAGAGTACGTGACGAAGACATCTCTAAGACTGCGTTCAGGACCCGTTATGGTCACTATGAATTTCTCGTCATGCCTTTTGGAATGACCAACGCACCTGCAGTGTTCATGGATCTTATGAACCGCGTATGTAAGCCTTACCTCGACAAATTTGTGATTGTGTTCATCGACGACATTCTGATTTATTCGAAAAGTCAAGAAGAGCATGAACAGCACCTACGCCTTATCCTCGATCTCCTTCGCAACGAGCAACTGTACGCCAAATTCTCTAAATGTGACTTCTGGCTTCGAGAAGTCCATTTCCTCGGCCATGTAGTTAATAAGGACGGAATTCACGTCGACCCAGCTAAGATCGAATCGATAAAGAACTGGCCTACACCTAAGACCCCCACTGAAGTTCGTCAATTCTTGGGTTTGGCGGGCTACTACCGCAGATTCATTCAGGGATTCTCAAAGATTGCACAACCCCTCACGACTCTTACTCAGAAAGGCGTCGCCTACAAGTGGAATACAGCACAGGAATCTGCTTTTCAGAGGCTTAAGGATAACCTCTGTAGCGCTCCTATTCTCTCGCTACCTGAAGGTACGGACGACTTTGTGGTTTACTGCGATGCGTCTATTCATGGGCTCGGTTGCGTGCTAATGCAACGCGAGAAAGTTATCGCCTACGCCTCTCGACAACTCAAGACGCATGAGAAGAACTACACGACGCACGACTTGGAACTAGGAGCAGTGGTTTTTGCTCTTAAGATATGGAGACATTACCTGTACGGTACCAAGTGCACTATTTACACCGATCACAGGAGTCTCGAGCATATCTTTAGGCAAAAGGAATTGAACATGAGACAACGTCGATGGGTCGAACTCTTGAATGACTACGAATGCGCCATCAAATACCATCCGGGCAAAGCCAATGTCGTGGCAGACGCCCTCAGCCGAAAGGACACTACACCAAAGCGCGTGCGAGCACTGCAACTTACCATTCAGTCTAACCTCCCTACCCAGATTCGAAATGCTCAAGTTGAAGCATTGAAGCCGGAAAACATCAGGGCTGAGTCTCTGCGAGGGTCGAGACAGCAACTAGGACAGAAAGAAGACGGTGCTTACTATGTAACAGGACGCATTTGGGTTCCTCTCTTTGGAGGTTTACGTGAACTCGTGATGGACGAAGCCCACAAGTCCCGCTACTCAGTACATCCTGGTTCGGACAAGATGTACCATGATTTAAAGACTACCTACTGGTGGCCTGGTATGAAGGCCCACATAGCAACATACGTTAGCAAATGTTTGACTTGCGCGAGAGTCAAGACAGAATACCAGAAGCCAGCAGGTCTACTCCAACAACCAGAAATCCCGAAATGGAAATGGGAGCAAATTTCCATGGACTTTGTTACAGGGCTACCTAGATCTCAACGCGGAAATGATGCTATTTGGGTAATAGTAGATCGATTGACCAAGTCCGCGCACTTTCTGGCTATTAAGGAAACAGACAAGTTTTCTACCCTGGCGGAGATTTACTTAAAGGAAGTAGTTTCGAGGCACGGAGTGCCAACCTCAATTATTTCCGACCGAGACGCTCGATTTACTTCGGAACTGTGGCAAGCTATGCACAAATGCTTTGGCTCACGTTTGGATATGAGCACTGCTTATCACCCGCAAACGGATGGACAGTCCGAACGTACCATCCAAACTCTAGAAGACATGCTTAGAGCGTGTGTGATCGATTTTGGCAAGAACTGGGAGAAGCATCTGCCGTTAGTAGAGTTCTCATACAACAACAGCTACCACACTAGTATTCAGGCAGCACCTTTTGAGGCATTGTACGGTCGTAAATGCCGGTCACCTCTCTGCTGGGCAGAAATCGGTGATAGTCAAATCACGGGCCCAGAGATGGTGGTGGATACAACGGAAAAGATTGCCCAGATCAGACAACGCATGGCGGCAGCTCGTGACCGTCAGAAGAGTTACGCTGATAAGCGTAGGAAGCCATTGGAATTCCAGGTCGGTGACCGGGTTCTACTTAAAGTCTCACCCTGGAAGGGTGTGGTTCGCTTTGGTAAACGGGGCAAGCTTAATCCGCGATATATCGGACCATTCGAAATTACCGAGAAGATCGGTAAGGTTGCTTATAGATTGAGTCTGCCTGAAGAACTGAGTGCGGTACACAACGTTTTTCACGTATCCAACCTGAAGAAGTGTTTGTCGGATGAAACACTTGTGATTCCTTTTAAGGAACTAACGATTGACGAACAGCTACACTTTACTGAGGAACCGATTGAGATCACTGATCGAGAGATCAAAATCCTCAAACGTAGCCAGATACCTCTTGTACGAGTTCGTTGGAACTCGCGACGTGGCCCAGAGTATACCTGGGAGCGGGAAGACCAGATGAAGCACAAATATCCCCAGCTGTTCCCTAACGAAAACCCCAGCACTGAAGCTACGAACGAATTTCGGGACGAAATTCCAAACTAACGGGGGGATGATGTGACACCCCGTTGAAACGCTTTCACTCACACTAGCTTGACAGTGGCTGCCTTAACTTTCGGGACGAAAGTTCCTAAAACTTGGGGATAATGTGACACCTCGGATCTTTCCGGATAACCTTTCGATGTAACAAACGTGTACGTAATCGACTAACAGTAAAAGTGTATGAAAAACTATTTGTTATTATGTGTTATGTGCCGATTTACTTATGTGTATGTATATATATATATGTGTTATATATATGTGAACCGAAACCTCGACCCGACTCGAGACCCGGAATGGTCTCGAGTGAACAATAGCAATTGGGCCGGTTGGGCCTTGTGACCGAGAAACCCAATCCGAAATCCCCCTAACCCAACTCGGTACGCTATATAAACCCAACCCCACCTCCCTTAATCATTTTACACACTCTCTTCTCACACTCTCCTCTCATCTTCTTCACTAAACCCTAAAACCCTAAATTTCTAGCAACCAAAATCATCTCCCCATTCCTTCATATCTCTCGGATCAAGTGAGCTATCAACAAAGAAGATCGGCCGAACCAAGAGACCACCCGAACACCCCTTTTCTCTCAACCCCGAGTAACCGGTTAGTGTTTTTATGTTCATGATTGTTGATGATTGCTATGGTTTTATGCTTGTTGATGTGATTAGAGGTTTTAGTATGAATATTAGGCTTGTATGTTCATAAATATGCTAAGGAAGGTGGCTACTTGATGATGTTTGTTGTGAATGTTTATGATGTTTGTTGTTATGATATCCGGTTTGTGGTTTGTTTTGGTTTTGGTTAGATGTTTCGGACCAAGATAGGAAGTGTTATATTGTTTAAGTTGACGGGTTTTGCTATCCGATGATGTTAAAAGATTTATGCTTGATTGTTAGTTAATGTTCATGATTGTGGCTATTAAAATGCATGTTTGGGTTTAATCTTGTTTATGATTTTGTCTGAAAAATAAGTAGGAGTTTTAAACAGGATTTTGGGTTGTTTATGAATGAAATTTGATTATGGCTGATGAACATATGATGAACAGCTTGAATGTTGCTAAAAAGTTTTGAATCTGCTGATTTTGATCTAAAATGTGCACAAAACCGACCAAGAAACATGTTTAGTGGCATAGTACAACATTTACATGAAATAGCAATTCCATTGGGTCGTACACTGCAGGTTCTAGAAGGGATTGCCATGCACGTTGTCACGGTTGCGAGTCGCAACCTTTGGTTGCTACTCGAAACCACGCATGACCGGTCGAAACCTCCCAGTTGCGAGTCGCAATCAGCACCATCAAACCTGGTTGCGAGTCGCAACCACACCTGCTAAGTCGCAATCTCCGGTTACGAGTCGTAACCAAAACGTGACGGACCGAGACCGCAGTTACGAGTCGCAACCACCTTAGTTTCGACTGGGCTGTTTTATGTTATTGGGCTTGACTGTCTGTCTTGTTGTTTGGGCTTCAACTGTTGGGCCTCCTATTGACTGGACTTCATTTTGATCTGCTACTGTATATATGTTACTGTTTGTATTTCTGCCTGTTAACTGTTTGTATACGTGCATGCTATACGTGCTTACTTGTACCCGACTTGACCCATACTTGGTAACCATGCTAGGACGTGGTAACCAACGAGCTTAACCAAGTAACGTATCATACCGAGCAACCCAAGGTGAGTTCACAACTTAAAAGCATGCGTCCCGGTGGTTTGGGACACGAGACTAAAGCAACCCTATCCCCTTGTAAAGGGGATACCGTCTACATTCCTTCCCTAGTTATTGGGAACAAACTTACTTAATCTTCCCTTGTATTGGGAAACCTTTTTAGTTAATTACTGTTTATACGGATTGCAACTAACGGCACTAAACGCAACTCTATCACTCAAGTCCCTACTACATAATACCGATTAGTCGCCGGTGCCAGGCGAACGGGTTATTAGTTGATAGCGCTATTTAGGTCTTACCAGCCTCACACCGTGCCATGGTATGGGATCGGTCGTGAACTAATGTACTCAGGCATCCGTCAATGATGATAGAACATTGACATCGGGGCATCCTGCGGAAACGCATTCGGTTACCTAGTGTTCGGTATTGGAAAAACAGTTTAGTCGCTAACTTTTGGGGTAGCTCCCCATGGCATGTATAAACGGATAAATTAACTGGTGAAACAAGTTTTTGGTAATTAAAACTGGACAACTAGTGGACTCACTCAGCATTATTGTTGACCCCCTTTACTGCATGCTTTGCAGGTGGCCAGTGACTGGAGCAGCTACTTGGGATGTGTAGTGGTCGTCTGCCCGTGTGTTGGGCATTTATTATGCTTACCTTATGAACACTGTTTAAAAACTATTTAATTATGCTTCCGCTACTTGTTACTGTTTAAACTTTAAAACCTTTAACTCTGAACTTGATATTTGCTAATTTTTATGGTTAGCAAGTATTACTTTAATATTAACCAATGCTTAGTATAATTGGTGGCTGGATCCTGGTCAGTCACGCCCCCGAAGCGGGTGTTATCCGCGGGTGGATTTTGGGGGTGTGACATATACGAACTAGGTAGGTAACTTAATACAACAATTACGATAACTCACGAGATCAAATTCTCACAACGAACGACAAAGTGCGATACTTAAACATCCATCGATTTAACGACTAACGACAAAGTATAACCCTATGTGGGTGGCACTTAAACATCCATTGGATATATTGATCTCGGAAAATGAATCGTAATAGCGATCGAGTTATTACCCTGATTGTGGCAGCACTTCGTGAATCGTGTGTGTTTGTTGTATTGTTTCTGCTATAACTCGACGTACACAGCGAGTTTTTACGTCGTTCCAAAGACAGAATTCAAGTCTCAAGGCCCTCTATTTATACTGAAAATTTGCATCTCCCGCGTGTCGCGGAAGAATTCGGGGAACCTCCCGCGTATCGCCTGGGATGTCATTTTTAGGGTAGGGTAGGTACGTGTCCAACTAGCCTTGCTGAGTCGACAGTTTCGATAAATTCAAATTTTACAGCGAGTTATTTAGATAATCGTTAGCTAGGGTTTTACCCCCCTGAGTTTTAGGGGCCCTGATCCTGATTCCGATTGTTCTAAAAATTTTAGGGTTTATGCCAAATTACTTGGGTGTCTCAATTAGGATTTCCTATAGGTTAAATAAAATAATAATTTATAGTTTCGGGTGAGGGTTGTTACAACAGGCTCCTTACTTACTCTCTTAGTCAGAGACATGACAGCTGCGGCGTTGTTGGGTTGAGAGATTTGGTAGTCCTCCACTGCATTCACACCCGCAGACCCCTCGATGTTCCATTCCTCCTACTCCGGAACATGCATCATAACCGGCTTGCTCATGCACCAACCCCTATCTTCTATGGGGGATGGGTGTACCGCCTCTTCAAGCACTTCACGCGCATACTTAGGTCTTTCGAAAGGAGCCCATGGTCAGGACGGGTTGATGTGCACATTTGTCGCGCCATGAACCTAATATATGAGGCGGAAGACGGATCGGTAAGCTTTCAAAGGATGCAAGGCCATGCATGGAACCCACAAGAGGCACTAGTCCTTCACGCTCCACCTCCCCAATACCAGTACCAACCCCACGGTGATCCGGGGCAATCCTCCTCACAAGGAGGTGGTTTTCCTAACTTTCAAAGTTTACATGATCTTTTGTAGGAAAACCTTATGTGCACCAGGAACACCTACAACCTTGCCAACAACACATACCACCGGGTCGGAGCCATTGAAAGAAACATCACCGATATTAAAGACGACATCGGGAGCATCCGGGAGTATATGGCAGGTCATGGGGGAGGAGGTGATGACAGTGATGAAGACATGGACTAGGAGGGTGAAGAAGGAGTAGGAGTGGACGGTTGGTGAGCCCACAGGTTAATTTCCCTCTCTATCAAACAATTCCCGGCCTGCGTGCCGAAGTGTTGAACAATTTACTTATCCTAAATTATTTTTATATTTTCCGCTTTTGTTTTTATTTTTAACTTGATGGTTTGGATGCTTAACATGGTAATTTAGGACGTTTGGTATTGTTTGGTGTGGTATTTACTCATAAAACAGGTACAAACGAGGCTTAGAGTACTAAACATTGGTACCACTAAGGCCGGGGCAGGAAAAACGAAGAAAGAAACCTGTGTTTCAACCAACACGGGGCCGTGTCCAGAATGCCAGTAACAAAAAATTTGGCTTTTAACACTATTTTATACATTCAATCAACCTAAAAACTTATTTTTGGGACACATTGAGGACAATGTGTATTTTAAGTGTGGGGGGATGCTAAAACCTTGAATTTTGCAAGTCCTAATAACAAGCCTTACACAAAACTCTATTGGAACCGCTAATCACCCGAAATTTTTTCCAAAAATTTTCATTTTTTTACTTATCTAAGTTTAAGTTGGGAATTCAAGTCTTAACAAGGTTATATTTTTACAAATTTACAACCGATAGCGTCGTGATAAAAAGAACCAACATAAGAAAATTATGAAAAGGCATGACAAACTTAGTTAAAATTTGATTATATATACTTGATCACAAAAAAAAACCCTTTTCCCACAAAAGTGAGTTTTGAGCCTTTAACGAGCATACAAATATATATCTTTACACTAAATGCTCATTTTTCGTTTCTTGTGTGAATAGCCGCTTGGTTCGTACGACTCTAGAACTTGCCACAACAATACATTCCCGGTCCTTACCAACTTAAACCCGAGTAAGTAAATGATAGAGGCATTAGGACTAACCCTTTTTCATTCTACACCATTATTTTTCATTTTTTTACCACCTACCCAAAATCCCCCTAGTTAACCCCTTTGAGCCTAAACCTTTTTCATTTCTTAACCCAAAACAACCCTTTTACCCACCTAAACCTTTTTATTTTTTTTTACCCTTTTTTTAGTAAACAACATTCGGTTCTCTTATGATTTCTTCAAAAAAAAAATTAAAGTAATTATTATTTTATCTTGATGAAACCAAACAAACAAACAAGGTTTATCAAAAATAACTTTGTTTGAACAATTCATCAAAATAAAATAAAAATATGAAAAAAAAAAATAATAATAAAATAAAAGTCTTTCAAACCGACGTTTGTTACGCCTTTTGCCCTTTTTACTAACCACTAACCCAACCACCCGCCTTTAGCCCAAGCCTAACCCTTTACCCATAAAGTTCTCTTGATATTTACAAAGGTATATAGTTAAAAAAGAGGAGGATTGCTTGCTTGGCAAGCTTATGGTAGGAGTAAGTTCCATGCCGCTCTCGAGTGATTCACTAAAAATATACCTTCGACCGACTGTTGAGTGATCCTCCGTGAGGTATGTGAACTTGTATATAAATAAGATTTTAAAAAGGTATGTTATGCCCTAATAAGTAATTTATCTTAAGAAACATTCTTAATAAATCATGCCAAATAGGATTGTATATAAATAAAAATAAAACCTCAATAAAGAATCTTGGAAATCCCGACACTCTATGACAAGCCCAAAAACCTTCTCTTCTACCCATTCCATTTGGGAGTGAATAAAGCCACATTATAAAGAATTTTGCTTGAGGACAAGCAAAGATTCAAGTGTGGGGGTATTTGATATGCGCAAAATGCAACATATAAATTATATCAATTGTGGCATAAAACTAACCTTTTTTTAGTACTAATGTTGGAAAAAGTGTACTTTTGTCTTCCTTTTGTATTTTCAGGATTAAATGAGCTCAAATTAACAAAAGAAGCAAAAAGACAGCAAAATCTAACATAAATACAAGAAAAGGAATAAAAGTGGAATGCCCGAACCCTCCACAGCATCTTCCCAAGCAAAACTAAGAAAACAGAAGACTGAACACGCCCTGTGCTCAGCGAGCACGGGGCCGTGCCCAAGTAGCAGCAGAAAAGACAAACCTTTAGAAGCTTCTACTTCCCACCACAGGGTCGTGCCCAGCGGACACGGGGGCGTGGTCAACTTCCTGTAGGCGCATTTATTGTAATTGCGAATCACAATTAATGAAAAGAGAGACGAGGATGGACACGGGGCCGTGCCCGAGCTTCTGTTCAGCCTATAAATAGGAGTGTTTGAAGCCATTTCAACTCATCCCTTGGCACACCACCTCTCTCACACTTCACCCACCACCCACCACCCACCACCAACATAACACCATCATCCACCACCATCATCCATTGTCCATCATAGAGTGTGTGAGTCGTCTCGGGATCCAAGATTGATCGTAAGAGTTCTTGACAATCAAAGACCATGTTTGCCTAAATCTCTTACATCACTTGGTGAAGACAAGTGTTTAGTGTAATATTTTTTATTTTTAATCTTTTGCACTTTTTAATTGGTTTTGTATTAATGACTTTAATTACTAGTTTCTTATGTTGATGGTGATTCTTCCTTATCGTTTGTCCGTGGTTTCTTGGCATTATTTTACTGTCTATATAAAATAAAAGATTTCACCATTCATATCTCCACGGTCTATATGGAGGTATGTTGGCTACCTGGTCGGGGGTTAAGGGAACGGTTTGGTAAGAGTCTTGCCATTGTTCAGTGTATAGATCCTATTAAGGACCTAAGTCAAATTTAGTAGGACCTCCTTCAATACCCAAAGGTATTGGATGGCGGGGGTCCAAACTCTTTGATCCCCTCATAAGTTAAACTACTATTAAAACTTTAACCCAGCTACTTAGGACTGTATCTGACGGGTGGTCCTTTGGACAACCCTTAAGCATGTTAAAAGACGAAATAATCCTCCACTTAATCGTGTAATTATCTTGAATTAGATAACTACGGTGCTTATGTTTCAGGTGCGGTTTAGGAGCTAAAAGACGGATTAAACGCAGCTTTGGAGTCTTTGGTGAAGAACGGGTCGAGAGTGGTACAAGAGACGAAAGAAAGAAGAAAACTCAGGTCATCACCGTAAATTACGGTCCCACCGTAATTTACGGTGGACCTGAAAAACAAAAAGATCCCACCGTAGCACAGACTATTCTCACCGTAGCACTTTTCTGTTCACCGTAAATTACGGTGATGCCGTAATTTACGGTGGAGTCTGCGAGCAAAACTTGTAACTGCCACTTAGTTGGTTTTGGGGTGTCTTTTCAATATCTCTCATCATTGGACGGTTTTAGGACATCATTGGGGCGATTTTTGGCTGGTGGCTTGGTTTGTGAACAATTCTTATCATTCGGTTTGTTTTCTTGATTCGTATGTACAATAGTTTGATTATGATGATGATTCACCGAGCCATGTCCGGCTAAACTCTTCGGTGATCATCTTAGGTGAATGTTTCTTGAACTTTTGTGTGTTTTAATTCTGAATTTCTAGAATGATAACTTGCGTTGCTTGAATATCATGGTGTATGTTTGATTGTTTGTAGTTTGTTAATCAATATTGCAATTTCTAGTCTTAATCGTACGTTCTTGGTGCCGTTGGCAATCGAGATATCACGGGAAGGGTTAGGGTTGGTTATTGATTAATTGGTCATCGGGAAACAACCTCGCGTTTATGTAATCCGAGTACTTTGTTCCCTTTTATCACTTCAATCATCTATACACGAGTTATGTCTATGTAGCTCTTTCTAGTTGAATTACACACAATTGTTTAAAGAAACTGAAACCAAAGGTGATCATTGTTCTCTCCTAATTTGTTTTACAACCAATTTTGATTTGAATTAGTTTTTAATTTAGTTTTCTAAACAACAATCCAAACTCTTGAATTTTAATTTTCTGCAATTTAGTCTAATAATTAGTTTAAGTACAAAGCTATACAATCGACACATCTTCCACATACTCCCTGAGTTCGATACCCTACTACCACTATCTATAGTTGTTTGGGGATTAAATTTGCGTGACCCACGACATCACGTCAAATTTAGTAGGACCTCCTTCAATACCCAAAGGTATTGGATGGCGGGGGTCCAAACTCTTTGATCCCCTCATAAGTTAAACTACTATTAAAACTTTAACCCAGCTACTTAGGACTGTATCCCTGCTAACTCATACTACTTAGCTGAGGGTAACTTCGCCTTCAAAAGAGGGGCCTACCACATTATGCATTAATAACATAATTACTTATCTTTCAATAATCCGACCCTTTAGGATTGTATCCTTGCTGACTCAAACTACTGGGTTGAGGGTAACGTCGCCTTCAAAAGAGAGGCCAACTACAATAACTAAGATAATCTCTTAAATAAGTGCAAAAGTGCGAAAATAATCAAAGGTTACACTAACACACGAGTCGGATCCAAGTGATTCATCTTGTCTATCTGTTTTCGTTTTTATTTTTATTTTCAGCATTTTAGATAGTTTTACTTTCTTAGTTTAAAAATATTTTCTAACATTTTGATTTGATTAGACGTTAAGGATAAACCGGTACTAAAAGCTCTTATGTCCTTGGATGACCTCGGTATCTTACCAACACTATACTACGTCCACGATGGGTGCACTTGCCCATATGTGTGTTTAGTGTTAGTAAATATCGTGTTTTATAAATTTAAAACTTTGCTAAAAGCGTAAAAAGGGCTTAAAATATACATATAATATATATTACACCTAACACGCATCAGTAAATATGTATAATTGATGGCACATTAGTGGTTGAAAACTGATCCTAGTTCCATTTAACTGAGTCCATTTGTCCAAGTTAATTACATAGTTAGTCCCTGTGGTTTGCACAAAATAACATACTTAGGTACTAATAGTTTTAAATCACATTCTAGGGTATTAACTTTTCATTTTTTAACGTTTGGAGGTATTAACGATATTTGTAGGCTTAAAATCACATTTTATTTGTAGCTAAGTATGTTATTTTGTGCAAACCACAGGGACTAACTATGTTAATACCGTAGAAGTTAATACCTCCAAACGTTACAAATTGAAAAGTTAATACCCTAGAAGGTGATTTTAAACTATTAGTACCTAAGTATGTTATTTTGTGCAAAGCACAAGACTAACTATGTAATTAACTCCCATTTTGCAGCAACGAGCATGTTAGGTTTTAGGGGGTAGGGGTGGTTATCACTTGCAAAAATTCCATCACTCACAAAATCCAATCAAGTTCCGCCATATCATCAGCCATTATTCCATCATTCATAACATTTTTTAGTGGAAATGGTCATCACTCACAACCTTTTTTTTATTCCATCAACGTACAACTCCTCAACAGTAGAGTACAACCCACCATATAGAAATGGACAAAATTCACGCGTCAAATTTATGACGCGAAACATGTTCCACGCGAGAATTATATAAGGTGGCGGTAGGGGCGGACCCACGCCCAGCTCAAGGTGGGCGGGCGCACCCCCGGGGAAAAAAATTTAGTGCTAAGTTCTGTCGAAAATCCCGTCCGCACCCCTAGGAAAATTTCGTCCGCACCCCTTGAAATTTTTCATCCGCACCCCTTAGGTAAAAAGTGTTATCAATTTATATTTTAAATTTTTTTTGTAAACTCTTATTTAAAAAGTGTAAACTCTTATTTAAAAAAAATCCTACCTAAATTATATAACTTTGAATACCTAACTAACTAGACCTAACTACCCTACCACCATCGTTTGACACCAAATCTAACCAGAATCCGAACACGGGTAAGTTTCTTTGTTATTTTGATGGTTTTGGTTGATATTATAGGAGAAAAAAGGATAATAAAGTTGTTAAATAGGTTTGAAACTTTGTGCGTTTTGAGGTTGTTTATGGTTGTTTAGATGATTTTCAGGGTGATTATGTTGTTTATATATTTTTAGGGTGATTATGTTGTATATATATTTTTAGGGTGATTAGTAGATGGGCTTTTTTTCCCAAATACCCGTACCCATACCCGTACTCGTACCTGTACCCGTACCGATTTTAGGTATTTGGTACATGTATCGGTACCCGGTTTTATTGATTTTGGTATTCGGTACTTTCGGTATTGGTACGGGTACGGGTACGGGTACGGGTAAAAACGGGTACTGGTACCGAATTTTATGTAGACCTTTAAAAGTTTTTTATTTGTATTATGTTTTATTTCGTATTATGGTATTTATAGTACTCATATTGATTTTACCTATATGGTACCCGTATCGTATTGGTACTCGTACCAATTTTACCTATTTGGTACTAGTATTATATTGGTACTCATGTCAATTTTACCTATTTAGTACTCGTACAAGTGCTCAAAAACTAAATAAAAAAATGGTACCAAAGTGGGTACTGTACCGAAACTACTCGTACCAGTACTCGTACTCGTACACGTTCCGTACCTATATATTTGGTACGGTATTTGGTACCCAGTTTAGATCAAATTTGGTACCGGTATTTTCGGTACCGGTACGGGTATGGGTATTGTACCAATCCCATCCCTAGTGATTACAACTTACGTTATGATTTCTAGGGCTTAAATAGTTGAAAATTGAAATTAAAATTGAAACATTATGTAATGGAGCGATGAACTTTTGTTATAAAGAGAAAGGATTGCTTAAGAAATTAGTTTTAGATGATGTTTTGGATAGATTTCAAAAAATGAAAACCCGTACGGCGTCGACGTTTTAATTATGTTTGTAACAATATTTGACATGTTTTTGATGATTATATAAATTTAGTTTGATGTTCGTTTGTTTTACATGACCCGACCCGACACGAACCGATTTCTTTACTTATATACCTAGGGGCCTAAAGTTTTTAAAAATGTTCCGCACCCCAATGGAAAAATTCTTGGTCCACCACTGGGTGGCGGTGGTGTTTTGCAAACTTCCATTCGTGGAAGAACTTCATCACGTGCAAAAGGAAGACCACCCCGGGTCCCCTTATATTATATTGTTTATTGCAAAGATATGTGTAATTTTGTTTGTTGGTGTTAAACTGATTGGAGAAAAGGTCTTGATAAAGAACATGATTAGTGTTACATCTCAAGCAGATTGTGATGTCTTAGTTATTGATTGAAACCGATGGTGGGTTTGAAGCGGGTATGTTTAAAGATGGTCAGACCTGGGAACATGCTCTGCTTGCTTTCACCCTTGTTGTGAATTAAATGATCTGTTGTTGTAACTAGGTGAAGCTTTTGTTATTGCTTTCTTAGGTAGGAGATCCTGGTGGATCAAAAATAATTACTCATGGGCAGGTATAATGTCACACCCCCAAAATCCACCATGCGAAGTACCACCGCTTGGAGGCGTGACGTGACCAGGATCGAGCCACCAATCATATTGAACAACATAATCAAGTAAATAAAACCAAACACAATACGATTGGTGACCAATAGGAAGTAATCCGATTTTAGGTTAACAGCGGAAGCATAAAACATAAGTTCAAAATATAAGTCCATAGTTCATAAGTTTAAAGTCCAAAACGTAGGTTTAATAAGTTCATAAAGTTTATTCATTAAATACGGGACATATCAGTTCGCATCCCACAACGACCACCTCCATATGCAGGCTCCATAGCATCTAATGACCTGCAAAGCATGTAATAACGAGTCAACAACAAAGTTGAGTGAGTTCACGGTTGGTTGTCCATTTTAGAGTTGTTTCCAAAAACATAGTTTAATCTCATTCGGCTATTCAGCCGTGGGGGTTACCCCATAGTTCGAAAACGTTTATTTGTTAACCATCCCATGTCCACCTTCCCTGGCTATCCAGCCCAGCACTTTGGCCGTGGGGAGCTACCCTAGTATTTTAAACTACCAGACTCGTTTATCATATAGACTACTAACAAAAATCAAATGTGCCCTAGCGTCGGTGTTCTATCACCACCGACGTGCCATAGTCCATTAGTACACGCCCGTCCGACTGGCACGGTGTGAGGTTTGATAAACCTAATAGCGCTATTAACTAATGACCCGCTCGCCATAGCCCCTGCGATTAAGTCGATACAAAAAGGGAGGGACTTCGCTGATAGAGTTCTAGTCCAGTAAGTCTAACACGTCCCAACAGGACGAGGAATTTACATTCCTCAACACGTCTCAAAGGACGAGGAATCCCTATTCCTGTACCCATTCCCATTCCCACCGGGAATTTACCATGCTTGGTAGAAAAGTGTGAACTCACCTCGGTTTGCTCGGTTAGATTCTCAAATATCACTAACAGTCAAGGTCGGTCAATCACGTCCTAGTATGATTTACAGTTAGTCATTTAGTGTCTTACAAATAGAGCACAAAGTTCCTACACGTATCTAACACATGGCAAGCGCTACTTTAACCGTTTATGCCCGTATATATATACTTCCCATCCATTCCCTACTCATAAGCAAACATACGATAGTGCACGTAACACATATAACATGTTGGATCATTCACAGATAGCATACTCGACATTTAGACACGCAAGTCACAACTTATATCATTTCAGCATTAATATTCAAAACCGGTTGTTTTCGGACATTTAAATAAAATAGTTAAATTATTCCAAAAATTCCCAAATTTTTACAAAATGCCTTAAACGTTCAAAATTTTATTGTGTAAAAGTATCGGGGTCCGGTTCATTACCAATATTTTATAAAAATTCATTTTCCGGACTGAACTCAGATTTATATTTTTCTTACCACAGTCCATGAGATAATTTATTTAAAATTCATCGAGCGTCCGATTTACGAAATTCAAGTGGGGTAATTACAAATACACCGGTGGTCAACTATGGTATAAATTTCTTGATCAGCCTCCACACAGATTACAAGTTATAACAGAAAACATGACGCACTTTTTCAGTAGAAAAATTGCAGCTCTAGCTGCTGTTACGAAAAGATGCTCTTAAAATAGTAAACGGAGTCCAAAAATTACGATTCTGGTGTCATTAGAACCGTATTTCATAATAACATGTTTTAGACTAGAAATGTCAGTTTTTCGTAGAGTTTATGACCTGTTTACAACCAACTGAAGTTGGCTGCAAAACTTGGACATATTATGTTTTTAGTCTTTAGCTTTCTAGTTTGTGTTCGCTTGATTCCGTTAATTATGTTTAGTGACCACAACAACATCAAACACTAATATTAATCAGAAAAAACATCAGATAACCAACCAATAATCATAACAAAACAAGATCCAAGAGTTTTACACTAATATTCATTCTTTAACCAACATGTTCATCATTTTTAGTAGACTTTTAGTTTTGTTCTCTAGTGTTCATGATTTTTATCCGACAAAATTCTTATTAACCACTTTAGACAAGCTTAAGAAGGTGATTAGAATCACTTACTACTAGCTCGTGGCTAGGGAAGAAACTAGACGAAAAACGGGTGGTTAATAGCGTTGTGGTGAGGTACTTGGCAATCCGTAAGCACCGAGCCTCCTTATACGTGATCCTTCACACTTGTATGTATATAAAATAACAAGATCAAATTTGAAATGGATGGTGGGTGGGTGCTTGGTGGTCGGCCGAGAATCAAGGCAAGAGGGAAAGAAGAAAGAATTTTTGCTAAGTGTTGTTTATGTGAAAGGAATGATTTTATGGTCATATTTAAAGACCACTAAATGTGTTTATCCAAGAGATAATATGTTTAGTACATACTAGGTGTTATTGGTCATTTTCTAAGCGTACATATCCTGACCGATATCCTGCCTTTGTTTGTTCGCTTGTGACCAGGATGCTGGAAGAGGATATTGCCGACATCTTGTGTAATATCCTGAGATATATTAATTAACCACGTGCAGGTTGAAGGTTAAGACTTACTAACGGTCGAAAGGACTTCTTCTCCTCAAGACTCGGACGAATTTGTTGAAGAAGAGACGTTGAGCCCGAAAGACCAGGTCTACAACGTTCAATGAATGAATATTCGGTGGATCCCGCAAGTTTAGGATAGTTTGTTGGTTTATCTTTACTATAAATAGATGTGGCGGATCAGTTTAAGACACACAACCTTTTCACTCACACTCTCGTACACTCTTACTCTCTAGATTACGGCAATCACCACACTTGTATTCAATTCACATTGTAACACTTAGTTGATCCGCACCACATCCTGCACTGTATCCTGATATTTGAAGCAATAGAAGAACAAGGCAGCTGCGATTGTCAGCTCCCGAGGTTTTATACCGACGATCTAGATTGATCCAGGGCTTTCCTCGTACATCCAGTGTCATTTACTTTACTTTCCGCTCATTGTTTGATCATCGATACAGCTCGATATCCTGAGCCGTATCCCGAATACTGATTTTATAAACAACTTAACAAGCACATTTACCACAACACTTTCTAGCACACTACCTCACTTAACTAATTTGATCACTTAATTGCTTCGGTAATTTTTTACCAAAACAATTTGGCGCCCACCGTGGGGCAAGTGGTGCTCTCTTTACTAAAAATCTTTATCAAATCGCTAATCAGTTTTCTGTTTTCAAAACTTTTCGCCACATTGTCCATAATGGCCTTAAGATCAAACATGAGTTCCTCTACTGTGTCTGCTATGACTTCTGCTAGTACTGGTCCAGTGCTTCCACCACCTCCTCCAAGGATGCAATCTTCCTCGCAACCTCAGGACATTATCCCTACTCGGAATGTTCAGGGATCTGCTCCGATTTTGGCTTCTAATGATGAAATTCTAACCTTATTTGGGAGTGTGCAGGAACAAATGAGGCAGCAACAGGAAACGAACCAGATGCTGTTGAGGGAAATACAACTCCTGAAGTCTAGCTCGAGCAGACCTGCTGAGGATATTGTCACTCCATTACAGCCCAGAGCTTTGAAGTTTAGTTTAGTTGTGTATACTGAGGATAATAGGGGGAATATTGTGCCCAGCCTTCCTCAGAATCCTACTCCTGAAATACCCTCCTCGGTTAGGATGTCAACCGTGAGGAGCTCAGGATATGCTTCGGGATATGGGCAGAATCCTCCGACTGGTAACGTATCTAATAATAATAATGCTATTGCCACTAACAGTGTTGGATCTTTGCAGGATACAACTGTAACATAAGAATTATCCAGGGAGCTTCAGAAGCTAAAGGATATGATATCCAGTGTACCTGGGGTGGTGCAGCCAATTCCTGAAGTATCCCAGGATAGCCATAGGATATCTCGGTTCATATATCCTATATGTGATGCTGAAATCCCAAAAAGATTTCAGACTCCGAACATGAAGCTTTACGATGGAACCACGGATCCTGAAGAGCATATTGCCCAGTATAGGGAAAGGATGGAGATCAACCCTATCCCTCCGGATCTCAAGGAAGCTTGCCTGTGCAAGGGTTTTGGTTCAACTCTGAAAGGATCAGCCTTAAAATGGCTGTTAAATGTTCCTCCGCATTCGATTACATCATTTGCCCACTTAGTGAATTTATTTAATAGTCAATTTTCTTGCAGTCGGAGTTTTGAAAAACTAACCAGTGATCTTTACAGGATAACTCAAGGACCTCAGGAATCCTTGAGGGAATATGTGAACAAATTCAGTCGAGAATCCTTGGATATCCCACATCTTGATGTTGCAACAGCTGTGCAAGCCTTTAAGATGGGGTTGCAAAAGGACTCTCAATTTTATCAGGATCTTGTAATGAATCCCTGCAGGAATCTCGACGAGGCTCGTAACAGGGCTCTGAGATATATTCGATTGGAGGATGACAAGAAAACGCAAGAAAGGATGAATGCATCCTCAACATACGAATCGACTAACAGGAAATCGGAATCCTCATATAAGCCATATCGCTCCAAGCCATATGGCAGAAATGATAACAAGAGAGTGAATGCTGTTGAAGACGAGGATCCTGAAGAATATCCTGAATTATCTGAATATTGTTTTTCTGTTAATATACCTGAACTAATGTATGCTATGCAGGGTCTGGGTGATAAAGCCAGGTGGCCTCGGAAGAATCAACAAAAAGCTGATTGGAAGGATAAATCCAAATGGTGTGCCTTCCATGAGGATTTCGGACATGTTACGGAGGATTGCATTGCTTTGAGGAAGGACATAAGCTATCTTTAGAGCAAGGGATATCTAAAAGATCTCTTGGGAAGAAAAAAGAATAAAGGACAGGATACTGAAAAGGATCCTGAACGAGCTGCCTCACCTCCCCCGGATGCCAAGATAATCAACTTTATTTTGGGAGGATCAGACATTTGTGGGACTTCGTATTCGGCGGCGAAGAGACATGCAAGAGAAGCTAAGGCTGAGAGGGGAGACAAACCTGTCAAGATGACTACCCTCACAACTGACAAAATGATCACGTTTGACGCTGATGACATGGATACTGTCCAGGATCCTCACCATGATGCTCTGGTAATAACGTTATATGTGGCTAACCATTTTGTACGCAGGATACTGGTTGATAATGGCAGTTCCGTCAACATAATCCAACTGGAGACTCTGAAGAGAATGAATGTGTCTCCAATGGATATCACTTCAAAGTCTACTGTGCTCGTTGGTTTCAGTGGAGAAGCTAGGAACATAGTGGGAGAGATAAAGCTGCCCGTATATGTTGAAGGAGTCAACAAGATGCAACGTTTCTGTGTGATGGATTCTCTATCCTGCTATAACATCATCCTCGGAAGACCGTGGATTCATGATATGAAGGCCGTTCCATCAACATATCACCAATGCATCAAGATCCCTACCCCTTGGGGAGTTGTCAAAATCGATAGTGATCAGCAAGAAGCGAAAGAATGTTACTCATCCTCAATGAAATCCTCGGCCAAACCAAGTCCAGCATAGCAATTAAAGATGCGGGCCCAGGATATCGTGGAGAATTCGGAGCAGGATGTGAAAAAAGTTATCCTGGACCAGGATAATCCTGATATCTCGGTGCTCTAGGGACCAATATCCCTCAGGATATTGAAGAACAATTAACTAACTTTCTGAAATGCAGGATGTCTACATTCGCATGGAAGCATGAGGATATGACAGGTATATCAAAAGACATTATTACTCACAAGCTTGGAATTGACAGGTCATACAAGCCTATATAACAAAAGAGAAGGAAATTCGCCCCTGAACGGAATGCAATTATCCAAGAGGAAGTTGAAAGATTATTGAAGTCTAGAATGATTAGAGAAGTCAAATTCCCCAGATAGCTAGCAAATGTGGTAGTGGTTCAAAAGAAGAATGGGAAGTGGAGAGTCTGTGTAGACTACACAGACCTGAACAAAGCTTGTCCAAAAGACCCATTCCCTCTGCCTCATATAGACTCGATGGTAGATGCCAGTGCCGGCCATGAAATGTTAACCTTCATGGATGCATCCTCAGGATTCCCGCAGATTCAAATGGAACCTTCAGACTAGGAGGATACTGCTTTCATGACACCAACAGGTATTTACTGTTATACTGCTATGCCTTTTGGTTTAAAAAATGCAGGTGCAACGTACCAGAGATTGGTGAACATGATGTTCAAAGACAAACTGGGGGACACCATGGAATTGTATATCGATGATATGGTGGTGAAATCTAAAAAGGCCGAGGATCACCTCCAGGATATCAAGGGAGCATTTGATATCCTGGATCAATACAACATGAAGCTGAATCCTGCTAAATGCCATTTTGGAGTGGGGGCAGGAAAGTTTCTTGGATACATGGTGACAAAAAGAGGGATAGAGGCGAGCCCGGAGCAGATTAAAGCTATCTTGAATATAAAGTCACCCTCGAATATGAAGGATGTTCAGCGGTTAACAGGACGAGTGGCAACCTTGAATAGGTTTATTTCAAGATCCTCGGAAAAGTGTAAAGAATTCTATGATATCCTAAAAAAGAATAAGAAATTTGAATGGGGCGAGAAGCATGAAGCAGCCCTACAGGATTTGAAGCAGTATCTTTCAACCGCGCCTCTATTGATGATGCCTGAAGATGGTGAACCGTTATCCCTGTACCTTGCAGTATCAGGGAATGCAGTAAGTGCAGAACTCGTAAAGGATCATGAAGGTCAGCAGTATCCTGTTTATTATGTTAGCAAATGTTTGTTAAATGCTGAAACTAGATATTCTCACCTAGAAAAGCTAATATTGGCTCTAGTAATGGCATCAACAAAGCTTAGACATTTTTTGAAACACATAGGATTCATGTTAAAACTAATTACCCTGTTAAGAATGTGCTTAGGAAACCGGAGATGTCAGGTAGAATGGCTAAGTGGTCGGTAAAATTAAGTGCCTATGATTTAATATATGAACCTAGAAATGCAATAAAGTCTCAGGCTCTAGCAGACTTTGTGGCTGACTTCAGTAGTGATATTCAAAATGAAGTAGACCTAGAAGTGCAACAACTAGGAGAGAACTTAGAATCCTGGACATTATATACTGATGGTGCATCTAATGTAAGGGGTGTAGGTTTAGGTATACTACTAAAATCTCCACAAGGGGACATAATACCCCAGGCTGTTAGATGTGAATTCCCTGCTACTAACAATGAGGCAGAATATGAAGCTTTAATTACAGGATTAGAATTGGCTAAGAATATGATATCAATAATTTGCAAGTATATGTTGATTCCTTGTTAATTACTAATCATTTTAATGGATCCTATGCAGTCAAGGGTGAGAAACTAATCGAATACCTCGGTGTTCTTAAAAAATTAGCAGGATATTTCGATATTTTTACACTTGAACAGGTACCAAGAGAGGATAACGCCGAAGCAGACGCATTGGCCAACTTGGGATCATCAATCAGGATACCAGAAGGGACCCCAATACCGATATTACATATCCTGTATCCTGCAACGGATCCTCAGCATAAAGAAGTAGCAGGTATTCAGAATCCTGGAATGGTGTATCCTGAAGAGGATCCTAAATCCTGGACGACTCCAATTATGAGATATCTCAAGGAAGGACATATCCCCGAAGATGAAAATCCTAAGGCATTTAGGATGAAGGTATCACGGTTCACTATTATAAATAATATTTTATATAAGAAATCTCTTGCAGGACCATACTTGAGATGCTTGGAGGATCCTGAAGCCAAAGAAGTACTTCGGGATATACATGAAGGGGATTGTGGTAACCATACTGGGGGCAGGTCATTATTTTTGAAAGTATTAAGGACAGGATATTATTGGCCAACAATGAGAAAAGATGCCGCAGAGTATGCTCGAAGATGTGATGCATGTCAAAGACATAGTAACATATTGCATCAGCCTGCTGAACCGTTATATCCTGTTGTTTCCCCTTGGCCATTTATGAAGTGGGGCATGGATATTGTAGGAAAATTACCAAAGGCCCCGGGAGGAAAAGTCTTTATGCTAGCAATGACGGATTATTATTCTAAGTGGGTTGAAGCTGAAGCGTTTGTCCAAGTTAGAGACCAAGAAGTAGCATCCTTCATAAAAAGGAATATCCTGACCAGGTTTGGGGTACCAGCTGAAATCATCTGTGATAATGGGTCTCAGTTTATAAGCAAGAGGACCACTGATTTCTGCAAGAGTTGGGGGATCAATATGATAACATCTACTCCAGTACATCCTCAAGAGAATGGGCAGGCAGAATCCTCAAACAAGATAATTGTCAACAATTTGAAAAAGAGACTTGGGGCTAAGAAGGGAAGATGGGCAGAAGAATTACCATTTGTCCTATGGCTGACAGGACAACTGTGAAGAATGCTACTGGGCAAACTCCATTTTCCTTAGTATTTGGAGTAGAGGCAGTAATCCCGACAGAAATGACAATACCCACTGTAAGATCTACCCTAAGTGATCCTGAGCAGAATCCTGAAGCCTTGTGTCAAGATTTAGACACTATAGATGAAAAAAGAGATGCGACAAGGCTAAGGATGGCAACATATCAACAGAGAATATCCAGGGTATATAACAAGAACATTAGGACCAGAAGGTTTAAGGTTGGAGATTGGGTGCTAAGAAAGGCTTTTCAGAATACTACTAATCCTGCCGATGGCAAGCTAGCCCCAAAATGGGAAGGACCATACGAGGTTGAATCAGAAGCAGGAAAAGGAGCATACAGACTCAAGAATATGGAGGGGGATATGCTACCGAGGTCCTGGAATGCTATACACCTCAAGCTCTATTTCAAGTAAGTTTAGAATTTAATTTCTAACTTAGGATGGTATGAATTCTACCTTTCTTAAATATGTTTGGTTTAATTTATTCTTTGTAACCCAATACTGACTTAAGCATCGGAGGGGTGTTAGCCAAGTTAACACCCACCTTAGTTTAAAATTGTTTTGCAAGATATGTTTCAGGATGTAGCTCCAGGATATGAGCTCAGGATAACTCGAAAGATTAGAGGATTGGCCCCCTCTCTCACGTTTAAGGGATACTGATCCCTTCACAGGTTTAAAGGTATTCACCTTTCTTCCGAATTGGGTTTAAACACCCCGCCTGGAGCGCAAGTTATTCAGGGATAGTTCAAGGTGGCGGGACCAGTCCATGTAAAAGTGGCTGACAATTTCGTTACTGTTGGCTATATCCTAAATCCTAAAGGTATATGAGGATTGATCACCCTCTCTCACGAAAGGGTATTTTCATACTCTCTAAGGTTTAAAGGTTTTCACCTTTCTAAGTCTTGGAGTTTATACACTCCCGCCTGTAGCGCATGAAAATTTGGGATTTTCCCCAGGATACGAAGGATTTATCTCCAGTACATCCTTGGGTTTTGCCCTTGGGACATAAAAAATTTCCTAGACAATGGAAACTGACATTCAGAAGATTTATAAAGTATTTGAAGGCATTGTACACAGGGGACATTCCCATCAAGGTGGTGGTGCAAAAGCTAAAAAGATGGGATTTGGAACTAATGCACTAAATACCTTGCACACGGGACATCGTTATGGGAAGAATTGCAATAGGTTTATACCTTATTTCTGGTATGATCTTTCCTTTGTAAACCTCGTTTAAGTTTTTAGTGATATTATGTTTTATAAAAAGGACAAGTATCCTGATATATTCTCAAAGTCTTTTTCAGAATATTTGATTAGGGTGTTTGAAACTAGTAATAGTTTGGAACTTTGATCATTTAAATACTATTGAAAACTGGTTGTTTATTAAAAACTTTCTACAAAACTGAAGGGATGTTTGTAAGTTCTATCTAATAAAGAGTTTTACAATATATTGCTGAACATACTGATCATGATATTTTATAAGATAACAGTATGGAATTTTTGCAAAGCTAAAATTTATACTTAGAAATATAAAGAGATGAAATTATTCTTTGATAACCGAAGGTTTCATCCTGAAACCCAGGACCCATCCACCTTCGGCTATCGAATTGTTTAGATACGGAAATGTAAATTGTTCTTAGAAACATAAAATTGTTCGAATAATTCAAAGGAAATAAGTTCTAGGGGTAGCGCCTTCTTGGTCCATAGTGGTTTCAGCGGCATCCGTCTTGGAATCCGCCTCAGCATCCTTCTCAGCATCGGTTGCTTTTTCGGCCGCTTTGGAAGATTCATCGACATTTGATTTGGAAAAGGTGCCGACGAGGTTCTTTAACTTGGTCTCCCAAGCACCAACATCCCAGGAAGGACAGTCGAAGCCTAATGTTTTGGCTTCGTGAGCCATCTTCAACCTGGCTTGGAGGAGAGAAATGACAACGGAACTTTTGAGGCTCCCCCGGTAGCTGACCATATCCCGTTCGTACTGCACATGGGCGGCTTCTAGATCGGCCTGGGCTTGAAGAGTGGCTTGGTTGAGAGCAGCTCGGTGTTCTTGGGTCATAGCTTTGTATTTCTCCTAGTAATGACGAGATTTGGCGGCCGCAATCATACCTTGGTCGGAGATCGTGACTTCTGCTTCCTTTAATTTAGATTCGAGTGTCTTGTTAAGCTTGCAGGATTCTTGATATAAGTTAACCAAACGCTCGAGACCCTGCAAAGGTAAAAAGATAGGTATTAATATGGATAAACCTTTGATAGTAGTGTAAATCGCAGGATATGGTATGAGGATACTGACTTGGTTAATAAAAGAAGTCATAAACCCGCTAGCTTCAATGAACCCGTGCTTCTCGTAAGGAAATGTGTCAGAAATGACAGGGGAATCAGGTTCTTTCCTTTTGCGGGAGCTTAAACTCCGGGGTTTGGTGGCCGGTGAAGGTTTAGGTATGACGATGGCTTTGGAGCTGTTGGGCTTGGATGTAGCTGTGGTTTTGCGGTTAGGCTCTTTCTTGACCTAGATCTGATTAGAATAGTTGTCCAACTCGTCAAGATCAAAGACTTCAGGGATCTTAGCTGGTGCTGCATAAAAGGGAAAAGTTTTAATCTTTATTTTTATCATTATACTATTGTGACTAATTATTCTGAAAGAAATTCTTACCAGACATCTCGGATGATGAGTATTGGCTGGAACTCGGGACGTGTGTGGTGAAAGTTCTATCTATTGCAGGTAACCGGTAAATGGTATTGATTCTCTCTTCTGAATCAGCGCTAGGGGGAGCAACTTCCTTAAAGTTCACTGCATAAAGATCAAAAAGAAAGGTATTAATAGAAGATAACAATTAAATGGTCTATGAGGATATTTATGATCCTACCGGTGGTTAACCACTCCACCGGAAGGTTGGCACCCTTGGCAATGGAATCTCGTTTGACAAAGAAAAATTTGCGTTGCCATCCGTCTTCGTTTTTTGTGGCTTTGAGAATCAAGGGTTTGTTGGATGTCGAGAAAAGCAAGAATCGGCTAGAGCCGTGGGATCGGAGACGATAAGCGATAGGCAAATCCTCGATGCGAAGGTCGGAATAGTGGAGATTTTTGATTTGATTAAGTACAATCAGTACTCTCCAAACCATGGGCATGGTTTGAGCAAAAGAAATGCCGGTGGTTCGAAAGAATTGCATCATGAATTCAGGAAAAGGGTACCGAAGACCTAGTGAAAAGGGATATACCGGAAAAAAAATCCATTCGGTAGAAGAAGCATCCGATCGGATTGACCGATCGAATGATCTAAAGACTGTGCTGTCGGGGAAAGCGCCGGAAGCTCTTAAAGCTGCGATGTCCGCGTTGTCAAAAGCGCAGATCTCCTTTTCGGGATTTTTAAGGAGATTCTGCTGAATGAAGGTCTCAGTATCCATTGCAAGTGAAATGAAGTAGATTGACAAGAAGAAAATTTGAAATGAAGAAATTACCTGAAGGTTCTGTTGGAGATATCTGCTTTTCAAACAAGAAGAGAGAAGATATAGGGGCATCGTAAATCTCCATTGAGTAAAAAACGCGTTGGAAGTTACGATGTGATCTTGACCGTCGCTTCATTTTAAATGCCATGAGTTATGGGATAAGATTTTCGAAATATATCCGTTGGATTGGTACACCAACAGATATATTTGGGGACAATTGTTATGGGTCATTTTCTAAGCGTGCATATCCTGACCGATATCCTGCCTTTGTTTGTTCGCTTGTGACCAGGATGCTGGAAGAGGATATTGCCGACATCTTGGGTAATATCCTGAGATTTATTAATTAACCACGTGCAGGTTGAAGGTTAAGACTTACTAACGGTCGAAAGGACTTCTTCTCCTCAAGACTCGGACGAATTTGTTGAAGAAGAGACGTTGAGCCCGAAAGACCAGGTCTACAACGTTCAATGAAGGAATATTCGGTGGATCCCGCAAGTTTAGGATAGTTTGTTGGTTTATCTTTACTATAAATAGACGTGGCGGATCAGTTTAAGACACACAACCTTTTCACTCACACTCTCGTACACTCTTACTCTCTAGATTACGGCAATCACCACACTTGTACTCAATTCACATTGTAACACTTAGTTGATCCGCACCACATCCTGCACTATATCCTGATATTTGAAGCAATAGAAGAACAAGGCAGCTGCGATTGTCAGCTCCCGAGGTTTTATGCCGGCGATCTAGATTGATCAAGGGCTTTCCTCGTACATCCCGTGTCATTTACTTTACTTTCCGCTCATTGTTTGATCATCGATACAACTCGATATCCTGAGCCGTATCCCGAATACTAATTTTATAAACAACTTAACAAGCACATTTACCACAACACTTTCTAGCACACTACCTCACTTAACTAATTTGATCACTTAATTGCTTCGGTAATTTTTGACCAAAACACTAGGCAATTAATAAAATAATCAACACATGTAAGAGTGTGTCTCCTCTTGGGGGGTCGATTGGTTACAAGGGGGGAAAGGGTCATGGTTGGATTTTAAGTAATTAGTTAGTTTTTAGTTAGATAAGTTAGGTGTTTAAACTAACTATTAGAGTGTTGTAATTTATAACGGGTGTTAGGGGTATTCGGGGACCCTAACTGGCTCAGAAAAGAAAAAACAATGTTAATGTCAATATGTTTTTTTTTTGTTCCGGGTAAAGTCTGGTTGTTCGGTTTGACACTGTTCCGTTAAACTGCTTAATTAATCCGTAAAGCGTCCTACATATATATTTTGTAACGTTTTTAATTTCTAACACTTAGGAAATCACACAGGACTATTTAGCAACTTTTCTGTACATTACTAGTATGTTAAAAAATACATGTAGGTATAACACAGATATAGAAAGCAGTTAAATGATTCAGCACAGTCATCAAGCACTTTAATTATCATTAATGAACTGTACGGAATACATGGAATTATGAGGGTTGTCACATATAATAAGCAACTTCAATTTAAATCCCCTCGAATGTATTTATGTAAGTTAGTTCTTCTTTTATAGTTATAGGAACACTGTTTCTTTAAAGATTGTATAAAACATAAAATACACTTTTGAAATCGATACTAGAAATCTTTCGGCAAGTGATTTAACTTGGCAAATAGCTGCTTCCATTGTCAATATTTTATCACTTCAAACATATATGATAGCAATATGAGTACCGTAATATAAAATGAAGATATTATGTGTCATATTTTATTTTATTAAAACTGTCTAATATCTGTACTTACATATATCTTATAAAAACTTAAAACTAACTACAACAAACTTCCTAAATAAAGGGGTGACAAATCTAAAATTAAACCCTAATGCACTTATATAGTTACTAATATAAATACAAAGCAGGACATCCATATATCTATTACTAAACAAAGTTAGAAAATGGATCCAGTTCTGAATTCAATTGTTGCGAAAAACCAAGCATGCGAGATTGAAAATTAAAAGGTCAGTTCTCTTATATTGCAGCAGTGAATAATTTTTTTCTTTTATTTACTTTTATGAGAATGTTAACTTATTTGATTTTTCAGATTCAGTTGCATGATGAACATGCCAATTTAAACAACCAATTTGTCGAACAAGCTCTAAGGTGTTGATTTTGCTGGTTTTTAAGTTTTATTTTTGCGTATATCTTTCATATTAACATGTTCGTTATGTTATTATATGTGTGTTTTATTGCAGGATGATGGTGATAAAAGTGTTGATATTATTTCTTGTGGTGCAATGTTTAGTACATACAAGTCTAATCTTCAACGTGAATTTAGTAAAGAGGTAATTTTAAGGTTTATTTAATCTTTTTTTAACTTTTGTATTCAATTTTTGTCATTTTTAAGGATTGAAAGTTTGAGACTCAAAGGAAGAGATCCAAGAGACTCTCTGAATGGAAATGGAGTGAGGTTATTAATTCAGACGATTCGATTCTGAGGTCAACGACAAATAAGAGGAATTAGAAGATACTGCCGATTCAAGCACAAACTAGAAAACCCGATTAAAAATACCTCGAGTGTCAATTCAGAAGCGGGACAGATTTCATGCAGTCTAATATAAAATCTATCAAGTGTTTTTATGTTTTTTTTCATTTTCAGCTGTTATGTTTGATCTAGACGTATGAATAATATTTTATACTTGAAATTTTATTTTTGGTGTTGAAATAATGCAGTTATTGACCATATTAATAAAGTTCAAAATAAAGTTAGTATCCTAAATTTACAGGTCAACTAGACTTATATAAATTAATATCCTAAAGTTGCAATAAATAGATATTGCACTTAGATATAGTCAAGCTGAAATTATAAAATATTAGAGTTATTCTTGGATATTAATCTCATAATTTGTATTTCTAAATTAAAAAATAATAAATACTAAACTTTAAAGCTAAACAAAAAAATTGAACTTACTATGATATAAAGTTAATAAAGATATAAACTCTTAACATCCTATTAAAAAAAACTATTTTTAAAATTTTATAAAAATATAAATTTTTTATATATATAAAAACAAAATTTAACAATTAAAGTTAAAGGTGTAAAACGTACTTACGAGTCAACTACTATTTTTTATTTCTATAAAAAAAATTTTGAACTTAAATTTTATTGGATGAGTACCATGTGGATATTACAAAAAGAGTTATGAACTTTAAAGAATAAAATTATAAACTTTATCATTTAACCAACAAAATAAACTTACTTTACAACTATAACAACTTATCTTTTATTTTTTGTCATTTGATTATCATTTTTTTTATAAAAAACAAAACTTTACATGTGTAAAACAATTTTTTACTTTATTTATAAACAAAACATTTTGTTTTTTTAACAAAACAATTCTTTTATAAACATTTTTTAACAAGTAATATAAATAAAATACTCCAGAAATTTACAATCTTTACTAGATAAATATTAAATTGTGTTGCAAATTTTTTGAAATTACAAGTTCAACTATATTGTTATAGATAATATTAGTCACTTTCAGAATAATTTTTTACCAACTTGACTAGATACATAATAGATTGTGTTGCATATTTTTAGGGATTATAAGTTAAAAGTAGACTCATATATATAAGATTAGTTACGAACTATAAATCTGAACTTAGTATGATATAAATTTAATAAAGATATTTTAACATCCTATTTTTTTTATAAAATCAGTTCTTGAAATTTTATAAAAATATAAATTTTTAATATCTGTAAAAAAAGAAATTTAACAATTAAGTTAAAGCTCCTCAAATACTATTTTTTTATTTTTATAAAAAACGAAAATTTTAAACTTAAAGTTTATTAGATGAGTACTATGTGGATATTTAAAAAATGTTATGAACTTTAAAGAATAAAATTATACTTTATAATTTAACCAATTAAATAAACATACTTTACAATGATAACAACTTATCTTTTATTTTTTGTCTTTTGATTATTAATTTTTATAGAAAAACAATATTTTTTGTCTTTTGATTATTAATTTTTATTAAAAACAAAACTTTATATATGTGTATCACTAATGATATACATCCACCACAATAATGATATCATAAATATTATACGAATAAGAAAACTACCAGAAACGAGTGCCGCAATCCAAAGTGTCGCCCCCGCCGCATCGCGCGGGCACCCTAATAGTAGTAAATATGTATAATTGATGGCACATTAGTGGTTGAAAACTAATCTTAGTTCCATTAAACTGAGTCCATTATTTGTCCCTTTTAGCAACCAGCAGGTTAGGTTTTATATTGTTTATTGCAAAGATTTGTGTAATTTTGTTTGATGGTGTTAAATCGATTGGAGAAAAGGTCTTGATAAAGAACTTGATTAGTGTTACATCTCAAGCAGATTGATGTCTTAGTTATTGCTTGAAACCACTGGTGGATTTGAAGCGGGTATGTTTAAAGATGGTCAGACCCGGGAACATGCTCTGCTTGCTTTCACTCTTGCTGTGAATTAAATGATCTGTTGTTGTAGCTAGGTGAAGCTTTTGTTATTGCTTTCTTAGGTAGGAGATCCTGGTGGATCAAATATAATTACTCATGGGCAGGTATAATAAGCAACTTCAATTAAATCCCCCTCGAATCGTATTTATGTAAGTTAGTTCTTCTTTTATAATTATAGGAACACTATTTCTTTAAAGATTGTATAAAACATAAAATACACTTTTGAAATTGATACTAGAAATCTTTCCGCAAGTGATTTAACTTGGCAAATAGCTGCTTCCATTGTCAATCTTTTATCACTTGAAAAATATATGTATGTACTCATAGTTTCATGTTATGTTAACAAGGATCTATCTAATAATAGTTTGCAACAGATAATTCATTTTCTATTTCATTCGATATATTTGATTTATGTATAGGTGAGAAAATGAACCGGTCGGACGTTTTGGGTACCGACAGGCTCAAGCCACGATGACAATGTTTTGGTTTGGGTCGAGGTTGGATGGGCTAAACACTTTGTGTCTAAGTTTTTAGTAAATAATTGTTGGTAAAGCTCCAAAAAAATCAAAGTAAAAACAAAAGAGCAGAGGTCTTGATTTTCTGTTGGAACTCACACTTTTCATTCTTTGATTATACGTACATTAAATAAGAAAAATAAAACTTGCACCTAAAGATTAGGGATATTAACCTACCCACTACCCTATTACTTGGACTAACAAATAACTAACCTATGACTTAATTAAACCACTAAAAACATGTGATTAAAATAAACTTCTAGAAACTTTCTGGATGAGCAGTACCCCGTTCGTTGTTTCATGA
This sequence comes from Helianthus annuus, assembly GCF_002127325.2. Taxonomy (NCBI): domain Eukaryota; kingdom Viridiplantae; phylum Streptophyta; class Magnoliopsida; order Asterales; family Asteraceae; genus Helianthus; species Helianthus annuus. Next base: position 3,702,273 of record NC_035446.2, read on the forward strand.
CCCGACTTGACCCATACTCGACCTGAACTCATCAAGATTATTCAACAATAATTAGTGTCAAATGTGACTTCTAGAGTTGCAGTTTACTTTTATAATAAAATAATTCAGGAGGATTTTACGCTCTAGAAGAGACTTAACGAGACTTTTGACCCATTCAACCTATTGGACTACAATATTTTTAGATTTTATTAGTGTGTGTCTGCTAAAGTTTCTAGTATTCTTTAATTATTGTAATGAGATCGTCTTTTACCATATATGGTATCACAGCCGTATGGTATGGTTCTGGTTACCTTTATCTCTTCTCCGTTAAATAAAAACCCGCCGTCACCACTTTAGAAATACCTTAGACGGGGCGGCGTGCCACCACCGCTGCCGCCTTGTCCAGTCAATGTTAGCTTTAGTTTTCCGTTTACTTTTTCTTATTTCCGGTTCTAGATAAAGTCTCAATTTTTGGTTCTCGTTTTTTCAAGCCGCTATTCCTATATTTTTTTCCCGAAAAAAAAAATGTTACATGTTTGCAACCGCAAGCCACCAATTCCTATAGTAATTTATTAGTCTACTTATTCGTAGCATTAGCATGGTCTATCTATACCATGATCCTTACAGAAAGTCAATACGTATTGAACAGATGAACCCACCACGTATTAAATTTCATAATATTGCTATGCTTTGATGTCTTCAACAGATAAATTTCACCATACAACCTCACAAGGTCTTCAGGAATTTTAAAAAATCATTCAATTCACCTTATACAAGCTACATCTATCCCTACATACTTACCAAAAGCCCTAAAACTGCAAAACCAGATGTTTTCGAAGATGGAGCCAGATTTGATTGCAGATGTTTTTTTCTGTTTTTTTTCCTGAAGATGATGCAATTTTAGGACTATTTCAACACATTGGTTCTTTGAATGCTTGTACTATGTGTTTAAAATAATTGTACGTATTGAAAATTAGGCGAAATGACTATATTATACTTTTAATATGTGTTATAATATAGTATAGATATATATAAAATTAAATAAAAAACACAAAACTTTGTTTAAATAGCATTTAAAATCAAATATTTGTAAAATATTTTCAAACTAATTAAGTTTGTTTCTTTGCTTCAACCCTTAATAGTTTTCTACAATACAAGAAACCTTCGATGCCATCTACCTCTTATATAAATTTAAAGGTCATCGAAAAAAGTGAAAGATTTAGAGGTTATATATGCCTTATTAGATCACATTTGTAATTAGTTATTATTACAGGATACCTTAGTGTGAATATGGGCATTAGGGATGACAATCGAACCCAAACTCGAAGAGTAAACCTGAAACCCAACACAGTTGGGACGAGTAATCAGGTATGGGACCGGGTCTGGGATTAGTCATACTTGACTTTGTTTTGCTTGCTTCGATCTTTCTGGATTCAGAACTCAGATCTTTCCTTCAACTTCAGTTTGAGAAGTCATACAATGAGAGACTAGGCTCTTGAATGTTGATTTGAAGGACTTGATAGACTATGACTTTGTTTTGTCTCATGGGTTAGTAATCTAGTAATCAGGGCCGGCCCTGAGAATTTGTGTACCCAGTTCGAGCTCCAAAAAACGTGCCCTTAGGCTTTAACGAAATTGGGTATTGGGCTCAGTAAAGGTCTAAACCTAAGGGGAGGGGGGTGGTCACTAGTGATAGAATTCTATCACTCACAAGCACCAATCAAGTTCCGCCATATCATCAACCATTTTTTCATCACTCACAATCTTTTTTAGTGGGGGTGGTCATCACTCACCACCACACCCAACAATTTCCCCCAAACCAACTACCCTCACAAAACAAAAGAATAACGCGTGATAAAAAATAACGAAAAATCGATTCCGTGATAAAATAACGCGTTGAACTTTCTTGTGGGGGTGGAATAACGCGTTGAAGTTTGGCTTCCGTGATATTATCACGTACCGCCCCGTGGGCTCTAATGTCAATAGGCTAATAACTAATCTAAAGCATAAGAATAGTTTTGTAAGGGGGCATATGTTGGTGTTTGTATATGTATACCCTATTAAAAAAGAAATTTTTACATATACATATCGGGTTTTTCTAAAATAGTGTGCCCTCCGAAATATCGGGCCCTGGCCGGTGGTCCTCCCCGCCCACCCCAGGGCCGGCCCTGCTAGTAAACGTGACACTACCGATGGTACTACATCTATTTCCATTGGACATGAACATCCCACCTCTTTGTGTATTGACAAAAGATGAAAGATGGCTATGAAGTCTAAGGATCCCAAACACTGCTATATATCTGCATCTATTTTTATTTTTTTCAAAAATATAAGATATGCATACTCTGCCTTTTTCTTTCTGTACCTATGATGCGGGCCCAAGCGTAGAAGAGCGGGTCATCCGGTACTTGGAGGCCCAAGATCGCGTCACAAAAGGGGCTTCGCTGAAATGGCTCTAACTTGGGCTACGGAGGTCCGTTTGGAGCGTGTGACCAGCCAAAACGAACGGGAGAACGAGCTCTAACTTGCTGCAAACAGCCAACGGCGGTTTGGGTCATCGTCCGTGCCGAAAAAACGCTTATTTCTATTAGTTTTTTCCATTTTTATGTTTTTTCATGTATTTTGGGCATTTTGTTTTTGGGCTTGTGTTTGGCCCGTTGTCTTTTTTAGGCCCATTTCGAATTTCTGTCATTATTTATATGTTCCTTTAGTGAATGAAACAATCAGACTTGAATTTTGAGAAAAGTTATTTTTCACTTCAAATTCCGTGGCCTTTGGGTTGCAATTTGGGGGTTGGGGAAGAGACACACGGGTATTCGTAGAATCAACGTGTTGATCTTCGTTTATCGTATCACTCACTACATCACAAAAGCTTGAACTTAATGGAGCTGTGAGAGTTAATATGCTAAAAGTGAAAAAATACAATTTTTAAGTTAAATCGTAAGAAAAGAGAACTTTATTTTTTGTTTAATAATATAATGGCATAAATAAGTTTAATGGAACTCGTGAGGAACTTTAGCAGAAAAGTTTTAGGACTTTTGGCCATGTTTACAAAAATTATCTTGTGGTCCTATCTGAACCTTTGACTTTGAGTCGCCAAAAGATTGCAGATCTGGCTCTGCATTTCTATATTAACTTATTGGTTATTTTGCATTGTTTTTTTGTTGTTTAGTTAGTATATTCATTAATAACTTATTGGTTATTTTACATTGTTTTTTTGTTGTTTAGTTAGTATATTCATTAATAACTGAATTGTGTCTCTATGTCACACCCTACCATACCCACACCAGCCTCATTAGTCAATAACTTCTGAAGGTGTAATTTCTCAGCTTCCTAGAAAAACAATAAAACAAGAAATCTTTGTGTGATCCTTGGAATACCAAATTACAGAGAAATTGTTGTTAACTTTCCTTTTTTTCTGGTTACACAGTGTATAAATATTCATCCTCGGTTATTTGAAATAGCACACACTCCAATCGTCAAACAAATTAACAAAATATTATTCCTCTTACATGCTCTAAGATTTTGGAAGGAAAATGATATCCATTGGTGGTAAGTCTTCTTTTGGCTCGACGATTTGCTGTCTATTTTTGTGTTATTTTTGTATTGTTCTTCGAACTGGACTGAGCAAAGAAGTGATTTTATATATAACTGACCGAATCAAAAACAGTTTTTTAAACCATAGACCAAGAACTGAACCATCTATAACTGGATATTGCGTTTTTTAGTCTGGGTCGGTTTTCGCACACCCTACTAAAAATAATATAATCCACTTGGATATCTATCTTGCAGCTGACTTCTTGTTTTTTGTACTTGTTTCCAGTTATAGGTTTGCTTATGTTTGCAGACCACAGAAAACTATTCCAAGTAGTGCCAAATGATGTAAAAAATATGTGGAACGAGTGGGCCCTACGTGGGCTGATTATAATCAGTCTTGTTTCACAGATCACCTTAATTTTACTAGGCAACGTTCGGAAATACAATCCAAGAACACGAATCAGAATGGCTCTCTGGTTTGCCTACTTATTGGCATACGCGGTGGCAGCAGCAGCCCTTGGTGTTATTACCCGAACAGCCTTAGATGTATGCAACACCTACACCTCCCATTCCCTTTCACAAGTTCACAAACAAAATACAAGTGAACTCATGTCGTTTTGGGCACCCTTTCTCCTCCTTCACCTTGGTGGTCCAGATGCAATTACCGCCTTTGCGTTAGAAGATAACGAGCTTTCTTTAAGACATTTTGTGGAGATACTCTTTCAATCCGGAGTAGCTCTTTATATCCTTTTGTTATCCTGGCCTGGCTGTTCAGATCTCCCACAGTTAAGCATATTAGTTTACCTAGCTGGTTTCATCAAATGTGCAGAACGTATTATGGCTCTACGGTTAGCCAACACTGAGAATCTCCGCGACTCGATGCTTGGTCCCCCTGACCCGGGTCCCAATTATCCCAAATTCCTGGAGAGTCTCTACTTGAAAAAGTCACAGGGTTTCATTGCGAGCGTTGACGACATCCACGAGTCTCCACTTCCTGCCAATGATCATGCATATCCTGTGGGAGGTAATGTCATATCCGAAGCTTACCAACTATTTCAAACATTCAAACGGCTTTTTGTCGATCTCATCCTCACTTTTGTGGATAGAGATGGTAGCCAATCCTACTTTCGCCATCTTAACCCCATTCAAGCCTTTCATGTTGTCGAGATTGAACTTGGATTTGCATATGATATGCTTTACACCAAGGCTAACGTGGTGTATACGTTTAGGGGGCTCATGCTTCGCCTTATTAGTTCTTTTTTCCTTCTTCTGGTAACTGTGGGATTCTATTTTCTCAGTGATATGAGCAACTACCACTTCATTGACATTGTCATTACTTACCTAATAATTGGTGTTGCCATTTTACTGGAAATAGTTGCTGTTATTACCATGCTCTGCTCAGACTGGACCGATCATTGGTTGAGCCAGCGAAAAATGACTCGGAATGCCCTCATATTCCCATTCCTAAAAAACCCGACCAAACTAAGGTGGTCTGGCTCCACTGCACAGTTTGAGCTACTAAGTGTCGCTCTTGAAGAGAAGCCTGCTACCTTCTTGCAAGTTCAGAAATTCTTTGGGATAGATAATATTCGAGTACAGCACCGTTACAAGACTTACAGCAAAGTTACAGACAACCTAAAATATTTGATTTATACTCAGTTTCGTGAGCTCATGGTTGTCAACTCCGATCCCAGAGTGTTATGCACTCACAGAGGTAGTTTTTCTCTAAGACATACGGATTGTAATGCTCTTCGATGGAGTGTTACTGAAGTCGAATTCGATCAGAGCATTCTTATATGGCACATTGCTACCTCTCTTTGCTACTACGGAGATCTTGACCTTACCGATGAAGTCAATGCTAATATCTACCGGACTGAAAGCAAGCACATATCTGACTATCTGCTGTATCTTCTCATCTCTTATCCAGTTATGCTGCCTGTTGGTATTGGTATGATCCGGTATCGTGACACTTGCGCTGAAGCCATGCGGTTCTTCAAAGAAAAAGGGCCAATTACTGAAAAGGTTGAAGCCTGTGTCAAGCTGCTTGAAGTTGATTCTCTTGAGGTTTTACCTAGTAAAGTGAAGGGAGATCGATGCAAATCTGCTCTTTTTGATGGTTGTAGGCTCGCGTTAACTTTGAAAAAGATGGAAATGGAACGCATGTGGACAGTAACAAGTCAAGTATGGATTGAGATTATGGCTCATGCTGCTACTCACTGCAGAGGGTTTCACCACGAGCAGCAGCTTCGCAAAGGGGGAGAGTTTTTGACTCATGTTTGGCTTTTGATGGCACATTTGGGCATTACCGAGCAGTTCCAGGTCTCTCAAGGCCATGCTAGAGCTAGAGTTAATGTGCTCTAACGCAGAACTGTGATTTAGTGAATCAAATTCATTCATTTTAACTTTAAATTTTTGCTTATAAAAGTATGGTGTTTAGAAAGTTATAACTTTTTATTTTATCAGAATACTTTCATAGTTGTACACTTCTAGTTGATCCAACAGTTAAATGAAGTTACATTTATTATATCCTGATCTCTCTTGTAAGTTCCTTTGTTTTATCAAATGATCCTAGTTCACTTTGTTAGGATTAACGAGCGTGCACACACACACACACACGCAATAAGCAAGAACAAACACGAGATTTACGTGGTTCATCCGTGATGTGCAACCTACGTACACGGGGGCAACTAGGGTATTCGCTTATTCAGGTGTTAAACTTTACAAATGCAAGAGATTAATTTTATAGACTACACAATTAGGGTTAAAACCAATAATTAAAGAAATAGGGCCGTGGGCCGCAAGTCCCTCGACTAGGGCCAACTGCCCTTACTATCATGAAGTCCTTTGACTGGTTTAAACTTCCAAATGTATTTATCCATAATCTTCACTTTAGCTCTGGGTGCCTTTCCTACAAAAGTTACCCTCTTCTGCCTATAATATTATGTGAACCATATATTTCCTTTACTAGAATCAGGCTAACTCCCTCTAGTGGTATCTCTGTTGGGTCAAATTAGATAATGATGTTATCAATTAAGGCGGCTTAAGTTTTAGAGATTTTATTGTTTATATTATGTGGCGTTTTTATCTGTAATAGTCGGATAATTTAGTGACTTTAGTAGGTTTTCTAAGCAAGAGGCGGCTTGCTTGGAAAACAAGGCTCAAGGGGCTATAAATAGTAGAGTAGACATCATTTGTGAGGTGTGCATTTTTGAGCCACCACCCCGGGGGAGCTCACCCGGGGTGGATGATTATCTTTTGTAATCTTTCATTGTTCAATCATTAAAGTTTCCATCTTTGTTGTTCATTGTCGATTGTTATTGGCTCGAATCACCCGTCTCACTATTTTTCACCAAACCGAGACTGAAACCGGATCGTTACGGGACTATCAATCTCGACCATATACAACGAGCCCTTCTTCTTGCCAAGTCCAAACACAAGATTTCCCTTGATTACCTTCCACTAGGAACTTAACCTCGTGACCTTGATCATCCAGTTGTTGCCCGACTGAAATAAGTTTTTCCTTAAGCCTGAAATAACTCTCACGTCTCTTAATGTCAATGTAGATCCAGCTGAAATAACTAGGTCAATATCAACCATGCCTGTGACATCCATGACTTCATCATTTGCCAGCCTACCTTACCAAAATCCCCAACTTTCATATTTCGCAGTGCTTCACAGTTGTGGGTAGCGTGTAATGAAGCACTTGAATCCATAACCCAGGAATCCACACCGCTATCCACGTTACAGACCAAAACGTCATCATCTACTACGTGGTTTGCTGCATAATTTATTTCTTTCTTATGTTTTGGACACAAATTCCTAAAGTGTCTTACTCTCTTACACTCCCAACATATCACATCCTTCCCAACCTTAGATACACTCCTCCTCCTGCCCTGATGACTTTCCCGTTGATTCTTTCTTCCCATGCCCTGCCCTCTATGCTCAACAAAGAACTTGAAGACTCACCTGAACCGCAACGTTGAACAACCTCTCCCCAAATAAGATCCCGCATCTTCGCAAACATGAACTTAATCGTATCTAAAGATCTCGAAACAACAATTACGGCTCCGGACCAAATATAGGGTAAAGAGGACAAGAACGATAGGGCTTGGACCTCATCATCAAACTTGATATTCACAGACACCAAACAGGATAAGATTGAGTTTAGGTTATTGATGTGGGTTGTTACTAAACACCTTCCCTCATCCTAGTATTCACAAACTCGCAGATAAGATAAACCATGTTTGTTGCACTAGGTTTCTCGTACATGTTTGATAATGTTGTCATCATTCCTCTAGCTAACGTCTCTTCCAGATATTAATTGAACATTCTCCTATAGAGAAAGCGTTATCCAACCTATCCCAATCTGCTTGTGACATCTTTTCTGGCTTTTCATCCTTGAGCACTACATCTATGTCTTTCTGACAAAGTAGTGCTTCAACCTGCATCATCCACAAACCCGTTTTGTTGAGGTGTATAACACATGACGTTTGATGAACTATTCATTTTGTTTTACAAAATGACTTCAATTGATTATTTATAAATTCTGACCCATTGTCACTTCAATTGATTAAAATAACCACAGATGGCAAACCTTTCACTCAATTGATTAAAATAACCACAGATGGCAAACCTTTCACTGAATGGATTCTTCACCAAGGTGGATAATATAATCTTTTGCTGAATGAGATGGACAAATATTCAAGAAAAAGAGACTGTTGACAGTGATATGTCATCATGTGAGCTTTGTTCTTGATGAATATATGCATGGCATGAAGGGACCAACACAAGTGTAAAACGCTATTTTGGACTCCATTATTATAAATAGCATTCAAGCAAGAGTTGATCTTTAATGACAAGCCACCAAACAAGAATATCACACCAAAACACAAACACAGGATGCCACTAACAAGCTTCGTCTAAAAAAAGACGGGGTTTATGTTGGAAAGTTGTGTCACACCCCAACCGATGGCGGAAACATCGGGATGAGACGAACAAATCGCTCAAAAGCATCATAACACTATTTGTGATAATATAGATTAAATCAAATTTCATAAATGACTAAATTCCAATACATTGATTCAAATAAAGACAAATTGCATCAAACATGGTTTATTATTAAAATGAGTATCTAGTCCATCCTAACTTGATTCTTCTTCATCTTGACTGTCAACCTGCAACATGTATTAAAATAGAGTTTCAATGCAAAAGCAAAGAGCGAGTATACAAGTTTGTTTACATAGCATAATAAATAAAACTCATATCCAACACGTAACATAGTGATTAAATTTACTAGCGATGCAATTTTTGGCATACTATATGATCAACCCAAGAATACAACGCACAATAGCCTAATCCCAATAGTTTAGCGGTATAGAAATGTTTAACTCAACAATACCCAATTAGAATAGCGGGCGGGGCGTTAATCCTATAGCGCTATAATTGTTAAGGTGGGCTAGCAAAGGTAATGAGCATATAACGTTACAAATCGTTCATAGAGCATACAAGCATAGCAATTGATCACAATAGTTTCATGTTTCGTTCATAGATAGAGTATGTTTTGTTTTAAGCATAAAAGTTTGTTTTTTTGTAATCATACATGTTGCATCCCAAAGTGTAAAGGGGAAAAGGGATCGAGTATACTCACATAATTGCTAAGTCTTCCGATTATCCAAGCGTCGACGAGTGTGAGGGTAGGATGATGGAACACCAGCGTCACCCTATATGGGCAAGCGAAGGTGTATGAGTATTCGGAAATTACGACGGAGGATTCGAAGTAGAATTTAGAGTATAACTAGTCGGTGGTTAAGTATATATATAATTTTTGTATATAAAGTTTATACAAGGATTTTAATCTAAGTTTATCAAAAATATTATAGAAGCTTTGTCAAATAGAAAAGAAATTAAATGAATAATTTAATTAAATAAATTTACAGTTATAATTTCTGTTATAAAAATTTAATTGAATCCCGTGCGTTTTCATTAGTGGTTCGACCATTAATTAACACAAAATAATAATAGTGGATAATAAAAATATTAGAACTTCGAAAGGTTTTGGTTTATAAAATTAACGCGTTTCGATTTACGGAATTTACGAAAAACGGGCAGAGTTTCCTCTGTTTTTGGACGATCCCGACAATACAAGTTGTCAATATAATACTCAAAATTCAACGATTAATCAATGTTTGTAAACAATGTATATAAGGATGTGCCAAAACGAAATATACTTAGTTACTAACTATATCGATTCGAGTTCAATTTTACATAAATAATACATATTTAAAAAAAACATAAAAGTGACAAGATTCGCGTAGTTCAAATTTTTACCAAGTCTTGGTTCGACGATTGACTAGCAGTTGACCGGTTGACTTTCGTTGACCGAGTTGACTGTTGTTGACTTGCGTTAACTGAACCCGAAACAAAACAGAACCGAACTGATCAGTCTTGACCGAACCAGAGATCTAAACTGAAACAAAGCGCCAACCCAAATTGACCCGAGTCACTGAACTACTCAAAAGAACAATCGAACATAGATCAAAATGAACCTGATTCGAACTTAAATCGAAACTGAACAGAGAGAGAAAAAAAAACGAACCGTACCTGAACTAAATGCTGCTTCGAAACCGAACCTGACGGCGAGTTACCTCCGCCGCCGTCGTCGGCGCTTGCACCGCCGCCATCCCCATCTCGAGTAGTCGGGCTCTGCTGCCACCGCCGTGAGCCGCTATCTCTCTCTCTACCTCCTTCGTTTCTCTCTCTCTCCACCACATGTCGCAGCCGTGTGCCGCCACCACCGCGGTGGTCGGCCGATCGTTTAGAGAGGGGAAAGCAGGGGGTTATGGGTGTGAGAGTGAAAGGAGTTAGGGGGTGAAGATGGGGTCTGTGTTTGAGGGTGTCGGAGACGAGCAGGAGGAGGATGATGGTGGTGTGTCGCTGGCCGGAGATCGACGCCGGAAAGGAATCCGGTCACCGGTGTCTGAGCGGGAGAGAAAGGGGCTGCTGTGTGTGTGGCTGCTAGGGTTTGGGCTCCTTTATTTTTAACTGATTTAGTACTTTCAAAATATGCACAAACAGTCCCTATGGTTTATAATTAATCCATTTTTATGTTATAATTTCAAAGACTTTTACTCTTAAACTAACTAGGTTAGTTTGTACTTACTAACTTTAAAATTTAACGAGACTAACTAGGTTTGTTATAAAAAAAATATAATAATAATAATTTTTTTTTAAATGTATTATTAAATAAAATTTAACGAGACTAACCATGTTTATAACAAATTAATTTAAAGTTAAGGATTTTTTTTTCGACGATTATATTGAAACGACGAACACAAGGATACAAAGTCACCAAAAATAGGAATGGGAACAATGGTTTCTAAATGTGGAAAGTTGTGAAAACGCGGGGCGTTACACGTTGGCATCTAGCTAAGGTATTCAAATGTTCAAAACCCCAAAACAAATTCAAGAAAAAGAGGTTGGTGACAGTGAAGATTCGGATGAGAAATTAGATTACCATTTTTAATTTTTTTCTTTTTCATTTTATATTGTTTTGTTATCAAATTATCTTTTGTTTGTTATCTAATCCTCTACCAATAAAATACATTATTATATAAAACGCCAAAAACTAGAAACACCAAAACGCTAGTAGTATTAAAACTGTGAGAACGGGTGCTGGCAAAGCACCTTGTCAATGTATGAAACGCCAAAAAAATTGACTAAACGCCATAAAAAACATTTTGTTCTTTTGTAATCTTATGAAAATATTAATAACTCGTAGTGAAATATTATACAACGCCAAAATATTGACCAGAGAAACGTTATAACACAATATATATATATATATATATATATATATATATATATATATATATATATATATATATAGGGGAATGCTAAAATGAGAACCACCTCGAGTTGTAAGAACCGTGAGAACTACATCGTATGGGGCGCGGTGGACCAAATTTTTTTTCATAGACGTAGATGCATGTATATAAACACCATTTGTAAAAAAAAAAATCAAAAAAAAAAAGTCGTGTGTGTAGTTTTGAGCGCCACAAGTTTGTGTTTACGGGACCCGTAAATCTGGTCGGAAAATTTACGGGTCCCGTAAACACAAACTTGTGTTGCTCAAAACTACACCCACCACATTTTTTTTTTTGAATTTTTTTTTTTACAAATGTTGTTTTTATACATGCATCTACGTTTCTGAAAAAAAAAATTGGTCCACCAAGGCCCGGATCAAAAAGTTCTCGCGGTTCTTACAACTCGAGGTGGTTCTCATTTTAGCGTGATCCTATATATATATATATATATATATATATATATATATATATATATATTTGACACAAAAACAATTAATTCAACGCCAAGTAGTTAATGAGTACAATTAACGCCAAAATAATCTTGGACGCCAAAAATGAAGCAGCATAAACTAAACTGGGAAAATAAAAGAAGATTGCAAAGACGAAAAAAACCCCTCACGCCCTGATCATATCCCACGCCACGTGTTGGGCCGGTACGCGTTCTCACCGTTCTCACACTTTTGGGCGTTTTCTCCTGATCCCGTACCTATATATATACACACACGCACACACGATATACCTTTTCTATATAGAGGAAGGTTAACGTACATTACGTATTAGCGTACATCACGTACGACAGGCAATTGCGCACGTTCATTTTAAAATCGCGCACGTTATAACTCAAAAATCCAAAATCACGCATGTTAAAACACAATAATCACGCATATTGAAAACGTTAATCACGCAAGTTATAGAACAAATCACGCACGTTGTCGTACGTGAAGTACGTTAACCTGTAATGTATGATATACTTTATATATATATAGGGGAAGGTTTAAATGAGAACGCTAAATATTGTGAGAACTGTGAGAATGAATGAAAAAACTGTGAGAAATTGGTCAAAAACAATTCAAATTCAATTTTTTGCACTTATCATTATATTCGAATACAATATTGTAAATTTAATTTACACGTTTAAATTTACGTGAATTCGTAAATAAAGAAAATTTACACATGTGTAAGTCTGTCATTTACACATGTGTAAATTTGTTATATTTGCACATGTGTAAAAAATTTAATAAGAGTGATTTTGAGAGGATAAATGAATTATTTAATGTTGTTGTTTCTTGTTTTGATGTTGTACATTAATTACAATGAGGTTTGTATTAAAAAGTTTGGTTTTGATTGGTTTTTTTCATTTGTTCTCACGGTTCTCGCAATATTTAGCGTTCTCAAGTTAACCCTCCCCTATATATATAGGTACGGGATCAGGAGGGGCCAAAAGTGTGAGAACGGTGAGAACGCATCCTGTCCCAACACGTGGCGCGGGATATGATGAGGGCGTGAGGGGTTTTTTTTGTCTTTTCAATCTTCTTTTATTTTCCAAATTTATGCCGGTTCATTTTTGGCGTCTAAGATTATTTTGGAGTTAATTGTATTCATTAACTAACTGGCGTTGAATAAATTGTTTTTGCGTCACATAGATAATTTTTTTGGCGTTATAGCGTTTCTCTGGTCAATTTTTTGGCGTTTGTGGCGTTGTATAAGAATTCACTACGAGTAATTAATATTTTCATAAGATTACAATAAGACCAAATGTTTTTTATGGCGTTTAGTCAATTTTTTTGGCGTTTAATACATTGACAAGGTGCTTTGCCAGCACTCGTTCTCACAGTTTCATACTATTAGCGTTTTGGTGTTTGTAGTTTTTGGCGTTTTATATAATAGTGTATTTTATTTGCAGAGAATTAGATAACAAACAAAAGATAATTTGATAAAAAATAATATAAAATGAAAAAGAAAAAAAATAAAAAATGGTTATCTAAATTCACATCCAAATCTTCATTGTCATCAGCCTCTTCTTCTTGAATTTGTTTTGGCGTTTTGAACCTTTAAATACCTTAGCTAGATGCCAACTTTCCTACATAAACCCCGTCTTTTTTAGACGAAGCTTGTTACTGGCATCATGTTTTTTGGTGTGATATTCTTGTTTGGTGGCATGTTATTGATGATCAACTCTTGCTTGATGTTATTTATAATAATGGAGTCCAAAATAACATTTTACACTTGTGTTGATCCTTTCATGGCATGCATATATTCATCAAGAACAAAGCTCACATGATGATTAGTCTCTTTTTGTTGAATATTTGTCCATCTCATTCAGATAAAGATTATAGAGATACCAACCTTAGAGAAGAATCCATTCATCAAAAGCTTTGCCATCTGTGGTTTTTTTAACTATTTTTTTTTGCGTTTAAAGTGAGTGGTTTCTAGGAACATGGCGTTTGTTTTTCTGGGTGTGATTAATTGATTATGTAGAGACCCCTCTCTTATAGGGTTTTTTTTGCGCGTAGTTTAGGCGGGGTTTATATTATAATAAATGATAGTAATAAAGTAACCGTCTTTTCAGTTACTGTGTGTATTTACTATTTTGTTCAGCTTTATCAGTTTCTAAGGCAGTTTCTAGGGTGATAGACCTCCCAGCTTCCAAGTTTGGTGTTTTTTTTAAATGGTGTTATGCAGACCAAGATGACAAAATACTATAACGGAGAAAATATTAAGCCGGAAAAATATTTTTTGTTATTTTTGGCGTTTTGTAAGCAATAACTTTTGTAGTATTTTTTTGGCGTGTTGCAAATAAATAGAGAAATATATCATTTAATTATCTTAAGAATAAAAAGAAGATTACACAGAAGAAAACTAACAAAAAAATTAAAACTCTTCGTCAGAAGATACTTTATCCGAGTAGTATCCATCACTTGCGTCATCTTCTTCCTCGGAGTCTTCATCTAGACCTTCATCCATGTCAATACCTTCACTTTCATCAGCTTCTTGTTCCTGAAGATTCTGAAGCCTCCATTTGAACATTTCTTGCATTAACGCCATTTTTGAGTCCATGTCTGTGTTCAAACAAGTGGCGTTATGCAATTCTTCCATGAACCCAAGCCCCTACTGTGTCATGATGTTTTCAAGCAGGTAGTCTTCATACACAGATGTCGTATATATAACGGTCACCATGTCTGTTTCATTATCAAAACGCCATGTTGTCATGATAGGGTCTGAATTTCCATCTGCTTTGATTGGTCCAAATTTCCTTGTTAATGCTTTCATAAGCATATGTGTTTCATGGCATTCGTTATGTAGAGCGATGCCAAGAGATATGATACCCCTTTGTACCTCTTCTTCCATCTTCAAAATTGCCTTGATCGTCCTAACATACGCCCCCCCTCTGTTGTCAAAACGCAGGACGAATCGTCTAATTGCCAGAGTATATCTCCACCAAACGATGGTTGAGATTTTTGGAGTTTTGGTTAAATTGGCGTTTCTGGTAAAAGATGTCTTTGTAGAAATGATAGATTGAAGTGATTATGGAAAAGATGTTTACTTCGTTTATATAATGATGTTTTTGGCGCGTAATTTAGGAAGGAATTTCTTCTAATAAATGTTAATAACTGAATTTCAGTTACTAGTTACTGTGTTGTTTCCTCTTCCTGTAATCTCCAACGCGTTTTATCACTAACTTTTGGCGTTTTGTATTTAATGGCTATTTATTTTTTTGAATGGCATGTTATCATTTTTGTTGGCGTTTTGAATTTGACTGGTAAAAGACCCTTATACCCTTAATGAAGCGCGTCCCACTTAATAAAAATGATGTTATTTACGAAAACGCCAACGCGCAATGTAGTCCATGGATTTTTTTGATCTGACGATCCATAACCGTTCTCACTGTTCTCACACTTTCCCCCGTTTTCTCTAAATCCTATCCCTACACACACACACACACATACACATACACACACACACACACACATATATATATATATATATATATATATATATATATAGGAGAAGGATCCGTTAGGAACCACTCTTTATTGCGAGAACTGCGAGAACCAATGTGAACACAACCAAAAATACCCAAAAAAAATCCAAAAAACACTCAATTTTTTTTTACTTTTTTTTTTTGAAAAATCGCTATATTTCGTCAATAATAAAAAAATTTCAATTTTTTTGAGTAACAGTTATCCATGCACATGTGCATATGTATCATTTCTTTGACAAATTCCGTAATTCATTACAAATATTAGACAATTGCACTTTCATTTACACTACCATATGTAATATACTACTTTTTACATTACCAATATTAGAAATGCACATGTGCATCTATATGTATCAACATGAAATAAGGTGTTTTGGTACACTACTTTGAATACACTTTCCCTTTCATCTATCATACCATCCATAATACACTACCATTACCTTCTACCATCCATAATACAATACCATTACCTCCTACCAACCATAATACAATACTATTACCAATATTTTCACTTTATTACATGTATATCAACACTATTTATACCATCCAATCAACATATTACATCATAAAGTGATAATTATAACCAAACCATCAACCACTAGAAATAACTAACCAAAAACATTGTATACGGGCCTACTTCTCCATTCAAAATCACAAACTAAATCACAAACTTTTTGTACCAAAACACGTTATATTATGGTTACACATAATGATGCACATGTGCATTTTGAATATTGGTAATGTAAAAAGTAGTGTATTACGGATGGTATTGTAAATTAAAGTGCAATTGTCTGTTATTGATAATGTATTACTGAATTTGTCGAAGTAATGATACATATGCACATGTGCATAGATAACTGTTACTAAAAAAAAGTTTTTTTTTTGGTAACCAAATATAGCGATTTTAAAAAAAAAATTGAGTGCTTTTTTTTATTTTTTTAGATTTTATTTTGTGTTCACATTGGTTCTCGTGGTTCTCACAATAAAGGTGGTTCTTAAATGAACTTTACCCTATATAACCACCCTTTATTGCGAGAACCGCGAGAACCAGTGTGAACACGGACAGTAATACCTACAAAAATCTAAAAAACACCCAAATTTTTTTTTACTTTTTTTTGAAAAATCGCTATATTTCGTTTATAATTAAAAAAATTCAAAAAAAAAAAATTCAAGTCACAGTTATCCATGCAAATGTGCATTTGTATCATTTCTTTGACAAATTCCGTAATTCATTACAAATATTAGACAATTGCACTTTCATTTACACTACCACGTGTAATACACTACTTTTTACCTTAACAATATTAGAAATGCACATATGCATCTATATGTATCAACATGAAATAAGGTGTGTTGGTACACTACTTTTTCTTTCATTTCCATTCATAATACACAAACATGCACATATGCATTTTTTGTCATTTCTTTGACAAATTCCGTAATTCATTACAAATATTAGACAATTGCACTTTCATTTACACTACCATGTGTAATACAATACTTTTTACATTACCAATATTAGAAACGCACATGTGCATCTATATGTATTAACATGAAATAAGGTGTTTTGGTACACTACTTTGAATACACTTTCCCTTTCATCTATCATACCATCCATAATACACTACCATTACCTCCTACCATCCATAATACAATACCATTACCAATATTTTCACTTATTACATGTATATAAACACCATTTATGCCATCCAATCAACATATTACATCATAAATTGACAACCATAGCCAAACCATCAACCACTAGATATAACTAACCAAAAAAAATCTATATGGGCCTACTTCTCCATTTAAAATCACAAACTTTTTTGTACCAAAACATGTTATATCATGGTTATACCTAATGATGCACATGTGCATTTTGAATATTGGTAATGTAAAAAGTAGTGTATTACGGATGGTATTGTAAATTAAAGTGTAATTTTCTATTCCTGATAACGTATTACCGAATTTGTCGAAGTAATGATACATATGCACATGTGCATGGATAACTATTACTAAAAAAAGGGTTTTTTTGGTTACGAAATATAGCGATTTAAAAAAAAACATTTAATTTTTTTGAGTGCTTTTTTTTATTTTTTTTAGATTTTATTTCGTGATCACATTGGTTCTCGCGTTTCTCGCAATAAGGGTCGTTCTCGCATGAACCTTACCATATATATATATATATACAGGGTCGGGATTTAGAGAAAACGGTATAAAGTGTGAGAACGGTGAGAACGCTTATGGGTCATCCGATTAAAACAATCTATGGACTAGAATGGCGCGGTGGCGTTTTCGTAAATAACATCAATAAGGGTAAAAAGGTCCTTACACCTCTATACCAAAACGCCATACTGATGAATAAAACGCCATTACGGACCAAAACATATCGCTATATAAACAAAAACATCCCGGACATAAAATGTAACAACTATCACTAAAACCCGTTATTAGGATAATAATTATCCTATAAGAAGACCCTAATTAAGACACCCAAGTGATTTAGCATAAACCCTGAAATTTCCGGAATAATCGGAATCAGGATCAGGGCCCCTAAAACCCGAGGGGGGCAAACCCTAGTGAACGATTATCCTAAAAACCGCGTTGCACAATTCTGATTTGTTGAAACTGTTGATTCACCCAAGCTAGTCCCGAGCCTAGGCAGCCTATAACTAGACTGCTTAGCTTACGGACCGTAAAGGTTAAGCCTTACGGACCGTAAGCCTACCGGTCAGCCTTACGGACCGTAAGGGCTAAGTCATACGGTCCGTAAGAGAGGCGAAATTTTGGCTATAAATAGCCGACCTTGGCACTTAAACTGAGAACTAAACACGACGTAGAAATATTGTCTGTTCGTCGAATTACATGCAATACAGTTCACAACACACACACACGATCACGAGGTGCTGCCGCAATCAGGGTAATAACTCGATCGCTATTACGATTCAACGTCCGATCGATTGTAACTATCCAATGATAGTCCGGGTGCTGCTCAAATTGAGCTTGTACTTTGATTATTCGTCGTGATTTCGACTTGAATATTAGAGTGCTGTTCGAATTCGGACTATGCTCTGTTATTCGTTGTGAATCCGATTGAATTATCGAGTATTGCACTGATTAATCGTTGTGAGGGTTTAATCTCGTGAATTGACGTAACTGCTGTATTAGTTACTAACATGCTTGTATGTGCATTGTGTTAAATTAGGTTTACTCGAGGCTAATCAGTAGGCTTATATCTTGCTCGTTAAATCTGCAATGTGAGTCATTCTTCTTTTTAAACTGTTTTCTCACAGTTTGTGAGTAAGTATTACAAAACTCCAAGTTATTTTTAAAGTTATAATTACAGGGATTAAGTCTATGTAATCACCAAATTACAGTCGGTATGTGGGGTTTTGTATACATTACTTGTTTCCCGTCACACTTGGACAAACGGGCGGCCAAGGGGTGATCTGACCACAGTCACAGACACCATTGGACAAATGGGCTAGCCAATGGTTGGTCGAGTGACAAATACTGTGGGTAGTTGGTTTGATATCAGAAACATTGTAATTCCCCTTAATACTGTAATTTATAACTAACGGGTCATTTTAGAAAACTGAATGATTCACTCAGTATTTCCCCGCTGACAAAACCTTTTCCAAACATGTTTCAGGTGATCTGTGTGATCCAGGAAAAGTGCAGTAGAAGCACTACCAGCTCAGAGAAGTGGCTCATAGTAAATAAATAAATAAAACATGTTTTGGAA
The DNA here is from genome assembly GCF_002127325.2 of Helianthus annuus. NCBI lineage: Eukaryota > Viridiplantae > Streptophyta > Magnoliopsida > Asterales > Asteraceae > Helianthus > Helianthus annuus. Next base: position 3,721,378 of record NC_035446.2, read on the forward strand.
ATAATGATTTCTGTGTGAAATCAACCTATTGTAAATTATGGGATTTTATCCCTAAACCTTTGTGTAATATACTAAACGAGCATTTTACGGTGAAAAGATCCTGTAATAAAAGACTTCCGCTGTCGCATAGATCAGATACCACGGGATTTCTGTCCCGCGGCCCCAGGAACGGGTCAAACCGGGCCGGGGGCCGTGACAGAAATAAGGTGGTATCAGAGCTAATAATTAATAACTATTGAGCCACTGATCGAGCCACTGATTTAAGCCTATTACTAAATTAAGTATTTGACAAAATACTTAATTCTATCAGTTGTCATTTTATGATTATTTGTTTTATTAACTGATTATTTGTTAGTTACAGTATGGGTAAACAAAAGCTTTCCGCTATCTACCACAAATTAGATATTGCGTCTTCTTCTAAAAACCCAGTAAAAGGAATCTTTGTCCGCAAGGCAAATTATGAGAATCCTCTTTCCCAAGAGAAAAGGGATTCGATACTTAAAAAGAGTCAGGAGAAAAAAAAGAAACCCCGAACCAAGAGAGTTAGGTTTAACCCAGAAGTCCAAGAATTAGGTAATTATACACCTTGGGAAGATAAAAATAGACAAGAAATGGGAAAATCTCTATATGCTAGCCACTGTAGCAGAAAATGCAAACCTCTAAATAGCTGATAAGTTGGGATAGTAAGAAAAATCACTATCCAGTAAATAAATAAAATCCTAGTGTGTTTATTTCTGTTGTCCTCTGTATAAATTGGTATGCAATAAAACTTCAGTGTTTGTTTGTTAAACTTTGTTCCAATGTTTTAACATTGCATTCTTGTATTTTGCATATATACTATGCAGCATGAATGAGATATCGGAAGCATTTCAGAATCTCAACTTATATCCAGTGCCTATCGAAGTCTCTTACGACTTTACTGGTTACATTGCTGACATAGAAGAACCTGTGGAATTCAAAGCTCCACCGCTGGAAAAAGCCAAACCTAAAAAGAAGAGAAGATACGTAGGGTGGAGGAAAGTACGCCGTAGGAAACCAGCCACTAGGAGACTTCCGAAAATAGAAAATCTTGTGAGCATGAGCAAAGGAAAGAAAATAGAAACTGGAGAAAGTTCGAAACCACCAGAAAAGGAAATAGGAATAGATCTTAAGAAAAGGGGAATAGAAGTTGGCGAAAGCTCAAAACAATCAGAAGAAATCACGTTCCAAGACGAAATAGACCGTCTACTAGAAAACTGTGAGGTCATAAGCCCGATCCACAATAATTTATACCCTTACCCGGCTACAGTCCAATTTCCCTTAAACATAGCACCAACTATTCCGGAACCTTTAGTCCACACCCGACCACTAGGCGAGCTGGAGGAATGGTGGACAAATGACTGGCAATTCCAAAACATAGTTAATAGTCCTTATAGTTTCCTTCCACAATTCGATCCAGAACCAATCCCTAATCCTCCCATGAGTAATGAAAACCTAGCTGAACTTCGTCAGTTCGGTGAAGAACTGATAGGAACAGGTAATAGGATCAGGGAAATGGGGGAGCAACTATCTTGGAAATACGATGAGAGGGAGCATCGTTACTAGAATTGTCAGTCAAACCAACGAAAAAGTCAGGAAGCAATATTATATAATAGTGTAAATAAGTAACCTAAAACTTTGTAAAATGGGCAATAAAACTCTGTAAGATACGGTGTGTACGGATGCATATACAATATACAATAACAAAATGAAAGACGAGAAATCGACAATTTTGGTTATGTTTGTATGTTGTAGTAATTTATGTGTTCATCTGTGCAAAATTTGTTATTAATAAGTTAGACACTAATAATTCCTACTAAATTAGCAGATGGAAAACACTAACAACGAACCAATTAATGAAGGAAATCAATCTGAGCAAAATCAGGAAGATCAATATATAACCAGACAAGATATTGAGCATTTTATCGCCCAAGGGATAGCCCATGCTATTCCAGAAATTGTGGCTGCTGTTCAAAAACCTGCCAAACCACAACAATTAAATCCTAGTAAACGTACTCTGGAAGATAACGGCAGTAACAACATAAATGGAGGCGGCAATCATAACAATCATGATCCGCAACAAGTCCCACTTCTAAAAAGAATAAAAGCTGCAACATCCGGTTGCACTTACAAAGAGTTCCTTGCTTGCAAACCCACTGAATTTGCAGGTAACGAAGGGGCAACGGCAACACTGCGTTGGTTAGAGAAAACCGAAGCAGTAATTGCAATAAGAAAATGTGCTGAAGAGGATCAAGTGATGTATGCATCAAATCTGTTCAAAGAAGGAGCACTAGAATGGTGGAACACGATCCTCCAGGCAAAAGGAAGAAGGGTAGCCTATGCCATGAGCTGGGAAGAATTTAAGAATCTTGTAGAAAGAAAATTCTGTCCCGAATATGAAAAGGATCAAATGGCAAACAAATTCCTAAGTCACCGCATGGCAGGGATCGATTGCCGGGGTTATACTTCGACATTCTTTGAATACGCGAGGGTGGTACCAACACTGGCTTCGCCAGAACCGGTACTCATTTCCCGTTACATCTGGGGGTTAATTAGTGAAATCCGAAACATCGTTAAAGCCGCAAGACCTCGTACCATTGACGATGCTGTAGAATTAGCTAATACCCTAACAGATGAATTGGTGCGCACAAGAGAGGAAGATCGTAAGAAGGTAATAGCTCAAAAGATTACCCAAGGATTTCGTATGGGTAATACCAAGAAAAGAGGAACATGGCAATCCTCATCACCTCCTTTCTGCAGAAATTGCAAAAAGAAGCATTATGGACAATGCAATATAGTTTGCAATTTTTGCAAAGCAAAAGGACATCGTGAAGAAGACTGCAGGAAGAAAACAAGAATTTGTTATAACTGCAGAGAAAGGGGACATTTCCAATCCGAATGTCCTAAGCTAGCTAAACCAGTAGACAACAAAGCTAAACCAACTGAAGGAGCAACCAAGAAGAATGTACGCGCATTCCAGCTGACTACTCAAGAGGCCGAACTTATTCCAGATGTGATAGCTGGTACGTTCCTAATACATGACGTATTTGCGAAAGTATTATTTGACTCTGGTGCGAACCAAAGTTTTATTAATACTTCATTTTGTCAAGCTCTTAAGTTACCTCTAACCACCCTTAAGCAGATTTTTACAGTCGAAACCGCGGAAGGAAATTCTGTAAAAATAGATAAAGTCTGGCAAGAAGGAAAAATAGAACTATTAGGCCATAAGTTTTCTGCAAATCTATTACCAATGAATTTAGCCGGATTTGATGTAGTATTAGGAATGGATTGGTTAATAACCAACCATGCTCGAATCCTATGTGATAAAAATGCCGTAGAAATTTAAACCCCATCAGGAGAGGTAATTTTAATTACTGGAGATAAACCTCGAAAGCCACTGAAATTCATTTCCATAATGAAATTGGCTAGCTATTCGAGAAAACAGGAAATGGTGTATATGATTTCCGAAATCATTAACGCTAAAGATAAGGAACTTCAGGATATCCCGATAGTCTCAGAATACCCAGATGTTTTCCCAGAAGAATTACATGGCTTACCACCTGATAGAGAAGTAGAGTTTAGAATTCATTTAATTCCTGGTACTGCACCAATAGCTAAAGCACCTTATAGATTAGCACCTACCGAAATGCTAGAATTGAAAAAGCAATTAGATGAATTAATGAGCAAAGGATTCATACGACCTAGTTCGTCCCCTTGGGGTGCACCAGTATTGTTTGTGAAAAAGAAAGATGGATCGATGAGAATGTGTATCGATTATAGAGAATTGAATAAGGTTATGTCACACCCCTATTTCCACGTGTCTCACCGGTGGGCCCGGTGGGGGATTACCGTGACGATGTTGGCAACAATATAGTCAAACCACACAATTATATAATGCACAGCGGAAGCATAATTTAAATATATAATTTCAACCTCTGATTTGTAATATCAAAATGTATTACAGAAGTTGAATATCCACAGTGGATCGTAATTACAGATAAAGTATTGTTCCATTAGATACTGCAATCAAGCTTGCGAGGCTTATCCCGACGCTAGGGAGCTAATACCAGCCAATTACGTTTAGGTACCTGCACTTAATCTTTTTGGGGAAAATACGTCAGTTTACACTGGTAAATACATTCAACTGACACATTTGAAAATGTTTATTAAAATTGATTTGAATGCACAAGGCACAAACTCTTTTATAACTTGGGAAAATTCATAATGATCTTGTGAACGTTTTACATGTTCTTTTATGCGTTCAGTAGCCCGGGTCGTGCCGGGTTAAAGATTTATAGACACACCACGTTTGCGTAAAACCGTAGTACAGAAACCAACGGCTACGTCTTTTAGTTTTAATGTCGACACTTTATACCGGGTGTACGCCTACACCGGGATGTCGATGGTCGTGGCCATTTCGTAAAATGATGCCGAGGATATCCGGGACAACGGTCATTAAACCCCCCAAAGGCTTATAAGCAACAAAACTGTTTAAATGAGCCGATCATATTTAATCAATTAACCACCTAAGCGATGGAATTATATAATGCTCAATCAAGCGGTATTAATATACCGTAACCCAAGCCCATATAGGGGAAATAAGTCAAAAGTATTTACCTTTGCAAGTATTAATCCTTAATTTAGATCAAGTCACCGATAGCTTTTACTGGGGCTCCTAATCTGGAACGAAGGTTTTAATTAACCTCTTAGAATCCTAACGGTCCTTATATTAGCCGTAGCTTAAACCGGTTGATTCCGATATATAGATATGGTTAATTCGCACGAAAAGGCGAAAACCGAGAATGGAGTATGATTTGGACCCAACAAGTTCAGTGACTTGTTTTATATGGGTTTATAGTTCATACTCTGGACTTTGGGGTTCAAATAATATAATTTGACCCGTATCGGCTATTGCACGAAAACTAGTTCCATGAGCCGTACCGTGCGCGCAAATAGGCGAAACGGTTAACCATAAGAGTCGTACGCTTATTTCCTAAGTCAATATGCCTTAAAGGTATTTTGGTATCAGTAGGATACCTTCCGTAATGCCCGTAACGAGTTTAAGTTAGTATTATGCCCCGTAGGGGCTTTTCGGTCATTTTAAAGACTTTAAAAGGGATTTTCGAGTTCTACAGGAAATCTGAGTTTCCCGAACAGCTTAAAAAGCTTAAAATACTTTATTTATTATTTAAAACCAGTAGCAACTGGAATCGGGTCAAAAGACCTTGTAGAACTCCCGTTTTGGCCAAAAAGGGCATATTCGGTATTAACCGAACCGTAGCCATAACCGCAGGTTATGAGCAAGGTAAAAATTATTAAAAATCTTTAAAATTCCCAAAATATTATTTTACCACAGTGGGTAAAAGTTTTGGTGCCGAAAACTTGAGTTAGATGAGCGTTATGCTAATTGCGCCGTTAATTACAAAACTTTCTTAAAAGTGCGCCTTTTAGCATAACTCTCATTCCAGGGCTCGGATTGACGTGAAACTTCAGGGACATGCTTATAATTTAATAAGCAAGGTTTTGGTCCGTTCACGTGTCCGAAATACTCGTTTTAATTTTAAAAGGCCGTTACGGTCAACTTTTAGGCGAATGACGGAAATACGTAAAAGACTCGGATAACTCATGAACCGACCACAGAGGCTTAAACCAACATGTGACCTGGTCCTAATAGAGTCCTAGGGTATATTTATACCTCACTAAAACGGGTCAGAACTGAAGTCAAAGCAAAAGTCAAACTTTTGCGACATTCGGCTCCGAACCGGTTCTATATAGTAAATGATCGATTCAAACGAGCGCAAACAAGTTTATATACTTATTACCATGATTTATGATTGTCAAAACAGGTTCCATAACATATATATTACAGATTATGCTTAAATCGCTAAAATAGCTTTCTGTTGACTTTTTAACCGCACGTTTGACTCGATAATTGACATAGTTAGAGTGGTGATCAGGGGGAACCATTTTAGAGGTTTAATACCCACATAAATACCAACTCATAACCATTTTTGATTCGTCATAAGACTGAATCATTTGCAAGACATTGCAATGACAACCGTTAGTTACGACGGTTGCGTTTATAGGCTATAACTATGGAAATGTGACACCACAAAGGGTTTGATCACTTACAGAGGTTGTGTTCTTGCTTATGGAACTTCAGAGAAGTCTTGAGAGCTTGAGAGATGATCAGTAGAAGTGTTTTTGAGTGTGTGAATGTTATGAGCCAAAGAGGCCTATTTATAGTCACACAAGACCCTCAAGATCATCACACAACATGCTATAACTGATCATGGATCATGGGCAGGTGTCCCTAAGGGGTATGGGTTGTGTAGGGGTCACCCATGCTGCCATAATTGATCAAATGATCGTTCAAGAGCTCAAAAGTCAAGAAGTTACAACCATTCTGCATCTGGGCGTCGTACGCGACCCGCATGGACATTCCATGCAGCTTTTACGCGGGTCGCCTGGGATCAGAAGATCAGACGCGTTATTGAGGAGGCTCGCGGCCCGCCTCAACTTATGTTGAAACCTTATGCGGGTCGCGTGAGGTTATATTTTCTGGATTTTCAAATCTTTTATAATGATTACAGAATCGGGCCATTAATAACGAAATCTTTCGTAATGATTCACCTGGCCTTTCGGTTCTGAAGTGGTATCTTTGCGGTTTGGCCCTCGGTTATTTACCGATAGGGGCCTTGTGTTAATTACCTGCATTATTTAGTCCCCGGTTTATTTATTAATTATTTTGGAAAGCCTTAACTTTCACTGTTGACGCTTTTAACCCTTCTTCTACGAATTCGATCGTATCTTTCTCGTTTCATATCGAAACTTCGCGAAATTTATATATATTGTTTTAGTGAGGGTATAATACCGTTACAAAGTCTTGGGAACGTTAAAGGGTCACTCAGAGGTATTATTAAACATGTTGACACAGTTAACCCCTGTAGTTTGTAATCTCTCACTTTCTTCCGCGTTTTATATTTGTACGATCTATAATTTATTCGTTTGAAGGTTTAAGCATTATTTAGGGATACTATACAGTATATTACCCTTGTTGACATTTATAACCCTCGAATTTATATACTTTCAAGGTTTGTCAAAATTAGTCCTTTATTCATTATAGATGCCACGTGTAAACAAATGACACGTGTTAACACATCATTGGACACAAAAATTCGAGGTGTTACATCCTCACCCCCTTAAAATAAATCTCGACCCGAGATTTACTCAAATAAATAGGGGTATTTTTCTTTCATTGTAGCTTCGACTTCCCACGTATATTCAGGACCTCTACGAGCATCCCATTTAACTTTAACAATCGGTACGTGCTTTCTGCGAAGCTTCTTTACCTGTCGATCCTCAATCGACAAAGGTTTTTCTATGAACTTTAAGCTCTCATCTATATGCACATCTGTGTGTGGAATCACCAACGATTCGTCGGCGAAGCACTTTTTGAGATTGCAGATGTGGAACACATTGTGAATTCCATTGAGCTCTTCAGGCAAGTTTAGTTTATAGGCAACTGATCCGACTCGTTCAATAACCTCAAAAGGCCCTATGTATCTCGGACTCAGCTTGCCCTTCTTGCCGAAGCGCATCACCCCCTTCCAGGGTGACACCTTAAGTAATACTTTTTCACCCACTTCGAAGTGAAAATCCTTACGCTTTGGATCAGCGTAGCTCTTCTGCCTATCGCGGGCAGCCTTGAGACGTTCCCGGATCTGGACAATCTTGTCCGTCGTCTGGAAAACAATCTCTGGTCCCGATAATTGGACCTCTCCTACTTCCGCCCAACAAACAGGCGATCTGCATTTCCTACCATATAATGCCTCAAAAGGCGCAGCCTTTATGCTGGTGTGGTAGCTATTATTGTAGGAGAATTCGATCAGGGGTAGGTTTTATCCCAGTTACCACCTAGATCGATCGCACATGCACGAAGCATGTCTTCTAGCGTTTGGATAGTACGCTCACTTTGACCGTCCGTCTGGGGATGGTAAGCCGTACTAAAGTTTAAACGCGTGCCCAAAGATTGCTGGAAACTCTTCCAGAAGTGAGATGTGTATCTAGTATCCCTGTCGGAGATAATAGACACAGGTATGCCGTGTAAGGCTACAATCTTATCAACATAAAGTTGGGCTAACATATCGGAGCTATACGTCTCCTTGATGGGTAGAAAATGAGCTGATTTAGTCAGCCTATCAACTATGACCCATATTGTATCGTTTCCTTTCCTGGTCTTGGGTAACTTGGTTATGAAGTCCATAGTTACGCATTCCCACTTCCACTCGGGAAGCTCAGGCTGTTGTAGCAAGCCAGACGGCTTTTGGTGCTCGGCTTTGACTTGAGCACAAGTCAAGCACTTTGCTACATGGGCGGCTACAGACTTTTTCAAGCCTATCCACCAATAATTTGCCTTTAAGTCTTGGTACATTTTATCAGCACCAGGATGGACTGAGTATTTGGAACTATGGGCTTCCTGGAGAACAACATCTCGTAGTCCCCCATAAATCGGAACCCATATACGTCCATTCAGCCTAAGTATTCCATCCTTGCTAAGAGTCAACTGCTCCGCAGTTACTCCCAGCTTTTCATTAGGATAATTAGCTTCCAACACAGCCTCTCGCTGTGCAGCCAAAATCCTTTCAATCAAATTATTTTTAACTTCAATGCTCTTGGCATTGATTCGAATGGGTTTCACCCTTTCTTTTCTGCTCAATGCATCGGCGACTACATTCGCCTTGCCGGGATGGTACCTGATTTCACAGTCATAATCATTCAGGGTTTCCATCCAACGGCGCTGTCTCATGTTCAATTCCTTCTGGTTGAACAGGTGCTGAAGGCTTTTGTGATCTGAATAAATCACAAATTTAATACCATAAAGGTAGTGCCTCCACAACTTAAGTGCAAATACAACGGCACCCAACTCCAAATCATGGGTGGTGTAATTCTTTTCATGCACCTTTAATTGTCTTGAAGCATAGGCAATCACCTTGCCCTTCTGCATAAGCACACACCCCATGCCTGTATGTGATGCATCGCAGTAAACTACGAATTCATCTGTACCCTCAGGTAAGGTCAACACAGGTGCGTTGCTTAGTTTCTGCTTCAGTAATTCAAAGGACTCTTGCTGCTTCGGGCCCCAAATGTACTTTTCTTTCTTCTTGGTCAAAGAAGTCAAGGGCGCAACAATCCTTGAAAAATTTTCAATAAATCTACGGTAGTATCCTGCTAAACCCAGGAAACTACGAATCTCGGTAGGCGTCTTTGGCTCTTGCCAGTTCATGATTGCCTCTACCTTAGCGGGATCCACTTGGATACCACGCTCACTCACAACGTGTCCTAAAAACTGGACTTCTCGTAGCCAGAATTCACATTTCGAGAATTTGGTGTAGAGTTTCTCACGCTGTAGTAATTCGAGAATGCAACGGAGGTGCTTCTCGTGGTCATCTTGATTCTTGGAATATATAAGGATATCGTCGATGAAGACTATGACGAATTTGTCCAAGTATGGCTTGCAAACGCGATTCATGAGATCCATGAACGCAGCCGGTGCATTTGTGAGCCCAAAAGGCATCACTAGGAACTCGTAATGACCATAGCGAGTCCTAAATGCAGTCTTGTGTACATCTTCATCTCTGACCCTTAGTTGATGATAACCCGACCTTAAGTCGATCTTGGAGAAGTAGCTTGCTCCTTGTAGCTGATCGAATAGATCATCGATCCTTGGTAAAGGATATCTATTCTTTATGGTAACTTTATTCAGTTCTCTATAGTCGATGCACAACCGCATCGATCCGTCCTTCTTCTTAACAAATAGGACAGGAGCTCCCCAGGGAGATGAACTTGGTCTGATAAAACCTTTCGCCAGCAGTTCATCCAACTGGGTCCTCAGTTCCTTCATTTCCGTTGGCGCTAATCTGTAAGGTGCTCTGGCTATCGGAGCTGCTCCAGGAATGATGTCAATTCTGAACTCCACTTGTCTATCTGGTGGCAAACCAGGTAGTTCTTCGGGAAAAACTTCGGGGTATTCAGAAATGACAGGAAGATCCTCGATCTTCGGCTTTGGTTCTTCAATTATCACCTGAGCCATGTAAATTACACAGCCTCTATTCAAACACCTTGAAGCTTTCAGCATAGATACGTCTTCGGGCAATCCGTAATGCGTATCCCCTCGAATGGTAAGAGATTCACCACTCGGAGTCTTTAAAACTATTTGCCTCTTGCCACAAATGATTTGGGCCTGGTTATGGGATAACCAGTCCATGCCTAGCACGATATCAAAACCCGCTAGTTTGAAAGGAAGTAGAGATAAAGGAAAAGAATGGTTCCTAATGGATATTTCACATCCTTCTAGAACAGTAGAGACGGTTTCTATCGTGCCGTCTGCCAACTCTACTTCGTATTTTACGTCTAGGGTTTTGATTGGCATATTTAGTAGTTGGCAAAATTTCTGGTCTACAAAGGACTTGTCAGCGCCAGAATCGAACAGTACTCTTGCAAATATATTATTTACGAGAAAAGTACCTGTAAGCACATTGTCGTCCTTGACCGCTTCCTTTGCATCCAAGCGAAAAACTCTCGCATTTGTCTTCTTAGTCTCTTCTGCCTTCTTGGCATACTTCGGGCAATTACTCTTTATGTGCCCCTTTTCATTACAATTAAAGCAGGTTGCGTCCTTTATCTTTTTGCACTCCACTGTCTTATGTTCCTTGGACTTGCATAGCCCACAGGGTGGAGTCCTTTGTTGCGACTGTGAACCAGACGCAAACCTACACTTCCCGGAGTGAGGTTTCTTGCAGACCTTGCAGTAAGGTCTTCCATCAGCTTGCCCCTCTTTCCTTGCCTCCGACCCTTTCTTGCCCTCACCGTTTCCACGGTGCTTTTTACCGGACTTTCGTGAGGTATCATCCTCACGCTTTCGCTTCTCAGCCTCCTTGCTCCTTTGTGCCCTCAGACGGACAGCATCAAGTGTAAGAGACAAGGAGAGGTCAGTAACTGACCTGAAGGTCGTTGGCCTAGAGGCTTTTACGCTGGCCTTGATCGCCGGCTCTAAGCCCCCAATGAATCGGGCAATCCTTCGTGGTTCTGGTGTCACAAGATATGGCACCAGGCGTGACATAGTGTTAAAGCTTGTCAGATAAGCTTGACAATCCAGGTTTGTCATCACCAGTGAGACAAAATCAGCCTCAATCTTCTCAACCTCGTGCTGAGGGCAGTAGTTTTCTTTTATGAGGGTAATAAACTCCCCCCATGACAGTTTGTACAAGGCAGTCTTACCTGAAGCCTGCACCAGAGCTCTCCACCATGCCAGGGCCTCGCCCTTGAATGACTGGGACACAAACTTAACCACGTCCCTCTCAGCGCACCCGCTGATGTCCACAATCGTGTCCATCTCGTCCAGCCAGGTGATACAATCAACCGCACCTTTCTCCCCTGTAAATTCACGGGGCTTGCATGATACAAAGTATTTGTAGGTGCAACCCTTAGCACTGGACGCATCAGTATATTCTCTATCGCGGTGAACGCTGTGCTCAGTAGACGAATGCTTGTCGTCATCTTTCTTGGGTTCAGAGGGTGGTTTGGAGTGTGTCTTTGGTTTAGAGGGTGGTTTTGACACAGATCTGCCTCGAGACTCAGTATTTTGACGATCAATAGCTGCCTGGACAGCATTGTTGATCAGGGCCTTTAGCTGTGCGCCTGTCAAATGTACTGACGCATTGTCATAGTCATCTTCATTCGTGTGGCTGTTCTCTCCATTGGGATCCGCCATTGTAACTTGAATCTGTTACAGAAGATAACAAAATTTTAATTTAGGAGATTATTATATGATTGTCTTTTATGACAATTTGTCAACCATGGTACAGAGACCATATTCGGTTAACTTATTATCTCATTACATTAAATATTAGGATTTGAATATATCCTATTTTAACTATATAAATAGTATGGGCGGCATAAAGCCTAACCACGATGATGTTTTATAATATTAGCCGAGATTCCAGAGAATCAAAGGCATAGAGAGTTGAACCGTAGTTCTTTTATCTCTTTCTGACAGAGAGTCATAGACTACCACTGCCTTTTGTCTTATAAGACAATTATTATGGCCCATAGGCACTACACCTCTAATGGATGTCTTAATATGGTTGGCCCGTAGGCACTACATCACTAATGGATGTTTTAATAATATTGGCCCGTAGGCACTTCATCACTAATGGATGTTTTAATAGTTCTGGCCCGTAGGCGCTGCATCACTAATGGATGTTTTGATAATATTGGCCCGTAGGCACTACATCACTAATGGATGTTTTAATAATACTGGCCCGTAGGCACTGCATCACTAATGGATGTCTTTATAATATTGGCCCGTAGGCATTGCATCGCTAAATGGATGTCTTTATAATATTGGCCCGTAGGCATTGCATCGCTAAATGGATGTCTTTATAGTATTGGCCCGTAGGCATTGCATCGCTAAATGGATGTCTTTATAATACTGGCCCGTAGGCATTGCATCGCTAAATGGATGTCTTTATAGTATTGATCACCTTTATTGGTGATTTAACCCGCGATTTTATAAATCATTTAGTTGGGTTTTGAAATCCTTAAAGGATTATTGTATAGGAATGACGTGCGTGATTATAACGAATCACATCTGCCATGAATGTTAACATGCGTACAGAGGTTAACAGGGAATCAAAATCTTTTCAGCTAGGTCGTACCATCTTGACTGATCTTAAAAGACCCCAAGCTAGGTTTCACCCCCTTAAGATTCTTTATTTAGGCAGATCAATATAAAAGGAATGGTTTTGATTTATTTTTATATATATTAAAACAAAACTCATAACATACATTCCAAAATCTCAAATACAATTACATATTGCCCTGAACGGGTCTTTTAAATATTACATACCTCCATAGAGGTTTTAAAATAAGTGACAAGTCCACGCAGGGACTAATACAAGATAGGTGTCCATGCAAGGACTAAATATAAGTCCACGTAGGGACTGAAATACGATAAGTTGTCCACACAGGGACTTATTTCAAAGTAGAAATTACAGTAGTACTACTATTAAGGGCTAGTGGTCACGTTTCTTCTTTTTTCCCTTTAGTAGGTTCGCCAAGCCCTTGAGAAATCCTCGGTGGCTTTTCTTTTCTTCCTCGAACTCTCTCTCCACACGATCTAGTCGATGGAGTATTTCTTCCTGTTCAGGAGGAGAAAATCGTGGTTGTGGCGCTTGATGCGGAACTGGAGGTCTGGGAGGTATTGGATACCCATGAGCTGAGTAGTCCGGTGGTCCCATGTTTCCATGTGCTCCGTCAGGGTAGCGCGCATTATATCTAGCCGACACCACATATGGGTCGCGCTCATAGCCGTAGTTGTATTGTGCTTGTGACGGTTCAAACGGGTTGTAAGCCGTTGGACCTGTGTAAGCTGGTATGGGTTGGTCATACCCAAATGGTGGCGAATTTCGTGCAGTAGGTGCGGAGTTCGCTTCTTGTATAGGACTTGAAGGTCCTTCTTCTTGTAGCGGCGGATAGTGGCTGCTACTAGAATGTCGAGGAGTACTGAAGTGGTTACCCCCTCCTCCTTGTGTAGACATACGAGCATTGGTCCTCCTACGCCTCGGCGGATCAGGTATAACTGGTTGTGCCGGTGGCGGAGGTGGTGGCGTAACTGCCTCAAAGCGTGAATCCTCAGAGGGATCCTGTGGATGTCTCGGTTGCGATGTCTGATGAGATGGTGTGTTGTACCACTCATGTCGGTCAAACAAGGCCATAAAGCTATCTGGGCCTTGATACTGCGGACCATGATATGAAGATCCATCAGATACTTCTATCGGATGCGTGGGCGTACCACGAGCTGGTTCAGTTGGATCCTCATCTTCCTCCATGGGATCTTCAGAAAAATGGTCTTGTGGTCCTAGTGGAACAAAACCTGAAGGTTCCTGTATGTAGTCAGCCGGGTTAAACTGAGCTACGTAGTATGGACTAGGGTCGTCGTAGTTCCGGTGCGAAACCGAACGTTGCAGAGGTATGAAGGAAGGTTGTGGGTTGTTGGGATTATTTTCTGAATCTGGCCCAAAGGAGTGCCGGTAGGATGGCGTCGAGCTGTGCGAAGTGGAATGCCTCGCTGGTTCGTATAAATCTCTTCGTCGTTGTGGCTCTTCGCTTCGTGTCATCGAAGGATGTCTTGTACCAGATGGTCCAGCTTCTTGATCGTGATGTGTCACGATTTCTCCTCGGCCTCTACGTCCCCTTCCTCTTCCTCGGAATATAACAGGTGGCATTTTCCTGCTTAAAACTTATTAAAAATCGAATCGAAAAATAAAGACAAAAAGGAGTATTAATCCGAATTTGTCCTAAGTTATTGTCTAGACTCAAGTATGTGCAATTGTGTCACTGAGATTAAACACAATGCCTAATGTGTTTAATTCACTCAATGTTGGCTCTGATACCAACCTGTCACACCCCTATTTCCACGTGTCTCACCGGTGGGCCCGGTGGGGGATTACCGTGACGATGTTGGCAACAATATAGTCAAACCACACAATTATATAATGCACAGCGGAAGCATAATTTAAATATATAATTTCAACCTCTGATTTGTAATATCAAAATGTATTACAGAAGTTGAATATCCACAGTGGATCGTAATTACAGATAAAGTATTGTTCCATTAGATACTGCAATCAAGCTTGCGAGGCTTATCCCGACGCTAGGGAGCTAATACCAGCCAATTACGTTTAGGTACCTGCACTTAATCTTTTTGGGGAAAATACGTCAGTTTACACTGGTAAATACATTCAACTGACACATTTGAAAATGTTTATTAAAATTGATTTGAATGCACAAGGCACAAACTCTTTTATAACTTGGGAAAATTCATAATGATCTTGTGAACGTTTTACATGTTCTTTTATGCGTTCAGTAGCCCGGGTCGTGCCGGGTTAAAGATTTATAGACACACCACGTTTGCCTAAAACCGTAGTACAGAAACCAACGGCTACGTCTTTTAGTTTTAATGTCGACACTTTATACCGGGTGTACGCCTACACCGGGATGTCGATGGTCGTGGCCATTTCGTAAAATGATGCCGAGGATATCCGGGACAACGGTCATTAAACCCCCCAAAGGCTTATAAGCAACAAAACTGTTTAAATGAGCCGATCATATTTAATCAATTAACCACCTAAGCGATGGAATTATATAATGCTCAATCAAGCGGTATTAATATACCGTAACCCAAGCCCATATAGGGGAAATAAGTCAAAAGTATTTACCTTTGCAAGTATTAATCCTTAATTTAGATCAAGTCACCGATAGCTTTTACTGGGGCTCCTAATCTGGAACGAAGGTTTTAATTAACCTCTTAGAATCCTAACGGTCCTTATATTAGCCGTAGCTTAAACCGGTTGATTCCGATATATAGATATGGTTAATTCGCACGAAAAGGCGAAAACCGAGAATGGAGTATGATTTGGACCCAACAAGTTCAGTGACTTGTTTTATATGGGTTTATAGTTCATACTCTGGACTTTGGGGTTCAAATAATATAATTTGACCCGTATCGGCTATTGCACGAAAACTAGTTCCATGAGCCGTACCGTGCGCGCAAATAGGCGAAACGGTTAACCATAAGAGTCGTACGCTTATTTCCTAAGTCAATATGCCTTAAAGGTATTTTGGTATCAGTAGGATACCTTCCGTAATGCCCGTAACGAGTTTAAGTTAGTATTATGCCCCGTAGGGGCTTTTCGGTCATTTTAAAGACTTTAAAAGGGATTTTCGAGTTCTACAGGAAATCTGAGTTTCCCGAACAGCTTAAAAAGCTTAAAATACTTTATTTATTATTTAAAACCAGTAGCAACTGGAATCGGGTCAAAAGACCTTGTAGAACTCCCGTTTTGGCCAAAAAGGGCATATTCGGTATTAACCGAACCGTAGCCATAACCGCAGGTTATGAGCAAGGTAAAAATTATTAAAAATCTTTAAAATTCCCAAAATATTATTTTACCACAGTGGGTAAAAGTTTTGGTGCCGAAAACTTGAGTTAGATGAGCGTTATGCTAATTGCGCCGTTAATTACAAAACTTTCTTAAAAGTGCGCCTTTTAGCATAACTCTCATTCCAGGGCTCGGATTGACGTGAAACTTCAGGGACATGCTTATAATTTAATAAGCAAGGTTTTGGTCCGTTCACGTGTCCGAAATACTCGTTTTAATTTTAAAAGGCCGTTACGGTCAACTTTTAGGCGAATGACGGAAATACGTAAAAGACTCGGATAACTCATGAACCGACCACAGAGGCTTAAACCAACATGTGACCTGGTCCTAAGAGAGTCCTAGGGTATATTTATACCTCACTAAAACGGGTCAGAACTGAAGTCAAAGCAAAAGTCAAACTTTTGCGACATTCGGCTCCGAACCGGTTCTATATAGTAAATGATCGATTCAAACGAGCGCAAACAAGTTTATATACTTATTACCATGATTTATGATTGTCAAAACAGGTTCCATAACATATATATTACAGATTATGCTTAAATCGCTAAAATAGCTTTCTGTTGACTTTTTAACCGCACGTTTGACTCGATAATTGACATAGTTAGAGTGGTGATCAGGGGGAACCATTTTAGAGGTTTAATACCCACATAAATACCAACTCATAACCATTTTTGATTCGTCATAAGACTGAATCATTTGCAAGACATTGCAATGACAACCGTTAGTTACGACGGTTGCGTTTATAGGCTATAACTATGGAAATGTGACACCACAAAGGGTTTGATCACTTACAGAGGTTGTGTTCTTGCTTATGGAACTTCAGAGAAGTCTTGAGAGCTTGAGAGATGATCAGTAGAAGTGTTTTTGAGTGTGTGAATGTTATGAGCCAAAGAGGCCTATTTATAGTCACACAAGACCCTCAAGATCATCACACAACATGCTATAACTGATCATGGATCATGGGCAGGTGTCCCTAAGGGGTATGGGTTGTGTAGGGGTCACCCATGCTGCCATAATTGATCAAATGATCGTTCAAGAGCTCAAAAGTCAAGAAGTTACAACCATTCTGCATCTGGGCGTCGTACGCGACCCGCATGGACATTCCATGCAGCTTTTACGCGGGTCGCCTGGGATCAGAAGATCAGACGCGTTATTGAGGAGGCTCGCGGCCCGCCTCAACTTATGTTGAAACCTTATGCGGGTCGCGTGAGGTTATATTTTCTGGATTTTCAAATCTTTTATAATGATTACAGAATCGGGCCATTAATAACGAAATCTTTCGTAATGATTCACCTGGCCTTTCGGTTCTGAAGGGGTAACTTTGCGGTTTGGCCCTCGGTTATTTACCGATAGGGGCCTTGTGTTAATTACCTGCATTATTTAGTCCCCGGTTTATTTATTAATTATTTTGGAAAGCCTTAACTTTCACTGTTGACGCTTTTAACCCTTCTTCTACGAATTCGATCGTATCTTTCTCGTTTCATATCGAAACTTCACGAAATTTATATATATTGTTTTAGTGAGGGTATAATACCGTTACAAAGTCTTGGGAACGTTAAAGGGTCACTCAGAGGTATTATTAAACATGTTGACACAGTTAACCCCTGTAGTTTGTAATCTCTCACTTTCTTCCGCGTTTTATATTTGTACGATCTATAATTTATTCGTTTGAAGGTTTAAGCATTATTTAGGGATACTATACAGTATATTACCCTTGTTGACATTTATAACCCTCGAATTTATATACTTTCAAGGTTTGTCAAAATTAGTCCTTTATTCATTATAGATGCCACGTGTAAACAAATGACACGTGTTAACACATCATTGGACACAAAAATTCGAGGTGTTACAGGTTACGATTAAGAATCGGTACCCGTTACCTAGGATTGATGATCTTTTTTATCAATTGCAAGGAGCTAGGTACTTCTCAAAGATAGATTTAAGATCCGGATACCATCAGTTGAAAGTACAAGAAGAAGACATACCTAAAACTGCTTTAAGAACCAGGTATGGACATTATGAGTTTACAGTCATGCCCTTTGGACTAACGAATGCACCCGCAGCATTCATGGACATGATGAATCGAATCTGTAAACCATATCTGGATAAATTTGTGATCGTTTTCATAGACGATATACTTATTTACTCCAAAAGTAAAAAAAAAACACTGTGAGCACTTACATGTACTCTTAACTTTGTTAAGAAAAGAAAAGCTTTATGCTAAATTCTCAAAGTGTGAATTTTGGCTGCAAGAAGTACAATTCTTAGGTCATGTGGTAAATCACGAAGGTATCCATGTGGATCCTGCTAAAATAGAAGCAATTACAAAGTGGAAAGTCCCACAAACAGCAATGGAGATAAGAAGTTTTCTGGGCTTAGCTGGATACTATAGACGATTTATCAAAGATTTTTCAAAGATAGCCGTATCTTTAACTAAGTTAACCTGTAAAGCTGTTAAGTTTGAATGGGGACCTAGACAAGAAGAAGCTTTTAAGATTTTAAAGCATAGATTGACGAATGCTCCAATCTTAGCTTTACCAGAAGGAACAGAAGACTTTGAAGTATATTGTGATGTTTCAAAATTAGGATATGGATGTGTGTTAATGCAACGCAAGAAGGTAATTGCGTATGCTTCTAGGCAATTGAAAAAGCACGAAGAGAATTATACGACTCATGATCTAGAATTAGGAGCCATAATCTTTGCCCTTAAGATCTGGAGACATTATCTGTATGGAAGTAAGTTTACTGTTTATACAGATCATAAGAGTTTAAGATATATATTTGGGCAAAAAGAATTAAACATGAGGCAAAGAAGATGGATGGAGATGCTGAGTGATTACAACCTTGATATTCAATATCACGAAGGAAAGGAAATGTAGTTGAAGATGCCTTAAGTCGTAAGTACCATGAGAAACAGAAACGAGTCCGTGCTCTGAGGATAAATCTACAAGTAGATTTAATGGCACAAATCAAAGAGGTTCAGAAAACAGCAATCAAAGACAATGCCGAAGGAATGAAAGGTTACCTAAAAGAACTAGAACAAGGAAATGATGGAATTTGGAAATTCCATAAGAAACGAATTTGGGTACCTAAGCAAGGAGAGTTAAGAAAGAAGATTTTAGAAGAAGCTCATAAATCTAGGTATACCATGCACCCAGGAAATAATAAGATGTACCAAGATTTAAGAAATAATTTCTGGTGGATAGGAATGAAAAAGGATATAGCGGAATATGTATCCAAGTGCTTAACTTGTTCACAAGTTAAGGCTGAACACCAGAAACCTTCAGGATTACTACAACAACTAGAAATGCCTGTATGGAAATGGGAACTCATAACAATGGATTTTGTTACTAAGTTACCAAAAACTAAATGAGGTAATGATGCAATTTGGGTAATTGTAGACCGATTAACCAAGTCAGCTCATTTCCTACCAATGAAAGAAACCTTTAGCATGGAAAGGTTAGCACAACTGTACGTGGACGAAGTAGTATCCCTACATGGAGTCCCACTCTCCATTGTATCGGATAGAGATAGTCGATTTACTTCTCATTTCTGGAAAAGTTTTCAGAAAGTAATGGGAACTCGACTAAATTTAAGTATTGCTTATCATCCACAGACAGACGGACAGAGTGAAAGGACAATACAAACTCTCGAAGACATGCTCCGAGCATGTGTAATTGACTTTGGTGGTAATTGGGATAGCCATTTACCATTAATTGAATTCTCCTATAATAATAGTTATCATTCAAGCATTGAAGCTGCACCATTCGAAGCACTGTATGGACGCAAATGCAGAACTCCAGTATGTTGGGCAGAAATAGGAGAAAGTCAATTATCAGGTCCTGAAATTGTACAAGAAACTACTGACAAGATAACTCAGATCAAGGAAAGATTGAAAACGGCTCGAGATCGTCAGAAGAGCTATGCAGATAATCGTCGCAAGCCTTTAGAATTCCAAGTAGGAGGTAAAGTACTTTTAAAAGTTTCTCCTTGGAAAGGAGTAGTACGATTCGGTAAGAAAGGGAAACTAAGTCCAAGGTACGTTGGACCATTCCACGTGATTCAACGAATAGGACCAGTAGCTTATCGTTTACAACTACCAGAAGAATTAGCTGGAGTACATGATGTATTCCATGTATCCAATCTCAAGAAATGTTTATCTGATGAATCCCTGGTAGTCCCTCTTCAGGATGTAGAAATAAACGAAAAGCTGAAATTCATAGAGAAACCATTGGCAATCGAAGATCGAAAAGTCAAGTTCCTCAAACATAAACGACTGGTGTTAGTCAAAGTCAAATGGAATTCAAAGAGAGGACCAGAATACACATGGGAGCTGGAATCAGAAATGAAGCGAAAATATCCTCATCTATTCCAATAAATCTCGAGGACGAGATTTTCTTAAGGTGGGGAGGATGTAACAACTGTCACTAAAACCCATAATTAGGATAATAATTATCCTATAAGAAGACCCTAATTAAGACACCCAAGTGATTTAGCATAAACCCTGAAATTTCCGGAATAATCGGAATCAGGATCAGGGCCCCTAAAACCTGAGGGGGGCAAACCCTAGTGAACGATTATCCTAAAAACCGCGTTGCACAATTCTGATTTGTTGAAACTGTTGATTCACCCAAGCTAGTCCCGAGCCTAGGCAGCCTATAACTAGACTGCTTAGCTTACGAACCGCAAAGGTTAAGCCTTACGGACCGTAAGCCTACCGGTCAGCCTTACGGACCGTAAGGGCTAAGTCATACGGTCCGTAAGAGAGGCGAAATTTTGGCTATAAATAGCCGACCTTGGCACTTAAACTGAGAACTAAACACGACGTAGAAATATCGTCTGTTTGTCGAATTACAAGCAATACAGTTCACAACACACACATACGATCACGAGGTGCTGCCGCAATCAGGGTAATAACTCGATCGCTATTACGATTCAACGTCCGATCGATTGTAACTATCCAATGATAGTCCGGGTTGTAACACCTCGAAAATTTACGTCCAATAATGTATTGACACGTGTCATAGACTTTGCATATGCGAAAACATACTTTAGAGGGACTAAAGTTGACAAACAGTGAAAATTATGGAACGTAAGGGTCCAAAGTGTCAACAATGGATAAATAGACTCTATGATAACCCTACATAATGTTTATAACCTTAAACGGATGGATCATGGATCATACGAAGCGGAAATTGCACGAAAGTGAGGAATTACAAACTGCAGGGGCTAAAAGTGTCAACATGTTGAATTTATACCTCTGAGTGAACTTTTGGCAGACCCGAAGATTTGAAATGCTAAAATATACTCACTAGAACATGTGGTAAAAGTTTCATGAAGTTTCGTTATCGTATGAGAAAGTTATGGCCAAAACCGTACTTGAAGGGTTAAAAGCGTCAACGTCGAATTTCATGGCTTTTCGGGTGAGCGCAAAGTTAACCGAGGACATTACCATGTTGGTAAATGTCCCAAGGTTCTTAGAAACCAAGTTTGAGGGTTTACGAGTCAAAATAATTAGCCGAAACAGTGCGTGCAAAGACAGGGACCAAAACTGCAACTTTGAATAAAAGTTTGGCAGCTGCAGACCTCAGACGGCCCGCCTGGGCTGCCTAAAGCGGGCCGCATGCCCCTGCCAGTATCAGAAATTCACGAATTTTGCATTCTGGTCCGAATTTTGAGTGCATAACAGCTGTGAGCACCTCTAAAACTCACCAATGGGTGGCCATGCATGTCTTGGACACTTGTGAGCTTCTTACAACATCTGCAACCTCCATAAATCAGATCATTTCTTCATTCTTGAGGCATTTGTGTTAGTAACAAGAACACATACAAACTTGCAAGAGCTCTCAAGGCATTCCAGGAGCAATCTGATCGTCAAGGCAGCCTCCTAGTCCTATCTAAGCTTCATTAGGACCTTTGTAAGCATTCATATCATTCTAAAATTCGTTCTAGCTTTGATTATTAGCCAAAAGTCAAACCGTTGTTCATACAGTTTGACTTTTCGATTAAACGATTTTGGCTCTGTCATTTCTCAAATTGAAACCACTTATAAGTTGGTATTTATGTGGGAAACAAACCCTCAAAAGGGTATTCTCTGATTCCCACTCTAAGCATGCTATTTGTCGAGTCAAAGTTGTTCTTAAAAAGTCAACAGAAATCGTTTTCGCGAAATATAGCTTAAATGGTAATGTAGAGGACATGCAATCAGTTTGATCATCAAAAATAACTTATAATGAATATAAGAATGTGTTTTATTATGATTAGCTCGACAATCTTTGGTATAAACTCGGATCGGAACCGAAAGTCCTATAAAACGACTTTTTCATTGACTCTCGATTCGGATCCACGCATGCATGTTTGAGATCTGTATTAGAGTATATTTTGACCATTTTTGTTTAAGTGTAACTCTCTGGAATTTTTACACCTTGAGTCTATGCTTAACTGATTCATATGCATGTTTCCGATTATGCTTAAAAATTGACTAATTTGCCCTTTTTGATATAAAACATGATTTTTGGAAAACTGAAAGAGTAGAAATCTGTATTTATGATTTATAAACTTGCACCGAAAATTTGAGATCAGTTGGTGGTCCAGATTTTGAGTTATGGCCGATATCGTAAAACTAAAGCCTTATGTTACATAATCGGCGCATTTAGCGTATAACCTATTTAAGGCCACTTTTTGATATAAAACTTTTTACCCGCTGATGTTATATAATATTTTGGGATTTTTGATGATTTTTATTTAATTTTTGGCTGATCGTATCATAGATCGCTAAGTTAATTCGGTTAATGCCGGTTTTGACCGTTTAAGCCATAAAATGAGTTTTATAAATCCTTTTGACCCCAAACCTTTTTCTACTGATTTTATTTGTTAAATAAAGTATTTTGAGCATTCTGGAAATATAAAAATCTCAGCTTTCTTTTAAAAACCCGGAAACGGCTCTAAATCACATTTTTAGCGTTTTTAGCGCATAGTAAGCGTTATACTCATATTAAACACATAAGATTCATACCTACTGATGTATTTAGCATATTTTCATATAATAACAGTAAGTATAAGTTTTTGAACCCAGATTTCCAGTTTTGACAGTTTTAGCCCATGTGAAATTACTAAAATACCCCTACGGTGCATAGTTTGATTTTAAATGTTAAGTTTTGTTTATGGGTCGTACCCTACTATTATAATATGTCAAACTAAGTATATTTACTGTATAAATCAGACCCGTAACTCAGATTCCCAATTTAACTCTTTTATAATCTTTTAAATGACCAAAATGCCCTTATAAGGCATAAATTGAGTATAAATTCATTCGGGGCATAATAGAACATAACTTACTGATATTATATCATATTTAAAGCATATTATCTCAGGGAACTTTCATATGACTCTTTTGGCTACCCGTAACGCCCTTTTAGCGTTCGGTTCGGTTTATGTAACTAGTTTGCATAAATTGATCGAAACGGGTCAAACGTTAACATTTTTGTCTCAAAATCCAGAATGTATTTAGTATACCCATATTATACAAGTATTCAAACTTGTTGGGTCTAAATCACATTCTATCCGGTCTTTCGCTTAATCGTGCGCTTGTACCGTATCGTCCTTAAAACTAACCGGTCAAAACTTAGGCTTAAATAAAGACCCGTTAGGAATCTAATAGGTTATTATAAACCTTTGTTCCAGAATAGGAGGCCCGGTAAAAGCTACCTACACTAGCCAATTGTGATTCATACTTACTCAGGTAAATACATTTTGACTTATTTTCCCTATACGGGCTTGGGGTACGGTATATAGAATACCGCTTGATCGAGCGTACAAATCCTGCACCCTTGGGTGTTCAGTTGGAATAGTTTGTTCGGCTCGTTTAAACAGTCTTGTTTTACTTTAAGCATTTGGGGGGTTAATGACCGTGTCCCGGATATCATTGGCATTATCTTACGAGATGGCCACGACCAGAGCACGGGGTGTAGGCGTACACCCGTCGTGTATAACTCTTTAATGTGGTGTGTCTATTAATCTTTAACCCGGACAAGATCCCGGGCTACCAAACTTACGAGTAGCATGTAATTCGTTCACAAGTTTATATTGCATAATTATCCCAAGTTATAAAAATATTTTATGCCATGTGCATTTAAATAAATTTTCAATCATTTTCAAAATGAGTCAGTTAATTTGTATTTACCAGTGTAAACTGGCGTATTTTCCCAAAAGGTTAAGTGCAGGTGCTACACGTACTAGGCTGGCTGTCTCCTAGAGCGTCCACAATAGTCTCGCAAGCTCGGACGACAATAAAACTGTTGAACATTTATCTTATTTTATTTGATCCGCCTATGGATCCGTTTCAACTATTCGTGATATTTAAATATTACATTTTATTTAAAGTTGAAATGAATCTATTTCTGCTTCCGCTGTGCATTATTATATTGTGTTGTTTGTCTATGACGATGCCAACTACGTCACCATACCCCACACCGGGCCCACCAGTGACACGTGGAAATCGGGGTGTGACAGGTTGGTATCAGAGCCAACACTGAGTGAATTAAACACTAGTCCTTTGTGTTTAATCTCAGTTACACAATTGCACATTCCTCGATTTTCGAGTCTAGACAAAGAACTTAGGAAATGTTCAAATTCCTTTTATTTTTCTAACTTTGTCTTATATATTTTGTTGTGCCACTTGTTTGATTTTTTGACAGGTTCAAGATGCCGCCACGTGTACGAGGAAGGGGACGAGGAGCATTCGCCACCTCTCATGACCATGAGGCAGGGCCTTCGCATAGGCGAGCCCCATCAGCATCCCATAACACTGATGCCCGAGATCTTTGGAGATCGTTCGCTGAACCCGCTAGGCACTCACTGAGTACCTCACCTTCCCTACCCCACTCTTTGGGCCTCATTCTGAAAATGAGCCCCACAACTCCCATGGGTCCTTCATTCCTCTGCCCCAGTCACCTTATGACTACCCAGCACCCGTCTATCAGGGCCTGTACAACCCTGATGCCTACTTGGAAGAACCAGTGGGTCATAACCCACTCGGACCTGAAGACCACTTCTCGGGTGGCAATGAGATGGAGGTCGATGAGGACACCGATCCCTTCCATGCCGCCGTCCGGCACACCGAACCACCCCATTGAGATATCCGATGGGTCACCGTTCAGGGGATCACCTTACAATGGTCCCGATAGTTTCGAGGAGAGATTCAAGCAGCACGACTGGGTTTTTACCCCTAGCTACCATAACTCTCCCATGCACCAGTCCTACCACAGCTCTCCTGTGCACTCACAGCATCACTCCCAGCAGCAGCTTCAGCAGCAGCCTCAGCAGCAGGATCCTTCTGAGGGATTCTGGCGCGACGTGGTCACTCCGCCGCCGCCACCACCGCCGGTTTTGCCTCCTCCGCCTCAGAGGCCAAGGAGGAACACGCGTATGTCTACGCGAGGAGGGATACGCATTGGCACCCCTCGACATTCAGGTAGCAGCCGCTACTCTCCGCTTCACGAGGAGTTAGAGATGGGAGAATCTCAGCATCCCGTCTCAGAGGTGACTTCTGCGCCTATTGCGCCACTGCCACCGCAAAACTTTGGAGAGCCAATCCCTGCGTATGCTAGCGCAGCACAGTTCAACCCTTTCGAGCCGACTTTTCCCCCAGGCTATGACTTCACAGGGGATCCCTACTGGATAGCTTCGAGCTTCAACCCTCTCAATCAGGAGAGTACTTTTGGAGGTCCCTGGGCTACGGGACAATCTACTTTTGGATTCCCACCGCATGGATACCAGCAGCCGCAACCTTCTCAACCACCGCAGTATCAGCCACCGCCGCCGGCGCTGATGATGTCGCCACCGCAAGTCCAAGAGATCCTTCAGGGGATAAACGACGTGCGGCGTGAACTGCGACATGAACTGCGAGAAGATCGCCGACATAACCGCCGAATGTTTAAGAAGATGGTTGACTTGATCAAGGGTAAGGGTAAGAAGGATTATTAAATCCTTTGTTTGTTAGCTCATTTACTCATGTCCCTGCGCGGACATTTATTCCTGTACTCTGCTCCTGCGTGAGCATATTTCTCTTGTTCTACCCCTGCGTGGGTATGTTGTTTCTGTTCAACCCCTGCGTGGGTTTGTTTTGTTGTTTTGTTTGTTTGTTATTTGATTAGCCCCTGCGTGGACATGTTATTTGACTAAAAGTCCCGTTTAGGGAAAAGTTGTACTAGTTTACTTTATTTAAAATGGTTAATTTAAGTTTTTCATTTTATATGCATGAACAAATATACAAATAAAAGAAAAATATCAAATGTTATTTTGATTTACCATTATAATAAGAATCTTAAAAAGGTAAAACCTTGCCTGAATGTCTTATTAAAAGGCCTGGCCAATATGGTAAAACCTGGTTAAAAAGATTCAAATCTCTGTTAACATCTGTGAACATGTTAGCATTCTTGGCTAAGCGTGATCTGTAAAATCACACAAGCCACCCTTTTTATAAATTATCCACAGATTATATCTGTATACAAGTCTGATTATGACTTGATACCTACGGGTTATGACTATGTCATATAAAACAAAAAGGCAGTTGTGGTTTATGACTCCCTGCCTAGTAAAGGATTATTTGTTTAATTATACAAATTTAATCCTATAAAAATCTAAATTTAAAATTTAGAAGTTGTCCGAAGTGACTACGCCTATTGTGCCAATATATAAATTTCATTCTATGATATAGTTGCTAATAAAAGTGCTGAATGAAATTAAATAAATTAACTATTATGGTTTTTAATACCATGGTTAATAAATCGTCAAGAACGATAATACGGTTAGGTTTCTAAATAGACCTTGTCCTTACTTTATTGTAGCTTAAAGCTACATGGCAAAATCGGAAGAAGCAAACAGTCGTTCTGAGGAACACTCTGATAACACAAAAATTCATGTAACTGGTGCGGAACTGCAAGCACTGGTAGAAAATGCTGTTGCCAAAGCTATTGATAGGCAATTCAGAGAATCGAGCGGGACTCGGAGTAGGACCCGAACTGTATCGCATGTCAAGCCCAAGACTCATTCTGAGGCGCATAGTAAGCCGCCTTCTAAGAAAGATGAGCCGAAAAAGAATGATGAGGATAATCACTCCTCCAACCACAGCAGTATCCCGAAACAGGAGATCAAGCAGAAGCATGATACGCACAGTAAGTCCTGTACGTATAAATATTTCATCTCATGCAAACCCAGAGATTTTACTGGGGAGAAAGGAGCGGTCGACTGTATGACGTGGTTAGATGAGATGGATACGGTTGTTGATATCAGCGGGTGTGCTGATCGGGACGTAGTAAAGTACGTGTCCCAGTCATTTAAAGGAGATGCTCTAGCATGGTGGAAATCGCTCCTACAAGCTGCCGGTAAGGCCACACTGTACGATATGTCATGGGATCAGTTTGTAGCCCTGATCAAAGAAAATTTCTGCCCACAACACGAAGTCGAGAGGATAGAATCAGATTTCGTATCTCTAGTGATGAAGAACCTCGACTGTAAGGCATATCTCACCACCTTTAACACTTTATCTCGATTAGTGCCATATTTGGTGACCCCAGAGCCGCGAAGGATCGCCCGCTTCATTGGGGGTTTGGCACCAGAGATCAAAGCGAGTGTTAAAGCCTCGAGGCCTACGACATTCAGATCAGTAGCTGATCTATCCCTCTCCCTCACTCAGGATGTGGTCAGATTAAGAGCTATTAAGAGCTTGGAGGAAAACAAAAGGAAACGTGAGGACGATACCTCACGAAGATCGGAGAAAAGACACCGAGGGAACAACGACCATAGGAAAGGGTCGGGATTCAAGAAGGGAGATCATCAGTCGGGTGAGAAACCCAGGTGTAAGGTTTGTAGGAAGCATCATTTTGGGAGATGCAGGCAGGAGTCTAGATCTCAATCTCAGCGGAAATTATGTGGGATTTGTAAGTCCCCGGATCATAAGGCATTAGATTGCAAGAGACTAAAGGATGCAACTTGTTATGGTTGCAACGAGAAAGGGCACATCCGGCCTAATTGCCCATAGAATGCCAAGAAAGCCGATGAGGGAAAGAAGACCAATGCGAGAGTCTTCAGAATGGACGCCAAGGAAGCAATTCAAGATGATAACGTCATTACAGGTACTTTTCTTGTAACTGATGTTTTTGCTAGGGTTCTATTTGATTCAGGAGCGGATAAATCGTTTGTAGATGATAAATTTTGTAAATTGTTAAACCTACCTGTTAAAACCTTAAGTGTGAAGTATGAGGTGGAACTAGCCGATGGAACTATAGAAACCGCCTCGACTGTTTTAGATGGATGTGTTATATCCATTAGGAATCATTCTTTCCCGTTATCTTTGCTTCCCTTTAAGCTAGCCGGATTCGACATAGTGATAGGCATGGATTGGTTATCGCGTAACCAAGCCCAGATTGTGTGAAACAGAAAGCAAGTGGTAGTGAAGACCCCGTCTGGTGAGTCACTCACTATCCAGGGAGATACCCAGCATGGATTGCCGGAGCAAGTGTCCATGCTCAAGGCATCCAGATGTCTACAGAAGGGATGTGTCATTTATATGGCACAAGTTACCATTGATGAGCCGAAGCCGAAGATTGAAGATATCCCTGTCATCTCAGAATACCCTGAGGTATTCCCTGAAGAACTACCTGGTTTGCCACCGGATAGGCAAGTGGAGTTTCGAATAGACATCATTCCAGGTGTGGCGCCTGTAGCAAGAGCACCATATAGATTGGCACCAACGGAGATGAAGGAGTTGAGAACGCAGTTAGATGATCTGTTAGCTAAAGGTTTTACTAGACCTAGCTCGTCTCCTTGGGGAGCGCCAATCTTGTTCGTTAAAAAGAAGGATGGATCGATGCGTCTGTGCATCGATTACCGTGAGCTTAATAAGGTCACTATCAAGAATAGGTATCCGTTACCCAGGATCGACGATCTGTTCGATCAGTTGCAAGGAGCAAGCTACTTCTCAAAGATCGATTTGAGGTCAGGTTATCATCAGTTGAAGGTCAAGGATGAAGATGTGCACAAGACAGCGTTTAGGACTCGATATGGACATTACGAGTTCCTAGTGATGCCGTTTGGGCTCACTAACGCACCAGCCGCATTCATGGATCTCATGAATCGTGTCTGCAAGCCTTATTTGGATAAATTTGTCATCGTCTTTATTGACGACATCCTTATCTACTTGAAGAACCAAGCTGACCATGAGAAACACCTTCGTTGTATTCTCAAACTTCTGCATCAAGAGAAACTTTATGCCAAATTTTCGAAGTGTGAATTTTGGCTTCGAGAAGTCCAATTTCTTGGACATGTGGTAAGTGAGCGTGGTATCCAAGTAGATCCCACTAAAGTAGAAGCAGTTATGAATTGGCAGGAGCCAAAGACGCCTACCGAGATTCGAAGTTTCCAGGGATTGGCAGGATACTATAGGCGATTTATCGAGAACTTTTCAAGGATTGCTGCGCCCCTAACTTCGTTGACTCGTAAGAAGATTAAGTATGATTGGGGCCCTAAGCAGCAGGAATCCTTCGACATTCTGAAGAAGAAGTTGAGCAATGCACCAGTGTTGACATTGCCTGATGGTATAGAAGATTTTGTGGTGTACTGTGATGCGTCACATACTGGTATGGGCTGTGTACTCATGCAGAGAGGCAAGGTCATTGCCTACGCTTCTCGACAGCTCAAGGTGCACGAGAAAAACTACACCACCCACGATTTGGAATTGGGTGCCGTTGTATTTGCTTTGAAATTATGGAGACATTACTAGTATGGAACCAAGTGTATAATTTATTCGGATCACAAGAGTCTTCAACATTTGTTCAATCAGAAGGAATTGAACATGCGTCGGAGGCGATGGATGGAAACTTTAAATGATTATGACTGTGAGATAAGATACCATCCAGGCAAGGCAAATGTGGTTGTCGACGCCTTAAGCAGGAAAGAAAGAGTGAAACCGATCAGAATCAATGCCAAACGCATTGAAATAAGAAATAATTTAAACGAAAGGGTGTTAGCTGCACAGAAGGAAGCTGTGTTGGAAGCTAACTATCCTGAAGAGAAATTAGGAGTAACTGAGGAGCAGTTATCCTACGACAAAGATAGAATGCTAAGACTAAACGGACGAATATGGGTTCCAGTTTATGGAGGACTTCGGGAAGTTATCCTCCAGGAAGCCCACAGCTCTAAATATTCCGTTCATCCTGGAGCTGATAAGATGTACCAGGATTTAAAAGCAAACTACTGGTGGATTGGTTTGAAAAAGTTCGTAGCTGAGCATGTGACTAAATGTTTGACTTGTGCGCAAGTCAAAGCTGAGCATCAGAAGCCGTCAGGTTTGCTTCAACAAGCTGAAATTCCCACATGGAAATGGGAAATGGTGACAATGGATTTCATCACCAAGTTGCCCAAGACGAAAAAGGGAAATGACACCATATGGGTCATAGTAGATAGACTGACTAAGTCAGCTCGTTTTCTACCCATCAAAGAAACGTATAGCTCCGATATGTTAGCTCAATTATACGTCGATAAGATTGTAGCGTTGCATGGTATACCTGTATCTATTATCTCCGATAGAGATACTAGATATACATCGCATTTTTGGAAGAGTTTCCAACAAGCTTTGGGCACTCGTTTGAATTTTAGTACGGCTTATCATCCTCAGACTGATGGTCAGAGTGAGCGTACTATTCAAACTTTGGAAGACATGCTTCGTGCATGTGCGATCGACTTGGGTGGTAGTTGGGATAAGAACCTACCACTGATTGAATTCTCCTACAACAATAGCTACCATTCCAGCATAAAAGCAGCGCCTTTTGAGGCCTTATATGGTAGAAAGTGTAGATCGCCCATCTGTTGGGCAGAAGTTGGAGATGTCCAACTGTCAGGACCAGATATCGTCTTTGAGACAGATCGTGCAGATTCGCGATCGTTTGAAAGCTGCCAGGGATAGGCAGAAAAGTTATGCGGATCCAAAGCGCAAAGATTTTCACTTCGAAGTAGGTGATAAAGTGTTGCTCAAAGTATCGCCCTGGAAAGGGGTGATGCGATTTGGAAAGAAAGGCAAGCTAAGCCCGAGATACATAGGACCTTTCGAGATCATCGAACGTGTCGGGCAGTTGCTTATAAGTTAAACTTGCCTGAAGAACTTAGTGCTATTCATAATGTGTTCCACATCTGTAATTTGAAGAAGTGTTTCGCTGACGAATCACTGGTTACACCGCATACAGATATACACATAGACGAGAGTCTGAAGTTCGTGGAAAAACCATTGTCGATCGAGGATCGACAGGTGAAGAAGCTTCGAAGGAAGCATGTACCTATTGTCAAGGTCAAATGGGATGCCCGTAGAGGTCCCGAATATACGTGGGAAGTGGAATCCACGATGAAAGAGAAATATCCTCATTTGTTTCAGTAAATCTCGAGGTCGAGATTTCTTTTAAGGGGGTGAGGATGTAACACCTCGAAAATTTACGTCCAATAATGTATTGACACGTGTCATAGACTTTGCATATGCGAAAACATACTTTAGAGGGACTAAAGTTGACAAACAGTGAATATTATGGAACGTAAGGGTCCAAAGTGTCAACAATGGATAAATAGACTTTATGATAACCCTACATAATGTTTATAACCTTAAACGGATGGATCATGGATCATACGAAGCGGAAATTGCAAGAAAGTGAGGAATTACAAACTGCAGGGGCTAAAAGTGTCAACATGTTGAATTTATACCTCTGAGTGAACTTTTGGCAGACCCGAAGCTTTGTAATGCTAAAATATACTCACTAGAATATGTGGTAAAAATTTCATGAAGTTTCGTTATCGTATGAGAAAGTTATGGCCAAAACCGTACTTGAAGGGTTAAAAGCGTCAACGTCGAATTTCATGGCTTTTCGGGTGAGCGCAAAGTTAACCGAGGACATTACCATGTTGGTAAATGTCCCAAGGTTCTTAGAAACCAAGTTTGAGGGTTTACGAGTCAAAATAATTAGCCGAAACAGCGCGTGCAAAGACAGGGACCAAAACTGCAACTTTGAATAAAAGTTTGGCAGCTGCAAACCTCAGGCGGCCCGCCTGGGCTGCCTAAAGCGGGCCGCATGCCCCTGCCAGTATCAGAAATTCGCGAATTTTGCATTCTGGTCCGAATTTTGAGTGCATAACAGCTGTGAGCACCTCTAAAACTCACCAATGGGTGGCCATGCATGTCTTGGACACTTGTGAGCTTCTTACAACATCTGCAACCTCCATAAATCAGATCATTTCTTCATTCTTGAGGCATTTGTGTTAGTAACAAGAACACATACAAACTTGCAAGAGCTCTCAAGGCATTCCAGGAGCAATCTGATCGTCAAGGCAGCCTCCTAGTCCTATCTAAGCTTCATTAGGACCTTTGTAAGCATTCATATCATTCTAAAATTCGTTCTAGCTTTGATTATTAGCCAAAAGTCAAACCGTTGTTCATACAGTTTGACTTTTCGATTAAACAATTTTGGCTCTGTCATTTCTCAAATTGAAACCACTTATAAGTTGGTATTTATGTGGGAAACAAACCCTCAAAAGGGTATTCTCTGATTCCCACTCTAAGCATGCTATTTGTCGAGTCAAAGTTGTTCTTAAAAAGTCAACAGAAATCGTTTTCGCAAAATATAGCTTAAATGGTAATGTAGAGGACATGCAATCAGTTTGATCATCAAAAATAACTTATAATGAATATAAGAATGTGTTTTATTATGATTAGCTCGACAATCTTTGGTATAAACTCGGATCGGAACCGAAAGTCCTATAAAACGACTTTTTCATTGACTCTCGATTCGGATCCATGCATGCATGTTTGAGATCTGTATTAGAGTATATTTTGACCATTTTTATTTAGGTGTAACTCACTGGAATTTTTACACCTTGAGTCTATGCTTAACCGATTCATATGCATGTTTCCGATTATGCTTAAAAGTTGACTATTTTGCCCTTTTTGATATAAAACAATATTTTTGGAAAAGTGAAAGAGTAGAAATCTGTATTTATGATTTATAAACTTGCACCGAAAATTTGAGATCAGTTGGTGGTCCAGATTTTGAGTTATGGCCGATATCGTAAAACTAAAGCCTTATGTTACATAATCGGCGCATTTAGCGTATAACCTATTTAAGGCCAATTTTTGATATAAAACTTTTTACCCACTGATGTTATATAATATTTTGGGATTTTTGATGATTTTTATTTAATTTTTGACTGATCGTATCATAGGTCGCTAAGTTAATTCGGTTAATGCCGGTTTTGACCGTTTAAGCCATAAAATGAGTTTTATAAATCCTCTTGACCCCAAACCTTTTTTTACACCTTGAGTCTATGCTTAACCGATTCATATGCATGTTTCCGATTATGCTTAAAAGTTGACTATTTTGCCCGTTTTGATATAAAACATGATTTTTGGAAAAGTGAAAGAGTAGAAATCTGTATTTATGATTTATAAACTTGCACCGAAAATTTGAGATCAGTTGGTGGTCCAGATTTTGAGTTATGGCCGATATCGTAAAACTAAAGCCTTATGTTACATATTCGGCGCATTTAGCGTATAACTTATTTAAGGCCACTTTTTGATATAAAACTTTTTACCCACTGATGTTATATAATATTTTGGGATTTTTGGTGATTTTTATTTAATTTTTGGCTGATCGTATCATAGGTCGCTAAGTTAATTCGGTTAATGCCGGTTTTGACCGTTTAAGCCATAAAATGAGTTTTATAAATCCTTTTGACCCCAAACCTTTTTCTACTGATTTTATTTGTTAAATAAAGTATTTTGAGCATTCTGGAAATATAAAAATCTCAGCTTTCTTTTAAAAACCCGGAAACGGCTCTAAATCGCATTTTTAGCGTTTTTAGCGCATAGTAAGCGTTATACTCATATTAAACACATAAGATTCATACCTACTGATGTATTTAGCATATTTTCATATAATAACAGTAAGTATAAGTTTTTGAACCCAGATTTCCAGTTTTGACATTTTTAGCCCCTGTGAAATTACTAAAATACCCCTACGGTGCATAGTTTGATTTTAAATGTTAAGTTTTGTATATGGGTCGTACCCTACTGTTATAATATGTCAAACTAAGTATATTTACTGTATAAATCAGACCCGTAACTCAGATTCCCAATTTAACTCTTTTATAATCTTTTAAATGACCAAAATGCCCTTATAAGGCATAAATTGAGTATAAATTCATTCGGGGCATAATAGAACATAACTTACTGATATTATATCATATTTAAAACATATTATCTCAGGGAACTTGCATATGACTCTTTTGGCTACCCGTAACGCCCTTTTAGCGTTCGGTTCGGTTTATGTAACTAGTTTGCATAAATTGACCGAAACGGGTCAAACGTTAACATTTTTGTCTCAAAATCCAGAATGTATTTAGTATACCCATATTATACAAGTATTCAAACTTGTCGGGTCTAAATCACATTCTATCCGGTCTTTTGCTTAATCGTGCGCTTGTACCGTATCGTCCTTAAAACTAACCGGTCAAAACTTAGGCTTAAATAAAGACCCGTTAGGAATCTAATAGGTTATTATAAACCTTTGTTCCAGAATAGGAGGCCCGGTAAAAGCTACCTACACTAGCCAATTGTGATTCATACTTACTCAGGTAAATACATTTTGACTTACTTTCCCTATACGGGCTTGGGGTACGGTATATAGAATACCGCTTGATCGAGCGTACAAATCCTGCACCCTTGGGTGTTCAGTTGGAATAGTTTGTTCGTCTCGTTTAAACAGTCTTGTTTTACTTTAAGCATTTGGGGGGTTAATTGACCGTGTCCCGGATATCATTGCCATTATCTTACGAGATGGCCACGACCAGAGCACGGGGTGTAAGCGTACACCCGTCGTGTATAACTCTTTAATGTGGTGTGTCTATTAATCTTTAACCCGGACAAGATCCCAAGCTACCAAACGTACGAGTAGCATGTAATTCGTTCACAAGTTTATATTGCATAATTATCCCAAGTTATAAAAATATTTTATGCCATGTGCATTTAAATAAATTTTCAATCATTTTCAAAATGAGCCAGTTAATTTGTATTTACCAGTGTAAACTGACGTATTTTCCCAAAAGGTTAAGTGCAGGTACTACACGTACTAGGCTGGCTGTCTCCTAGAGCGTCCACAATAGTCTCGCAAGCTCGGACGACAATAAAACTGTTGAACATTTATCTTATTTTATTTGATCCGCCTGTGGATCTGTTTCAACTATTCGTGATATTTAAATATTACATTTTATTTAAAGTTGAAATGAATCTATTTCTGCTTCCGCTGTGCATTATTATATTGTGTTGTTTGTCTATGACGATGCCAACTACGTCACCATACCCCACACCGGGCCCACCAGTGACACGTGGAAATCGGGGTGTGACACGGGTGCTGCTCAAATTGAACGAGCATTTTACGGTGAAAAGATCATGTAATAAAAGACTTCCGCTGTCGCATAGATCAGATACCACGGGATTTCTGTCCCGCGGCCCCAGGAACGGGTCAAACCGGGCCGGGGGCCGTGACATAAAAACACACCCCAGAACCTAAAAACACACCCCCAGAACCTAAAAACACACCCCCAGAACCTGAAACACCATATTTTCTACCATATACCATTCATCTTACAAACGCCAAAATCCCCAAAACATCAAGCACAACTACCCAAAAAACTCCATATTTTCTACTATATACCATTCATCTTAGAAAACGCCAAAACACTCAAACATCAAAGATTCCAAAAAAAAACGACGGTTCTTTTAGATACACTATTTCCTCAGTAAAACGCCAAAAATACCAAATATCGTTTCTTGTATATTCAAATATTGTTCTACGCCAAAGTTTCGGATAATGCATTCTTCCCTGAGGTGGTGTGACTCAAATAACATTTTGCTGCATAAGATGGACAAATCATAAACAAAAAGATGTTGGGGTTAGACTTATGTCATTTTCTGTGTTTTGTTCTTGATGAATATTATAATGTCATGAAAAGGCGAATGACACTGATGAGTTGTTTGAAGATACATATTCAAACAAAAAACTCATGTCAGTTTGTCTTTCCATGTTTGAAGATATATATTATTCATTTTATGTCTAATTATATTTACCAAAATATTTACATGTTTCTTAGGTGAAAAGTGGAATTTTGGTTCGGTTTTCGAAAATTATATAAAATAGATGCAAAATATTCACGCAAGTAGGTAAATGGTGGAATTTTCATCCTAACCATTACAAGTGCCTATCTTAACACAAGATCACTCAAGCATTTGGTTAGTTTGGTGTCTTTGTTTGGTTTTGGCGAATTAGCCCAAACGGGTCAAACAAATGCGTGAGCATGAACTAGAAGTAAAAGACATGAATGTAAAAGATAATGTAAATGTTAGAAGTTAGGTACGACATGAATGTAAATTGTTAGAAGTTAGACAAGACATGAATGTAAATTGTTAGCAGTTAGTGTATTAGTTTAGTCATATAATAAAGAGTTAGACGATATTAAGTTAGACGTTTTAATAATTGATCATGGTTAGTAATGTAAAATGGAAATGACATAATTAAATATTAAAAAAAAACGTGTAAAAGAAAAACCCAAGATTGGTCCTTATTTTGGTGATGCACCATCTTTGTTTACCATGGTAAACA
This sequence comes from Helianthus annuus, assembly GCF_002127325.2. NCBI lineage: Eukaryota > Viridiplantae > Streptophyta > Magnoliopsida > Asterales > Asteraceae > Helianthus > Helianthus annuus. The sequence goes on from NC_035446.2 coordinate 3,758,090, forward strand.
TTTGGTGACATTTCGTGAGGATTTATCCACTATGGGGAAGTATGAAAACACAAATAAAAACAAGAAGAAGAGAAGAAGGTGAAAGGATATGGAACTCACTTTCAAGAGAAATAAATAGTTTTTTGAGAATTGGCTAAGAAAAGTGGTGGAATGAGTGTGGTATTTATAGGTGAGAGATTTTGTTTATGTTAGTGCATGTATCTGTCGACTTCATCTTGTATCAAGTCTTAGATTAGAATGTTTAGATCAAGACACGTTTTACGAGAAAATAGCAGAATTAAGTGACATGTAGGCTGATTCCGCTTGAAATGACATCTAATCATTTCAAGCGAAACCACAAGTTCTAATTCCGCTTGAACAGGTATTGTCAGATTTCGCTTGAGTTGCTGATTTCGCTTGAGCATGTTCAAGCGAAATCAGAACCAGTATAAATAGGGAATGTATTGTTCAGGCGGAATCAGTTGTACGAGTTGTGATCGATTGTGAATTTCCATACCGACGTGCTGCCGGTGTGAGATTTGGATGTAATCAGTGTAAAATCAATATAATCAGTGTTTAAAGTGTATTGCAAGCTGTTTCGAACTCAGTTTCTTGTTTTCCGCACCTGAAACTGTTTCAAACTCCTCTGAACGACTCGTTCGGGTCGAAACTCGATCCTACAGCATCAGAGCTTAGGAGGAGGAGTTCTATACGATTCAGCTGGAAAATCTCTGTTTTTCTACACTTTCTTTCAAAAGTGCAAGATTTCATGGTTAAAATTGGATCAAATTTTCACAGAATGTGTTAAACTACAAACTAACAAACCCTTGAAATTTTCATGCTAAAATTCGGACTAAAAATGGATAAAATTGATGTTCGAAGGGTTCTGCTTGAATCGGATTTCTTGTGATTCCGCTCGAGTTTTCTGACTGATTCCGCTCCAGAGTACCAAAGTCAGAGATTCCGCTTCAAAAATTCTGTGATTCCGCTCCAGTTGATCTATTCTGCTTGAAATATTTCAAGAGAAATCAGTGACCTTGCTTGAAAGCTGATTCTGCTCCAAGATTATTCTTATTCTGCTTGAATTTCAAGCGGAATCAGGATTAGTGTTGTTATTTTATTATTCCGCTTGAAACTTTAAAATTTGATTTCGCTTGAAGTTCATTGTTTGTAGGTATTCCGCTTGAAAGGCAGAGTTAGTATTCCGCTTGAATTTGTTTGTTGGCATATTTCACTTGAAACTGATTTTCATCATGGGTGACGATTTCTACAACGCGTTCGCCACATCTTTGGTTACTCCAGCTTCGATTGCTCAAAACATGAACCTGGAAAACGAAACCGGGACACCACAAAAACCCCCAAAGCTAGTGAGCATTGAAGAATATTACGGATGGAAGGATCGTTTCGAAAACTGGGTTCAGGCCAATCATCTTAGATCATGGGAGTGTATTTTGAAGAGATATGTGCTACCACGTACTGAGCTTTAAACGGAAAAACAAATCTCAGAATTTAGTGACCAAGAACGAGAAATGTATCGTGCTGAAAAGATGATGATAAGTTTGCTTCAACAAGCTATCAAAGAAGACATTTTGTATTGCTACAACATGATAAGACTTCAAAGTCAACCTGGGATGCTCTTAAAGTCAAGTTTGAGGGTAGTGAACACATGATTAAAAGTAAGAAGGCATTGCTTAAAAAAGAATTCGATTTATTCACAAGTTTGCCTGAAGAAGATACTGCCACTTAGTGCGATCCATGTCGATGCTTAGTATAACAAAAGATCGTGAAGAGTGGGTGGACAAGTTAGCTGATGCGTTACCGCAAAAAGAGTGGGGAACTTACTTGATGATCTTGAAAAACACCGGAGTTTATGATGGGTTAACAATTTCTCAGTTCATCGAGAAAATTGAAGGTCAAGATCTGGAACAGCAGAAGATTGCTAGGATGACCAATCCGAGTGGTCAACAAGATGTTAAAATGTACTACAAAGGCGGTGTTCCAGAAGTTGAGAGAAGCCCAAAGATTCAAACTGCTTTTAGTGCTGGTGACTCATTTGAAAAAGTTGATCAAAGTTCAAACAAAAGCAGTGGTTTCTCTTCATATCCGAGTGTTAATCCCAAGAGTTCATCTGAAAGTTTTCATTATCAAAGCTCAAAAACTGGAAATGGTTGTGTGATCCAATGCAACATTGCTCTAAATCTTCCTGATGGTCAAAGTTTTTCAGAATAAGTCGCGAAAGATCACATGGCATTACTTGGTTCCGTGCTTCTATCTTATGAAGGATTGGTTGCAGGACGGATCGGGAATCCTATGATGGACATCAAATGGTGTCTAGCTAGTGTCCTTAGGAGAGCAGAAAAGTTTAAATTGATTACTAGAAGAAATGACTTTCTTGATGCACATGTTTCTACTTTAGGTTTTGATAAATCTAAAGTTACTTGTTTTAAATACAGGGAGAAAGGCCATTTCAAACGGGAATGCAAGAATAGAGAGGCGAATGATGCAAAGAATCCATTCGGAAAATATGACTACTACCGGAAAGCCATATACCAACAAGTTGGTCAACAACAACAACAAGAACCACAAGTGGCTCATGGTAGAAAAGTGATAGAGGATTCAAAGAGAGGATGTCTGGTAAATAAAGAAAACTTTAACTGGAATTTTCAGGATGATGAAAGGCTACCAGAAGGTTTTAGGTGGGATATGTTTATAGATGAGAAAGGAGATTTCAAAGCCTTCATTGCCAAGATTGTGAAAGAACCAGACATGTTCACCGAGTGGATGAAGTCTATGGGAGTTAGTGTGAAGAATGATGATGAAAAATCTGTTTCATCAGAAGAATGCTCACTGAGTTCAGATAAAAGTGTACAAAGTGATGAAAGTTCAGAAAGAGAAGTTGTCTTTGATCAAACACCATCTGATTCTGGTTCTTCGGAAGATAGTTCTGACAAATCTGTGGAGTTTGATCAATCTCCAACTGATGACAACAGTGATGATGAAGAAGAAAAACATATTAATGTTGCAAAATCTCATCTTTCTCCTGAAAGTTTTCATTTCTATTTTGCAGATCGTTTGGAGAAACTGAAGGAGAAATGAGCAGCTAAAGAACAGAAGCAGATAAAGTCTGAAAGTGTTGCTCAAGAAGGTGAGACTGATCAAGTTGAAGAAATGAAAAGTGTTGCAGAGGAGGTTGATGAAGCAGAGAAGGTAACTGTAGCAGAAAAGGTGTTTGAAGTTGAGAAGATCATCGAAGTCGAAAAGATTATAGAAGTCATCAAGCCTTGCACAAAGTGTTCAGAAGCTTGCAAAGATTGTGCAACAAAAGATGAGAAGCTGGCTAAGCTAGAAAAGATGAATGAGCAGTTGTTGTTCAATCTTAACTTTGTGAAGGAGTCTTATGACGTTTTGAACAAAACTGTAGCTGGTCTTCAAAAGACAAACTCTGAGAGAGAAGATGCTTTGACAATGCTGAATGCTACAATGATGTCGAAACAAAAAGCATCAATCATTACATTGAAGAAAATGCTGAGCTTAAGCAAGAGTTGGAAAAAGAGAAAATTGAAAATGAGAGAATCAGATGTTTATTACAAAGTTATTCTAGTTCGGATTATCTTATTGATTGCATTTATCCGACTGTTGCAGGTTTCGAAGTATTCAAAGATGACAAGCCAAAGAAGAAAGATACTGGTAAGAAACCGATTGTTAGCTATAACAAGTGTCCGCCTCCGATCTGGGAAGGGTATTCTCCCAGAAAGCCAAATGAGGAGAGAGTCCAAAAGGCAGTCAATATAAAGTTAAAAACCGACACAACTGATGAATTACCAGAAAACATTGACATTACTTTCACCTTGTCTGACACTGATCATGAGTTTGGGTTAATCAAAAAGGTGGTCGATCAGGTGTTGGATACTGATGAGGAGTCTGAATCAAAATCTGAGTCTGGAGGGTCAAGTTCGTCAGTCAACAGTCCAAAACCGATGGTTAAACGGGTTTACAGTAAAGAGTTTTTGTTATCAAAATCAAATTTGAATGATGAACATTCGAAGTAGTTTATACTTTGAATGATTCTGTCAAATTATATTATAACAAAGAGTTTCCTATAAGAAGTGCTAAAACGGAAATGATTAACAAGACTTTCAAACTAATAGAAATTAATATTCCTGAATTGAAAGTTTTGAAAAATCTTGAAAAACCTAAAAAATACACTTCAAGAGTTCAACAGCGTTTAAACAAGAAAAAGGGTTACAATTCTGGTTTTGGTTTTCAAAAGAAACCAAACCATAAGTGTAGTTATAAAAAGAAAGGTTTGGGTTTTATTTCACAAAAAAATGAGAAAAATTCTAAAACAAATACAAAATTTGTCTCAGGTGGAAGTGCAGAAGAAGAACAGAAGAAACCATTCTGGAGGCACTCAAACCAGGAGTTTCTTGCTGAGATGAAAAGAAAAGGAACTGGAGTTTTTCCCCGAAAAGATACTCGAATCTGTTTCAAGTGGAATGAAGCTGGTCACATTGCATCTATGTGTTTTCAAATGACAAAACCAAAACAGGGAGTATCAGAAAAACTTAAAGGAAAAGTTGTTGATGTTGAACCACCAACTGAACAGTTCAAAATTTTTGAAAATTCTACTCATGAAGTTGGTGAATGTTCAAAGAAAAATTTTTACAAAAAGAAAGCAAAAGACAACCAAGTGTGGGTTGTTAAGAATGGTTCTGAAAAGGTTGGCGATGAATCTGACTCCACAAAATCAGGGGAGCCACAAGTTGAGGTTATTTCAAAAGATGATGTTGAAATTCCATCTTTGAAGTTTGAGAATATTCAACAAATGGTTGGTAAGGTGGAAATCTCAAATCAATTTTTTTCTGATCAAGAAGAATTTGATGTTGAGAAAACATTAATGGGAATGTTAAGAAATATTTTGGAAAATGATCGAGGGGAAAGTTAAAGGGGTTAAAGATTTCTATGCTACAAAGAAAGCAACTTATTACCCAACTGAACAAGAGTTGAAAACATCCAGGGTTGGTAAGACCTGGGTGGAAATTCTCTTTCCCTGAACATCAGGACTATGCCGGAGATCCCAAGTTTGTAATCGTGGATCAGGAATCGGCATCTTTCTTGTTATGCTAGATTTTATGAAAGTTTTTACAAATGGTTAAATTTTTCCAGGTGAAGGACAATGCCGGAGCTTCCAGGTTGGTAAGTGCGAAGCAGGAATCGGAATTCTGATTGGTAAAATGGTTTGTGTATTTGTTTTATTCCTACATATGGTTAAATAGTGTGGATATATTTACAAGTGGTACAGAGTTTGGCTTGTGCATACATGCAAGTGGTAAATCAGGGACATTAAGTTGTACTTGATATACTACATATGATTAAAATTGAACAAAATGATGAACCATATCCCCGAACCTACTAATGGTATTCCTTCAAGTGGTAAAAACAAACTTATTTTCTGGAAAAATCATTTTGATTAAAACAAACTTAAGTGTTTTGAAATCTTAATGAGAAAATAGTTTGTTGAAAGGGAGAGTTCTGGTTGTTTATGCCAAGTGGATAGCGAACTGAGGCGATTCAATGTCAGTTGTCAACTTTCTTGTATAGTTTATTTTTAAATTCTTTCAAGTGGGTCAAGAGTTTAGTTTGTTTTCAAATTTCATTAAATGTGTTTGCATTTTAGGGGGAGTAAGAAAATTTCAGAAAATCCAAAAACATTAGAAAATTTGAAAAAGTAAAAAACATATAAAGATCAAAAATGAGTTTTGGTGTACAAAAGAGGAAATGATAGTACATCTCACAACATGCTAAAGAAATGTAAAGTTAAAATGTGATAAACAGTCTCACGGATGATGTGTCGGTAGGTTTTTACACATTTAGTAGATTGTGTCGAGATATAAACCTATAAATATTCAAACTTGCTTATTTCATGGGTAACATATCTGGGATATATAGGTAACCCCTGAAATCTTGTTTGAAAGGTCCCTCTTTCTGAGATACTAGGTCTTTATACTCAGTGATATCTGGGGTATTATTCCCGGACTTCTGCTAAATGGAAATTCTGACCTAGTCCCCGTATAATACTTTCTGCAAATGCTTTGAAATATAAGCTCGCCCTCAGCAAATTGATGAAACAATAAAATTGATAATCATTGCTGTTGTAAAAAAAAAGATCCTCTAAAGGGGACACACCAAAAGTCGAAGCCGTCATCTCTCTGCGTATATGGAAGTATCGACCTGAGCTCTCACGGCCCTCGCAATTAACCCCTTTACAGATATCATCTGTGGTATACTCACCTGTAAGACTGAATATTGGGATCTGGATACAGGAGTATATTCATATGTAGTGGGACACGCGAATAAGTTTAAGTTCTTAAGACATTAATATCGTATCTCGAAACAGTTGAACTTTGTGTGAAAATTTAAAGTGGACAAATATACTGACAATCTAAGTGAATTGTTTAGAGCTTAAAATGAAATGAAGCTTAACGATGTTGGTGATTTGTCTCAGAAACCGATATGATCCTCTTACTCAAACTCTCAAAAATATTGTTTGTAAATATTTCTTTACTGCATTTCTTTATTTTAAAAAATCCAAAAAGATTTTTAGTGTGTTTTAGCATAAATTTAAAAGAAAAATCAAAAAGATTTTCAACAACTGATATTGGAAAGCTGATTTTCAAAATTTCAAGTGCTAAACATGATGATCATGAAGTGAGGGGGAGTCTATGCTAAATGAAAGATGTTTTTGTGTAAATCAAACAAGTGGTTCATCATATGTGTAGTGAGAGGGAGTCTGAGTTAGTGCATTCATCTCATCTATATTTGAAATGTGTAAAGATTTATTTTGAGGTAGAGATTGTGCAGGCATAAAGCTTAGCCAGGTTGATTGAACCTGAGGATTCTGTGGATAGAGCATGAGCCAGGTTTCGATTCTGTGGACAAAGTTTGGGCCAAGCAACGATCTTGAACCGGAGATAGCCAGATTACGATCTTGAAACAAATGATGCAGATGATGCTGATGAACTTAAGGAATGCCGGCTCATTGTTAGGGGGGGTCTGAAGACATGCGAGAGAAGACAGGAAGAGTGAAGCCCAGAGGCTGATAAAGACTGAAGTTGCAAAGACTCGGCACATAAGACTCGTCAACATCTGAGCGGGAGTCTGTTAGTGCATGCGTCTGTCGACTTCGTCTTGTATCGAGTCTTAGATTATAATGTTTAGATCAGGGCACGTTTTACGAGAAAATGGCAGAATTAGGTACATGTAGGCTGATTCCGCTTGAAATGACATCTAGTCATTTCAAGCGAAACCGCAAGTTCAAATTCCGCTTGAATAGGTATTGTGAGATTTCGCTTGAGTTGCTGATTTCGCTTGAGCATGTTCAAGCGAAATCATAACCAGTATAAATAGGGAATGTATTGTTCAGGCGAAATCAGTTGTACGAGTTGTGATCGATTGTGAATTTCCACACCGAGGTGCTGCCAGTGTGAGATTTGGATGTAATCAGTGTAAAATCAATATAATCTGTGTTTAAAGTGTATTGCAAGTTGTTTCGAACTAAGTTTCTTGTTTTCCGCACCTGAAACTGTTTCAAACTCCTATGACCGACTCGTTCGGGTCGAAACTCGATCCTACAGTTTAAGATTGTGAAAGAAATATGGAAATTTGAAATTTTGCCGATTAATATATATATATATATATATATATGTATGTATATATATATATATGTATATATATATGGTCTAGTGTCATGGGCTTGTTTGTTTTATTCATTTCTTTTTTTGTTATTTGTATAAATTTGAGTTTTTAACATAATTTATAAACATATTATGACACAATAGTTGATTGATCGGGTCTCGAATATCGAACTTACATACCATAGTCGGTTTTCGAATGACTTAAACGTGTTTTGATGATTATATGAATAACACCTATATTTGATTGAGCAGTTATTGAGAGAGAATAAATAAATAAAATTAATTCCATTATGATCATAAGTCTCGGATTACAATGGTTGAATACCAGAACACAGAAACGAATAATATAATAATTGCAAAATGTTACACGGTTTTTATGGCAAATGAAGGGGCGATCATTGAGGGTTTAGCATCCGACACCGAAATCTTAAGAAATTAGGCGGATAGTTATGGAAATACTCATGATAACAATCAGACCAAGGATTATAATTTTGATAATCCAATGTTCAATAGTTCATTTTTTTATGCTACGAAATTTGTTTATGATATTGGTCAATTGTATTGTATGATGGTTTTGATCAGGTAATTTATTTTCTGTTAAACCTAATTTGTATACGAATTATTCAGAGTTATTAGGTCTTATATGTGTACTAGCTATTTTAAAATTTAAGCCTTTGATAAATAGGTTGCTAATTCAATTTAAAGCCTACACTTTAAAGTTATCAAGTTTGATAGTTCCTTTGGTTTATTGACAATTTCAAGCCTCAAGCCTTTATTGAACAAATTTCTTAATCCTTTTTATTGTGTTCCAACATTTGCATTTTTACTTTTCGGAGATGTTGATTATAACTATGGTTAAATGTTAATTTCCAACTTGTACACTAAATTTCTCGATTTTTGTTGAACTTAAAATTTAAGTACTGAACCCAAGCCAGTGTTCAGGTTTGTTCATGCATGCAGAAGTCAAGAAAAAACGAGGCAACCAAATGGACGATGTTTATGGCAAACAAAGGGGCGATCATTGAGGGTTGAGCAACCGGCACTGACATCTAATGAAATTAGGAGGATGGTTATGGAAATACTCTTTATAACAATCAGACCAAGGATATGATTATAATTTTGATAATTCAGTGTTTCAAGAGTTTGTTTTTTAATGCTACGAAATTTGTTCATGATATTGGTCAATTGAATTGTATGATGGTTTTGATCAGGTAATTTTTTGTTAAACCTAATTTCTATACAAATTATTCACAGTTATTAGGTCTTTCTGTGTAGTAGCTATTTGAAAATTTAAGCCTTTGATAAATAGTGTAGGTCCCTGAAATTGATTCAAAACAATCTATTCCTTGTTGTTAATACACAAAGAAGAGCGGAATCCAAGTTTGCATACAAACCAAGCAAGAACACAATCAATAATAGAAAGATATCACTTCAAAACATTCACTTGTATTGATTTCAGCACAGTAACATTACAAAGTTCACCAAAATGCTCTCCTACTCTCTGAGTGTGCTCTCTACTGAAACAAAGGGTATATGCTGGTATTTATAGCACATACCAGCAGACTTACATCGAAATAAAACACACACTATCGAAATACAATGAAATAGATCAAGGACATCATCGAAATAGCATGATCATGTATCGAAATAGACTATGTATGTCTATTTCGATATATCCTATACTTCGATATAAACAACAGACAAACATAAACAAGGCTATTTCGATGTCTCTTATATTTTTATGACTATTTGATGTGACTTAACATCGTCTACCTGATGTTGATAATCTGTGACAGGAGGATGTCACATATTACAAAACTTACAAACTTACAAACATACAAACAAAATATCAAAACGTAAACATTATGAGTTCATGATCGACGTACAAAATGGATAAACACAAACACAAGCTACATACACAAAATGCTCCAATAAACTCCCCCTTGGCTGTAGCTTGGTCGTCGATCTTCCATGCCTCTACCATGCTTGATGATTATCCAACCATTTGCTTCCAAAATTAACGCCATAATTGTAAGGATTTCTAGGGTTTATCTTGGATGAATAAATTGTTCATACAGAAATATGAATTGATAGATTGAAGTTCGTACAGGGTGATTAATACATATACGAGCGGCCGAGGGTATAACCGCTACAAACCTTAGGTTATAAATAAATAAAATACATGTCACACTATCTAGATTATAATATAAATGTAATTATCTAACACCCTCCCGTAATCTAGATAGTCTCCATGTTCAGACAAATCTTTAGTCTTGAGAAGTCCTTGCTTTGTAGTGCCTTGGTCATGATGTCTGCTGTCTGATCCTTAGTTGCACAGAATAATACTTCTACTTCTCCCTTCTTGATTAGGTCTCGGATAAAATGATACTTTATACGAATGTGTTTGCTCTTTCCATGATAGACTGGATCTTTTGCTAGGCAGATGGTTGACTTGTTATCACAATAAATTGGTATTGGATATTCTATCTTACCTTGAATTTCATCTAATATGCCTTTGATCCAAATCGCTTGACATCCGGCTAAAGATAAGGCCATGTACTCTGCTTCTGTAGATGATAATGCCACAACCTTCTGTTTCTTGGATTGCCAGGAAATAGGACTTGACCCTATAAGAAATACATGTCCTGATGTGCTTTTGCTGTTATCTATATTTCCTGCGTAATCACTATCACTGAACCCCCTCAGCTTTCCTTGTCCACCTTTCGAGAATATAACACCTTGATTTAATGTTCCTTTAATGTATCTGAGTATTCGTTTGCCTGCTTCCCAGTGATTTTTCTTTGGATGTTCCATATGTACCTGCTGATCTTAGTTACTGCATACATGATATCTGGCCTGGTGTTAGTAAGGTACATGAGACTTCCAACTAGACTTGGATATATTCCTTCATCAGCAAATGTATCTGAATCCTCTTTTGATAATTTTACTCCATATTCCATAGGAGTAGAGACTGAGTTACACTGCGTCATCCTATATTTTTCTAATAAACTTCGCATATATTTTCTTTGAGAAAGAGTTATGTTTCCATTTTCATATGAAACTTCCATTCCTAGAAAATAGTGTAGTTTCCCATATCTGTCATCTCAAATTCTTCCTTCATCATGCTTTTGAAATTATTGATCAACTTCATAGAGTTGCTTGCTATGATTAAATCATCAACGTATAAACATATCACCAACTTTCCCTCGTTGTTATCCTTGATAAATAATGTGTGTTCATACGTGCACTTCTTAAATCCATTTGACTTGAAATAGTTGTCTATTCGATTGTACCAGGCTCTAGGAGCTTGTTTTAATCCATATAGAGCACGTGTTGGTGCACTACGTCTGTCGACTACGTCTTGTATCGAGTCTAGTGTTGTATAGGTTAGAACATGGGACGAAATCCAAGAAATAGGGTTTCGCTTTTGTGTCATAGACATGGTTTCGCTCATGTGTTAACCTGAAGGTTTTGCTTATATGTCATGTGGAGGTTTCGCTTATATGGACATGTATGAATGAGCGAAACCTGCACACCTATATATAGGTCATTGGAGCGAAACCTCATTAAGAGTTGTAGGTGTTGTCTTCCGGTGAGCCACGAAGTGCTGCCGAAGTGTTGTAAGGGCTTGTAAACGTTATCAAGATCAATACAACAACAGTTTAAAGTGAATACAGCTGTAATTGCACCAAAGCATTAGTTTCCGCCTCTTGTTTTGGATAGGAATTCTTCTGATCGACTCAATCAGGGCCGAATACGATCCTACAAATGGTATCAGAGCACAGGAGGAAGAGTTCTTGCCATTTCAGCTGCATTTATTCTTATTTTCTACACTTTCTTCAAAATTTTAAATTTTTTCACGGTAAAACCAGCTTAATTTCACACACAGCACTCGTAATCATGCACTAATAAACCCTTGAAAGTTTCAAAGCTAAGATCGATCTAGAACTTAGGAGTTTCGAGGTTTCGCTCTTATGGACTCGTGAAAATGATGATGTCATCAGTTGGTTTCGCTCCAAGGATCGAGCTAGTTTCGCTCTTGTGGACATAAAGATCTAGTTTCGCTCCAGTAACATTTGTGGTTTCGCTCATTGAGACACTCGAGGTTTCGCTCAAAGGAACTAGTGGTTTCGCTTTTGTGACAACTAGTGGTTTCGCTTTTGTGACACTTTAGTGGTTTCGCTTTTGTGACACTTTAATAGTTTCGCTCATTGTGACATTAGGGTTTCACTCCAGTGACACTTGATATTTCGCTTATTGTGACATTCAGGGTTTCGCTCCAAGGGTCAACATTGCCTAAGCTTGAAAATTTGTGAACTTGTGAACTTTGAACAATGGAAAACGAATTCTATAACGCCTTTGCTAGTCCGATTACAATCACTCAGAATGCTTTGCTTGAGAATGATACCTGGACGTCTCAGAAACCGCCTAAACTCATGGATATTGATGATTATAATGCGTGGTCTGAACGGTTTGGAAACTGGGTTGAGGCTTATCTTTTGGATGCGTGGGAACACACTAAAGAGCCATATGTTAGACCCACAAGGAATAATGCTCAATTAACACTTAGAGAAATGAGTATGGAAGATAAAAAGAAATATAGGGATGAGAAATTGATGGTGAGTCTGCTTCAGCAAGCAATAAAAGAAGATATCTTGATACTGCTTCAGCATGATGGAACTGCTTATTCAATCTGGACAGAATTGGAAGCAAAATTTGTTGGAAGTGATGATATGCTCAAAAACAAAATGTCTCTTATGAAGAAAGAATTTGATTTATTCCGTGGTTTGAAATCCTAAAACACCAAGCAAATAATTGATAGATATTGTAACTTGGTGAGAAATATGACAAAACTTGGAATTAAAAAGGATACTAATGAATTGATTGAAAAACTTGCAGATGCGCTACCATATGAGACTTAGGGAACGTTTCTGATGATGCTGAGATCCAACAGAAAAGATTATAAAAATATGACACTGGGAGACTTCATCAAACACCTGGAAGCTCAAGAGATGGAGCAGAGAAAGATCGCCAGGATGAAGAATTACGATGGAGAACAGGATATCAGCTTGTATTATAAAGGTGGTGTCAACGAAAAGTCAAATTTTTCTCCAAAAGTAGAAATTGCTTACAGTGCAAAAGATTCTTCAGAAAAGAAATCATCCCAGGGATCAAGCAGCACAAGATTTTCATCATTCGATCCAAACATTTCTGCAACAAAGAATGCAAGAAAACTTCAGTGTAACATTGTATTAAATCTTGAAAGTGATCAAGATTATTCTGAAGAAGTTGCTAAAAATCAAATGTCTTTGTTAGGAATGGTTTTGGAATCCTATAGTAGTTTTGTAGCCAGAAAGATCGGTAATCCAATGCTCACGAAAGAGGTTTACGATCAAATTGATGCCGAGGAAATGGAATTAATGGACATTAAATGGTGCATGGCTAGTGTGTTGCGACGAGCTGAGAAGTTTAAACAAATTATGGGAAGAGATGATTTTCGTGATGCAAATGTTTCAACTTTAGGCTTTGATAAATCTAAAGTTACATGTTTTCATTGCAGGGAAAAGGGGCATTTCAAGAGGGAGTGCAAAAATCATGAAGCTACTGGAGCCCAGAATCCTTTTGGAAACAACGATTATCACAAAAAGGCGATTTATCATCAAATCACACCACCAGCATCGCATCAGGCACAAACTGCTCACGGAAGAGATATGATTGAAGGTTCAAAAAGAGCATGTCTAGGAAAATATGATAATTTTAGCTGGGATAAATATCTTCCAACAAACAGCAAAGTGTGTTTGGCATAGCAAAATGATGAAAAGTTGGCTGAAGGCTTCTGTTGGGACAATTTTGCCCAGATTAAGAAATTATGGTCAAAGAGATGTCCAAAAATACTTCAAATGTTAGCGCTTTCATTGCAAATGCTTATGATTTGAAATGTGCTGAAAAATGCAGAAAAGTCATGGAAGCTTCTAAAGCAAGACGAAGAAAGCTTGAAGAAGAAGAAGAGGAAGAGAGATTAAAAGCTGAAGCCGAAGCTGAGAAAAAGAGAAGAGCTGAATTTTTACGATCAAACAGAACAATCAAAGATGTTCCTGAATCTGAAGTCAAAGTTGATGCTGAACCAGTTAAAGTTCCTAAAAAGTGCATGAATTGTGATTCTTGAATCAAACAGAACAATGAGTTGCTGCACAATATAAACAGATTGAAAGAATCCTATGATACAATGAACAGAGAAATCAATAAGTGTACTGATTCAAACGGTGAACAAGTTGTGGCAATGAATACACTAAAGATAGCTTACTTAAGACAGCTTGATGATGTAAACTTTCACATAAAGAAATGTGCTGATCTGGAGTTGAAGTTGGCAACACAAAAGATAGAAACTGAGAGAGTCAACAAGTTATTAGAAAGTTACTCATGTTCTACTTTTGTTGTTGACAGGATTTATCCAGTTGTGGAGAATTTGAAGACATTTGAAGGAGTGAAGACGTCCGAAGAAAAGAAATCGATGACTAAAGATGAAGTGAAGATTTCTGGTAAGAAACCAAGTGTGGTTTACAATAAATGTCCGCCCCGGTCGAAAATGGATATTCACCTCGAAATCCAAATTTCGAAAGAGTCGAAAAGGCAATAAACTTACAATGGGAGTCTGGGCCGTCGGATAACTTGCCAGAAAATATTGATGTTACATACACGTCGTCCGACACTGATCATGAGTCAAAGTTAATTAAAAGTGTGGTCGATCAAGTGTTAGATAAAGATGACAGTGAGGAGTCAAACATGGAGTTCAAACCCGAGTCAAAGTCTGAGTTCGATGCGTCAAAGTCTACAATCAAAAAGGACAAACGGGTTTATGACAGACAATTTTTTATATCGAAATCTAATTTGAATGATGAATCGGTCAAAGTAGCATATACTTTGAAAGGTTCTGACAAATTATATTATGATGAAAGTTTTCCAATAAGAAGTGTCAGATTTGAAATGATTCAAAAGGTTTTCAAAATCACAGAAATTAATATTTCTGAAATAAAAGATTTAAATCTTAATGGAAAACCTAAACAAAACACTTCAAGAGATCAACAAAGAATTAACAAGAAAATGGGTTACAATTGTGGTTACAGTTTCCAAAAGAAACCAAACCATAATCGTAATTTCAAAAAGAAAGGATTAGGTTTTGTACCACCAAAAAACTATAAAAATGAAAAAATGTATAAACCAAAGACTGTGTTTGTTTTAGGGAAAACGACAGAGGCTGAGAAAGAACAAGCATTCAGAAAGCAGACAAATCGAGAATTCCTTGCCAAGAAGCAAGAAGAGTTGAAGAAAAATGATGTTCCAAAGAAGATAGAAACCAGAACCTATTTTCAGTGTAAAAGTGTTGGTCATGTTGCTAGAAATTGTCCAAAGACATTCAAACCAAAACAGGAAGTCTCTGGTAAAATGAAAGAGAAAGTTGTGGATAACACTAAACTGAAAACCCGAAAGTTTAAAGGTTTTGAAAATTCAACTTTTGAAAAAGGAGAATGTTCAAAAAATGTTTTGAAAAGAAAAGAAGATTTGAAAATTCAAAAATGGGTTGTGAAAGGTTCAGGTAGCAATTCTGGTGATGAATCTGATTTCACAAAATCAGAGGAGCCACGTGTTTAGAAAAAGGTTGAAAAATCAGTTCTAACTATGAACGATGAAAATTTTCCACCGTTGTGTGCTGAAAATTTTATAAAGAAAGTTGGAAAAGTCACTACTAGAAAATGAGCCTAATGCAACTTTTTAGATGCAACCCTTTTCAATAATGTTTCATTTGACTCTAATGCAACATAGTTCAACGTAAAGGTTGCATTAAAAGATCTAATGTAACCTTTAAAATAAAAAGTTGCAAAATTTTATCAAAATTGCAACCTTTTGATTCAAAAGTTGCAAAATTTACTTAAAATTGCAACTTTTTCTTGAAAAGTTGAATATTTTATTGGATTTTGTAACTTTTGTTAGAAAAGTTACATTGTTCAAGCTTAGAACGTGGGGAATGGTGGGACGGGGGTTTGGGGCATGAGTTGACACGTGGAGTTCGAGCTTTCCCGCTGCCGAGTGACGTGTCCGTGGGGTATGGCGGGGCGTGGCTAGCCCGGCGTGACATGGCCATGTGTATAAAAATAAAAAAAATCTAAAATTAAAAAATACACACAACATTTAAAAAAAAAGCCTACAATTATATTAAAATTTCCTAAACATTGTTACAAAATTCTAAAAAAATATTACAAAATAAAAAAAGCCGAAAAAACCTAGAGCGTTAGGTAGATTTCGAAAAAGGCAAGCTTGTCGAACGGCTTCCGCTCCTTGCCCCGGAACTCGATATTCGCCACCGCCACCCGGTCTTCGTGGCTTATCTCACCGCCCGGGACGCTGTCGTAGTAGGCTTTGAAACGATCGAGCTTTGGTCGTAGCTTACGCCATTTGTGTTGGCACGCGTTTAAATTGTGTCGGTCGTTTCCCACGTTATGCCGGTAGCTAGCAAAAGCTTCCGGCCAGAAACGGGTCTCCCCGGGTTGGCGGCCCTTCATTGTGTCAACGACGCTCGTGACAAGAGCTAGCTCTTCCTCGTGTGTCCAAGAGGCTATCGATCAAGTGTGTGTGGGTAGCGGGTTCGATCAAGTGTTTTTGGGTTGGGGTAGCGGTGGACAGCCGGTGGGGTTGAGGGTTATATATAGCGATGTTGACCGTTGGGTGGGTGAACCGCTTGGCTTGGCCAAACGGTTATAATTTGAATTTTAAATGTGCCCCGCTATGACATAGCCAACAAGCGAATAGGAGCCGTCCACATAGGATCGCTAGCATGCCCCATGCCCGGCTTTAAACTACCGCCCCTAGGGCCACGCCCAAACACAAGCCCCCCCTCCCCGGGTGGTGGCTTAGGCGTTTTCAGCCAAGCCTCGCCCCAACCCCTGCCCCATACTCCATAGTCGTAGATGCAACTCTAGTGCTAAAGGTTACATATGGGATAAAGTCACCTTAAACTATGTAAAAAATAAAATAATAAAACAGAAATCATGTTGGTTATACAAGTGAGTACCCTTCTTTTTTCCTCTCACATCTACTAAAGGACTAGCGAGCATACAATGACGCCCTTCAATGACACCTAGGAGATGGTTTGAGATGCCATTGGAGTGATGTGGCAAGTGGCTTTATCCCATACCGAGCAACCTACAAGTTATCATGACTATGGTCTAATTTGGTTAAAAATGTTAATCGTAATCAAACAAGCTTAATGTCACGCCCCGCAAAAATTCAGCTCAAAATTTCAGCATTTCGGAAGTTTCCGGAACACTAAGGAAGCATCTAGGACCACCCGGATGACTCCGGAACAACCCAGACAACACTGGAACGTTTCGGCACCTTAGAAGGTCCTAGATCAGTCTACAAAGTGATCGGTACAGTCTAGAATGGGCTACATAATACTGCCATAAAAATCAGCCAAAGAACATTCTAGAATCCCAACAAATATCATGATATTTATGTAGGAAATATCTAGGTATTAAGGCTAGATATTTGTAAAGGAATGATCTAGATTTGGAACTATCTAGATCATGTCCAAGTAGTATAAATAGGAGTGTTAGACATCATTTGCACCAACCCCACATTACCCCTCATAACTCATTCATAACTCAACTTCTTGTAAACACTTTGTACTTGTAAACTTTGTTCAAGTAATACATAACCATCTTTGTGTAGTATTGGACTACAAAATCATACTTGTGATCCTCACAAACAAAGACTTCCGCTGCTATACATAACCAAACCCATCCAAAAGGCTGAACTTAGAAGTATTCTAAGTGCCGCACGAGAGTTCAAGAATAACTCCGTGACAAGTGGTATCAGAGCCGCGTCGGTTCATCGGGATGGCGAACAAGAAAAGCAAGAAGGGAGCAACAAACAAGAAAATCGTCTCTAGTAAAGAAGAGACACACAATCACAACCAGAATCAACAAGAAGTTGGAAGCGTGTCTATGGATTTGGCCGGATCCTTAGACAAAATGAAGACTAATGTCGAAGATTCGGTCACACAACTTGGAATTCTTGTCAATCGTTCCTTGGAAAAGCTAGACACTTTGGGAACATTGCGAGACGAGTTAAGAGGACTCAAAGAAGACTTCAAAACCGCTATCGACGTCATACGCCTCGAGATGCAAGTCATGATCCATGAGGAAATCGCAAGGCTGCGGAGTGAGGTAGACGCCAAGATCCAAAACTTTCACAAAAACTTTGCTGAGTTAGAAGAAAAATTGATCGACACCAACAAGGCACAACCAGAAGCATGTCCGGGGTCCATGCAAGTGAGTCATCTTAATACTTTAAACACACAAGAAACTCCCAAAACACGGGAAAAACATAACATCAAAAAGCTCCCGAACAAGGGAAAGAAAACATCGATAACCACAAAACTAGAAAAGAAGTCGGAAGAAGGACTTCAACTCGTCAACATGGTGGTAAACGGGAGACCCGTTAAGGCACTAGTTGACACAGGAGCAAGCCATAACTTCGTCTCAATGGATGAAGCAATAAGACTCGGTGTTCGAGTCACAAAACAAGACGCAATGATAAAGACCACGAATGGACCCGTCCAACCAATACTTGGGATGGCATACGGCGTCAAAGTCACAATCGGCAAATGGAAAGGTAAGATCGACCTTTCCGTGTTGCCAATGAAAGACCATAACTTTGTGCTTGGCCATGACTTCTTCGAAAAAGAACAGGCCTTCCCTATTCCGTGGGCAAACAAGTTTTGCATCATAGACGGAAACCAAGTTCACACTATGAAGACAGAGACGGACACTAGACATCAAGGTATGGCAATTTCTACAATACAAATGGAGGTTGGTTCCAGGAGAAGATCAACCACACAACAAGTCATAACCCAAAATCGCAACGAGGACGTTGCGAACTTAGGTGGGGGAGGATGTCACGCCCCGCAAAAATTCAGCTCAAAATTTCAGCATTTCGGAAGTTTCCGGAACACTAAGGAAGCATCTAGGACCACCCGGATGACTCCGGAACAACCCAGACAACACTGGAACGTTTCGGCACCCTTAGAAGGTCCTAGATCAGTCTACAAAGTGATCGGAACAGTCTAGAATGGGCTACATAATACTGCCATAAAAATCAGCCAAAGAACATTCTAGAATCCCAACAAATATCATGATATTTATGTAGGAAATATCTAGGTATTAAGGCTAGATATTTGTAAAGGAATGATCTAGATTTGGAACTATCTAGATCATGTCCAAGTAGTATAAATAGGAGTGTTAGACATCATTTGCACCAACCCCACATTACCCCTCATAACTCATTCATAACTCAACTTCTTGTAAACACTTTGTACTTGTAAACTTTGTTCAAGTAATACATAACCATCTTTGTGTAGTATTGGACTACAAAATCATACTTGTGATCCTCACAAACAAAGACTTCCGCTGCTATACATAACCAAACCCATCCAAAAGGCTGAACTTAGAAGTATTCTAAGTGCCGCACGAGAGTTCAAGAATAACTCCGTGACATTAATCATACTTAAATATTGTCAATCATGGTGAGTTTGGTTGAAACTTTCCATAAATAAAGTATGCAATTGGAACTTACGAGAATATAAATAAAAAATATAAAAATTATCTATTAATTTTTTCAATAGTTATAACTTAAATATATATCATCGTTATACAAGCACATTTTATAATTATTTTAATTTTAATTTAATCTTCCTCCCAAAATCTAAATAGTTGCCCAAAATTTTAGATTTCCCTCTGAGATTCAGAATGGATATTCGTCTCTCCCATTACCCACCCCAATCGCTATCCTTTCGCTGAACTGCTAGATCGTCTCCTCTTACGATTCCCACTACTACGCCCCTAATGAATCGCAACTGAGTGACCGACGAACCACAATTGCACCACCAGAAGATCTGTCATCGTCGCTTATACCTCGTCACTCAACTCCTCTTCGCTTCACTTCAACCCCGGAAGGTATATTGGTTTCTCTTCGACCAGTTTTGCTTCAATCACAATTAGGGTTTTAATTAAAACATTGAATTTTGAATTTTTTTTGGGTCATATGTGTGTTGGAGGGGATATCTTATGTTAGGAGGATTTCTAATATCTTGTACAGAAGAAACACTTGTAATACAACTTAAGGTATATCACTCATCACTGAGTTACATCCTAATTTTGTATTATGGGTGCATTCTGGTATAGATTTGTTGTTTGAATTTTGTAACTGAGTCATGTGTGTGATTAATGATCGGTTTGGGGACTTGGGTTTGATTTAAATTTTGTTAACTAGGGTTTTGTGGCAAATCCAGAGAATCTCTCTGATGGTACATTGATTTGATGATTTGGTAGTGTATCATTTATAGTAAGAACATGGTAAGTTCTTGTAACATTTCATTTGTTTTGACTTTAGCGATCCCGTTTTTTACTTCCATTCAGAAAATGTTTTATATCTGCCACTATTATAAGGATTACGCGTAAAAAAGAGCCTTGATTCTTTACATTGATGGGCCTCCAAAATAGTTGATCTGCCACTGTTTGGAGTGCACTCTTGTTCGAGATGAATCGGATTTCTTGTTCAACAGATAGTAGACCTGTAACATGCCTGTTGGACTACTTATGGAAACATTTAGGACTGCAACCTCACTACTAAACTAACTTATTTATAATCTTTAGACTTTCAGGATGGATGATGGGATTGAGACAACACTTCTTCGAAATGAAGAAAAAGAGGAAGGGACCTAAAACAAAGGATATGGTCCGAATCAAAAAAGACTTGGAGGGTTGCATTGCCAGGAATCATAGCAAGGGTTTCTTCATTCGGAACTGTTGTTGTCACCCAGTCATTTATTGGCCATGTCAGTGACTTAGATCTCGCTGGCTACGCACTTGTTCAAACACTTAGCATCCGATTTATCACTGGAATACTTGTAAGTTCACCACACTCTTTCGCCTGTATTATTAATAATAAAGTCAACATATTTGGATTGAGTTTAAAAAGTTAACTCATACCGGTAACATATATTGGTAAATTAATGTCTACCTAGTCTTTGTATACTTATTCGTAATAACTGTAATAACTGACTGTTTTTATCAACAGTTGAGAATGTCAAGTGCAACCGAAACCCTTTGCGGGCAGTCATTTGGAGCCGGCCAAGACCACATGATGGGTAACGATCATGGATTGTTGACTTCATTACCTTGATCATTTTTCTCCCAATCTTGATCTTTGGTACCCAAATTTTCAAACTCGTGGGTGAGGAAGAATCAATAGCAAACAGTGGTGGATACATATCACTATGGTCCATCCCTCAAGCCTATACCTATGTTTTTAGCCTGATTATACAAATGTATCTGCAAGCACAGTTAAAAAACATGATTGTTGCATGGCTTTCGGTTTTTCAGTTTGCCATCCATATACTCTTGTCACTGCTTTTCGTGTATAAGTTGAATTTGGGGGTCTCGGGTGCAATGCTTGCACTCATTGATATACAGAGACGTATTAGTTCGTTCAACGATTAACCAAAACTGGTAAGAAATTGCTTGATAGAACAACGTACCCTCGAGATACAGCCGCACCACTCGAAGATTCGTTGGGCAACACCTACTCTCTTCCACGATACAGATTCACCACGTAGAATTAAGAAGGATCCCAGATCACCTTCTAACCTGCCACCAGTTAGAATAGCAAGGAAATAGAAAAACTCACAGAGAGTTTTCTTAGTTTTGTAACTCCAAAAAACTGCCTTCTCATTTCATTATCGATCATTACATAAGCAGTGAAATCAGAAACTGACTAACCACCCACTAAGCATACATTTAGGGAAATGCAAAAACTACGTTGAAAAGTCAAATAAATTAAAATAAAGCAGAAAATAAAATGGCAGAAATAAACTAACGAACTTCATAACTCGCATGCATGATGGGCTTGTGATTAGGAGTGGGCCGGCTTACGTTTTGGGTTGGGCTTGAACGGCACATACCCAGGTCAGGTTGACCTGATCTTGGACTGTCGCTGTGGCCTCCCCGGGTTCAGTTGAAGTCTCAAGTTCATGTCCATCATCCTCCCCTTCGTCGGAAAAGTTTGCCCTCAAACTTGGCAAAGGATCATCAGGGTCGAAGTAGGGCTGCAGGTCAGCAACGTTAAAGGTGGCCGAGACGCCATACGTACCCGGCAAATCAACTTTGTAGGCATTGTCATTGACCTTGGTGAGAATGCGAAACGGACCCTCTGATCGGGGGCTGAGCTTTGAACGACGCTTCGAGGGAAAACGCTCTTTGCGAAGGTGCACCCAGACAAGGTCCCCGGGCTGGAATAAAATGTGTTTTCGACCCTTGTCGCGACGATATTTAAGCAACTCGTTGTTCTTGGAAATTTTGTCACGAACCTGTTGATGTAATTGTTTGATATCAGCAGCCATAGTTGAAGCTTCTGGACTGAACTTAGCAGTAGTATCTAGGACAGCAAGGTCCAGAGGGGTATGCGGGTTCCGGCCATACACCACCATGAAAGGGCTCAGCCCGGTCGTCTTACTTGGAGCACGATTATACGCGAATTCAGCCTGAGGTAAGAGATCTTCCCACTGTTTCAGGTTGTTGGTGATGAGGGAACGGAGTAGTGAACCAAGGGTGCGGTTGGTGGCCTCCGTCTGGCCGTCCGTTTGTGGGTGGCAAGTGGTACTGAATTTGAGAGCAGTACCGAGTTTGCGCCATAAAGTGATCCAAAAATGACTCAGGAACTTCACATCTCGATCACTAATCATAGTCTTGGGTATCCCGTGAAGGCGCACGATGTCTCGAAAATACAATGTTGCAATCTGTACAGCATCATACGTGGTATGGCAAGCAACAAAATGGGCCATTTTGGAGAAACGATCCACCACCACCATGACAGAATCTTTATGACGTTGTGTTCGTGGCAATCCGGTAATAAAATCTAGGCTTACATCCTCCCATGGAGAGACTGGGACGGGCAACGGGAGGTATAAACCATGGGGGTGAACATGGCTCTTGGCTTGGTGACACGGTAGGCATCGGTGGATCATGTGGGTCACGTCCCGATTTAACTTTGGCCAGAAAAAATGTGTTTGAAGCATGGCAGTGGTCTTGTCAATTCCCAAATGTCCAGCTAACCCTCCCTCATGAACTTCTTTAATCAGAGTTAAACGGATGCTGTGTCGAGGGATGCAAAGGGCCTGTTTCTTGAAGAGAAACCCCTGGACAAGGTGATAATCAGCCATGGCATGGCGCTGGCAAGCCCGAAATGTGACACAAAAATCTGGGTCAGTCGGATAAAGCTCTTTAATGAGTTCAAGCCCAAGAACTCGTGGATGTAGTGAAGTAAGCATCGAATATTTTCGTGACAGAGCATCGGCACCTTTGTTAAGTTTTCCGGACTTGTGCTTGATGGTAAAATTGAAAGCTTGTAGGAATTCAACCCATTTAGCATGTCGGGAATGTAGTTTGTGCTGCCCCTGGATGTACTTGAGCGCTTCATGATCTGAATGAAGGATAAATTCCTTGGAAATGAGGTAGTGCTGCCAATGTTGGAGTGCCCGTACTATCGCGTAAAACTCCTTATCATATGTTGAGTATCGCTTTTTGGCATCATTCAGTTTTTCGCTGAAATAGGCTACCGGTCGTCCCAATTGAGATAAAACAGCCCCTATGCCGACGCCAGATGCGTCGCATTCGACCTCGAAGACCTCAGTGAAACATGGGAGGGCAAGTACCGGTGTAGAGGAAAGCAGCCTCTTAAGTTCATCGAAAGCCGATTGGGCTTGGGGAGTCCACGCAAAGTGTTTAGACTTAGTGACCTCAATCATCGGGGTCACAATAGAACTGAAGTTTTTAACAAACCGCCTGTAGAACGACGCGAGCCCATGGAAACTACGTACCTGTTGGATCGTTTGCGGGGTAGGCCAATCTTTTATGGCCTGAACTTTAGTCTCATCAACTTGAATACCGTGGGCTGAAACAACATAGCCAAGGAACGTGACTTGAGCAACAAAAAACTCACACTTACTCAAATTGCCATACAGTTTTTCCCTGTGCAACACTTCAAACAACTGTTGTAGGTGATCCCGGTGCTCATCGGCTGTTCGGCTATAGACGAGGATATCATCGAAATACACGACAATGAACCGCCCCAAAAAAGGTTGCATAACCTGATTCATCAGACGCATAAAAGTGCTAGGAGCATTTGACAAACCGAACGGCATGACCAACCATTCGTATAGCCCATCCTTAGTCTTAAATGCGGTTTTCCATTCATCACCATCTTGTATCCGGATTTGGTGATATCCACTGCGAAGGTCGACTTTAGAGAATACAGTAGCACCATGGAGTTCGTCCAGCAAATCGTCCAAGCGGGGTATTGGAAAACGGTATTTAATGGTTATCTTGTTGATGGACCGACTATCCATACACATGCGCCATTCACCATTCTTTTTTGGGACGAGGATAGTCGGTACTGCACATGGACTAAGCGATTCGCGGATTAACCCTTTCTGCAACAAAGTATCAACCTGCTTCCTAATTTCTTCCGTCTCTTGGGGATTGGCTCGGTAAGCGGGTTTGTTTGGCAACACGGCCCCAGGTATGAAATCAATTCGGTGCTGGACGTTACGCATGGGGGGTAGGCCATGGGGTATTTCTTCGGGGAAGACCTGTCTGTAAGCTTGTAACAATGGCTGGAGCAGTGGGTGTTGTGGTATAGGTATAGGCTCAACCTCTTCATCAAATCCCATCAAGATGAATTCTCGAAAAGGTTGAAGTTCAAAGTGGTCAGCTTTGAGCAAGGTGGTTAACGGTGGTGGTTTGGGGGATTGGTGTAGGGGAGTGAGGGGAGTGAGTGTGATTTTTCGGCCATTGTATAGGAAGGAATAGGTATTTTTAAAACCATCATGAGTCACCCGGCGATCGAACTGCCAAGGTCGGCCCAAGAGAACGTGGCACGCGTCCATCGGAAGTACATCACACCACACCTCATCCGTATACGACTTGCCAATACTTAAAGAAACGAGCACTTGTTGGGTTACCTGTACTCCTTTACCGTGGTTGAGCCATTGAATATTGTATGGAGTAGAGTGGGGTCGTGGTTTCAAATTCAGTTTTTCCACCAATGTTTGGGAAGCCACATTGGTACAACTCCCACCGTCAATTATCACCGTACACACCCGCTGATTGATAGTACACCTGGTATGAAAAATGGATTCTCGCTGAAGAGCTTCTTCCCCCGCAGGAACAACGTTTAGGGCTCGTCGGATTACCAGGCTCTTGCCTTCATCTGGACCCACTAGTTCTTCGGTAGGCTCGGTTTGATCAACTGATTCAGATTGATCGGTGGCAAACTCATACCCCTGGGCAGATTCGAAGTCGGCTAGAGTAATAACTCGTTTATTGGTGCATTCAGAGGCCATATGACCTAATCCCTGACATCGGAAGCATCGGCGAGGTGCTCTAGGTGGGTTGTCGGTGGTCGGCGTCGTGTTGGAGGAGCTTTTAGGGTTTAAAAAACCGGTTGGTTTAGTAGTGGTGTTGGATTTTGGGTTGATGGTGGGATTGGGCTTGAAAATGGGCCGGTTGGACTCTTGCTTGCCCTTCACTCTTTGTTGCAGGTCCACCTTGTGGGCTAACACAGTCAATTCAGCCAACGTTTCATAGGAGTGGAGTTCTACCACATTAGCAACCCTGGGTTCCAGTCCGCCCAGATAGCGAACCAGTGTTTGAGGGTCGTCTTCTGGTATGTCACATTTCATGAGTAGGAATTCGAATTCCCGTGAGTAATCTTCAACCGTACCTGTCCCCTGTTTCAATGATTGTAATTGCAAAAGACCGGCTTGGATATAATGCGAGGGTAGAAATTTCTGCTTCAATTTATCCTTCATCTTCGCCCACGATCGGATCTTCTCCTTCCCACGTCGTTCCCGTTTTAAACAGACATTGGACCACCAAGTTGAAGCATATTTACGGAGTTTCAGCGCAACGATCTTCACCTTCTGGTCCTCTTCGATTTGTTTGTAGTCAAATACCCGTTCAACAGTCTGGATCCAATCAACAAACTCGTCAGGATCCAACTTCCCTTCATATTCTGGTATATCCACCTTAATATCGTTGGGATGCCATCCCGCTTGATCACGGTTACCACCCGTTTTGGATCCACTCGTACCCCCAGAATTACCCTCATCGTCTGATCGTCGTTGCTGGGATACAATTAATTCTTGGATTTGATCCTGCATCGCTTTCATCTGTTGCTCTCTTTCTTGTCGATCATCCGCAAGGGCTTCAGCAATCAATTTCTTCAATTCAGTAACACTTCGAGTATCCATAGCTCTGATACCAAATGATATACAGAGACGTATTAGTTCGTTCAACGATTAACCAAAACTGGTAAGAAATTGCTTGATAGAACAACGTACCCTCGAGATACAGCCGCACCACTCGAAGATTCGTTGGGCAACACCTACTCTCTTCCACGATACAGATTCACCACGTAGAATTAAGAAGGATCCCAGATCACCTTCTAACCTGCCACCAGTTAGAATAGCAAGGAAATAGAAAAACTCACAGAGAGTTTTCTTAGTTTTGTAACTCCAAAAAACTGCCTTCTCATTTCATTATCGATCATTACATAAGCAGTGAAATCAGAAACTGACTAACCACCCACTAAGCATACATTTAGGGAAATGCAAAAACTACGTTGAAAAGTCAAATAAATTAAAATAAAGCAGAAAATAAAATGGCAGAAATAAACTAACGAACTTCATAACTCGCATGCATGATGGGCTTGTGATTAGGAGTGGGCCGGCTTACGTTTTGGGCTGGGCTTGAACGGCACATACCCAGGTCAGGTTGACCTGATCTTGGACTGTCGCTGTGGCCTCCCCGGGTTCAGTTGAAGTCTCAAGTTCATGTCCATCACTCATGATATCATCATGGTCTCTTGTTATTGGGGAATTCATATATATTTTTAGAGGATGGTGTCCAAATTCTTGGAAAGGGTTCACATTTGCTGCCTTTAAGGATCTGATGCCTCTTGTGAAGCTCTCAGTATCCTCTGGCGTGATGCTCTGGTAATTTTTGTTTTGTGATAGCCATTATTTGACTTCAAAAGGAGAATGTAGTCTAACCATCATTATGTGTAGCTTGGAGCTATGGTACAATGTTGTTCTGGTTTTACTTGCTGGATACATGGCAAACGCAGAGGTCGCTATATCTGCCTTCTCCATTTGGTATCAACACATGCTCTTATTTTTCTCCTTACGGATCATGTTGGAAGACCTTCAACTCATTTTTTACGATTCTTTTACAGCCTGAACATTAGCGTGTGGGAGTTTATGAAAATCCTTGGTTTCCTAGGTGCCGCATGGTAAGTTATCAAAAGTTAACTTGAAAAAAATGATGCCAGTTGACACCAAAATATATAAGCCAAAATCAATATTTTGTTGCTAATACTTGTAATGCAAACATACATAGAAAATATGAATTAATTTTTTATATTTGTCTGACTGTGCTATACTTGTAATGCAAACATACAAGAGAAGTCGAACATGAGAACGAGTATGTTTTTAACTGATTCAGTTGCCTTGGTTGACTGGTTGTTTTTTACTTTGAAAATGATATGTTTTTAACTGATTGTCTATAGCTGCTATGTGAGTTTATTAAAGTTACTATCTGATGATTTTTTTTTTTAAATTAAAGGCCACTGGAGCTGTTTTCAAGTCAACACTAGAAACATTCCATATAAAAACTGAGCAGGTTTGTCTTCTTTCCATTTGATGTTATGAGATCAAATTCTAAAAGAACGAGTATTACTGAGGGAAGAAATGGGTTATGTTTATTTGACTGTTGCTAATTGTTGATTTCTTGGATATAGCGTCGTAGCACAACCGAAGTCAAATCAATGGATGCATTTTTCCGAATCAGGTTCTCATATTAGACCAATAATTCAATATAACGGTTAAGTTATATTAATTACTTTAAATGATAGGCTAATGCTAATGTATTTAAACTTTGTAAGGAAAAGGGGTGGGGTGATGAGTCAGAATGGGTCGTTTAAAAAAAGTGGTCAATTTTGTCCAGGTTAGAACGGGTTCGGGTCAGTTTTTTAATTTCACAATTTTTTTTTTAAATTTTGGAGTATACATATAATACACTTTTACCTTAAATGGCTGGATGGTTTCAAAAAAATGCCAGATTGAGTGATTATGTATGAACACGTAGCAAACAAAGAATTTCAATAGTTAGATGGAGCTAGACAATAATTACATGAATGTCTTGCCTATTAAACCGAAAATTAGTTAACAAACCTGAGTTACCTGATCGAACTAGACAACAAGGAGATTCAAGGCTGTTAATGGTCATCAAAGAGTTCCATATCATTGAGAGCCTAGTATATATATGTTGTCATTAGTTTTTATCTTTGCTTAGTGATCATTACATATAATTTTTATTTGTTCTTCACACCAGCACCAACATCTTTTTTGCAGTTCTAATGGCAAACAAATGCAAGCAAAATCAAAGTGTACAAAGTGAAGTCACCAATTATGGGAAAATATGCTATTTATACTTCAACAGAACAAAAAGGAGACCAGAATACCAGATCTGGGATTAAAAAGGATTGCAAATTCATTCTAGACAATTTATTTATGACTAGTATTTTCTATTTAGAGTTTTCTATTAGCAAAGTCGTTTATATTAATGTGTATCCAGAAGCGTTGTTCACCTGTTAAGGAAATATGCATGTCTCAAAAAAGTATGCACACAGCCGACCCAAAAATTTTTGCTAGAATTCGCGAAGAAGTGAAGAGATGGTAATACGCCTTTATTTTGCTCGTGGTTTGTGTTTTTTACTGTTCAAGATGCTGATTCTTTTATTGATATATGTTACCATTAATAATGCAGAGAAATGATGACTCAGACAAGGAATTACCTAGTTAAAACAAGATGTTTGAAGGTGCACCTACAAGGACCAAGGGGTGGGCATACGATAGCACTGCGATTTGTAAGTTCTTTTTAGTTTTTGGTTTTGAGAATTTTGTATGAAGTATCT
This sequence comes from Helianthus annuus, assembly GCF_002127325.2. NCBI lineage: Eukaryota > Viridiplantae > Streptophyta > Magnoliopsida > Asterales > Asteraceae > Helianthus > Helianthus annuus. The sequence goes on from NC_035446.2 coordinate 3,786,850, forward strand.
TGTATGGGTTGACTTTTAAAAGTCAGTTGGTTGTTATTGTTTTACGTTGTTTTCAACAAGCAACTTGTATTGATGGTTTATTGGATGATGTTTTTTTTTTAAATCTTTTCTTATTTTCTTTATTAGGAACAATTGAAGAACTTCAAACCTCCAGGAGATGGAAGTGCTTTGGTTATGGAAGTGCTTTGGTTGATCATTTTACAGACGGCTACCTTTGATTTCTGGTGGATGTGTTCCTAAAATAACGATGAAGAAATGGATGGTGGCGTGGAATCATACATAATTTCGGGTGGGTTTATGGAATCATTCAACGCGAGTCTTGAAGTTGAAAGAACGCAACAATGCGAAAAGAAATTGAAAGGGCCATCACATGAAAAAAAAACCTAAGCTAGAAGCTATGTAGAAAGATTATGACAACCAACAAGCTAACTTTGAAGTTACGATGCGAAGTATTATGGAAAAGCTACCTAATGGAGTATTATAGGATCTTAGAGATGATTAGGAGGTTTTGGTTACTTTTTATCATTGTACTTCACAACTTTATTATGATTACATTGTTCTTTTGATTTTGGACACATGTTATATTACAATATAAGATTATCTTATATAATTATGTTATTATTATGTTGGTGTTTTTAAAATACTAGTGCATACTAATAGACATTTTAGTATTTCAAATAATAATGCTATAGAGTTGCATTTGACTTTAAAAAGGTTGTATTTGAGTTTAAGATAGGTTGCATTTTAGTGTAGCAAAGGTTGCATATGAGGTAATAAAGGTTGCACTTGAGTATTAGAAAAGTTGCATCTAAAATTAAAAAAAGTTGTATTAGCATGTAAAAAGGTTGCATCACAAAAAGGTTGCATTTGAATAGTAAATACAACTCTTTAAAAAAAAGTTGCATTATCGAATAAAAAGGTTGCATTAGGTCTAATGCAACTTCACCTAATGCAGCCCTTGATAAAAGGTTGCATTAGGCCTAAGGCAACCTTTTTAAGGCCTAATGCAACACTTTCTTAGAGTTGCATTAGCTTTATTTTCTTACAATGAGTTGAAATTTCATATCAATTTTATTATGACAAGAAGAAATTTGATGTTGAAAAGACTTTCAACGGAAATGTGAAACACATTTTTGGCAAAATGGTCAATGGTAAGGCCAAAGGTGTTAAAGAATTTTACGCTGCCAAAAGAGGGGTTCACAAGTCCGTTAAAAGTAAAGATGAAGAAGATGTTGTTACACCCAAGGAAGGCCAGGCTTGGGTGGATATATTTTTCAAAGAGTGAAAAGCAGGACTTGCCGGAGATCCAAAGTTGGTAATTGCGGATCATGAATCGGCATCATTCTTTATCATGTTTGTATAATGTGTTTTTGAAAAGCAGGACTTGCCGGAACTCCCAGATTTGTAAGCGTAGAGTAGGAATCGGCACCTTGAGAATTCAACCAACAGATGGTAATTGGTTGAAAGACAGGTTTGAGTTGTATGTTTGTGATTGATACAAGTGGTTCAGAATTTGAATCAGATTGATCTTACAAGTGGTTAAATCAAGGTCATTAAATTGAACTTGAGTTAACTATCATTCATTATAAAGTAGTAAGAAACAAAGTGATGATCTTGCCCCAATTTTACAAGTGGTAAAATCAACCAAACTTATTTTCTGGAAAAACCATTCTGATTAAAACAAACTTGGGTGTTTTGAAATCATTATGGGAGAATAGTTTGTTGTGAGGGGGAGTTCTGATTGTTTATGCCTAACGCATGGATAATTGAAGCAATTCGATATCAGTTGTCATGTTCTGTATAGTTTGTTTTCAATTTTTTAGATCTATTTGAATTTTAGGGGGAGTAAGAAATTTTAGAAAATCCAAAAACATCAGAATTTGAAAAAGCCAAAAACATGATAAAACTGTAAAATGAGTTTTTGTTGCATAGAAGAGGAAATGATAGTACATCAGTGGACTATCACAACATGCTAAAGATATGGAATGTTTAAAAGTGATAAACAATCTTACTGCGGATGTGTTGGTAGATTTTTACACACATAGTAAGTTGAAACGAGATATAAACCTAAATTCAAACTTGCTTAATTCGTGGTAACTATTCTTGGATATATGGGTAACCCCCGAAATCTTGTTTGAAAGATTCCTCTTTCTGAGATACTAGGTCTTTATGCTCAGTGATATCTGGGGTATTATCCCGGGACTTCTGCTGTATGGAAATACTGACCTAGTCCCCGGATAATGCTTTCCGCAAATGCTTGAAACATAGCATCGCCCTCAGCAAGCTGGTAAAACAATAAAATTGATAGTCACTGCTGTTGTAATAAAAGATCCTCTAAAGGGGACCCACCAAAAGTCGAAGCCGTCATCTCTCTGCGTATACGGAAGTATCGACCTGAGCTCTCACGGCCCTCGCAACTTAACCCCTTTACAGATATCATCTGTGGTATACTCACCTGTAAGACTGAACATTGGGATCTGGATACGGGAGTATATTCAAGTGGAGTGATACTCAATTTGTAGGATCGGATTCTGACCCGAACGAGTCAATCAGAGGAGTTTGATCAGATACAGGTATGGAAAACAAGTACCTGACGTAGAAACAGCTAGATATCTCTTTAATTCTCTTTTCTCATTAATTTGACACCTTTTACAATCGATTCTCACACCGGCAGCACCTCGGTATGGAATTTTGAAAAATTACAAATGTGGACCTCTCATATGGTATATATAGGGGATGTGGACCTCTTATACGGACGTGACGAATAAGAGGGCCAGGAATGTCCGTAAAATAGGTCCAGGAATTTGTGAGGTGGACCTCTTATTCGGCATGTCCGAATAAGCGGTCCCAGACTCTAAAACGCCTAAATTCTCCAGTTTTCTCGTAAACTCGCCCTAATCTATACAATACAATGAAAGACTCGATCTAAGACGAAATCAACAGATGTAGTGCACCAACAGACTCCCCCTCAGATGTTGATGGAGTCGACTATCGAGTCAGAACAATGCTATGTCTTCACATCTTCAGTCTTGATCAGCCTCTGGGCTTTCCTTTCTCTCTGTCTTCAGACTCCCCTTCTCGATTTACTGGCATTCCTTTGTTCTTCAGTAACATCTTCAGGATCGTTGTCTGCTTTTTCATCAACTTCTCATCTTATCCTGCACATTCTCTACCCAAAACATAAGTTTTACAGTTTTAGAATAAAGATGTATGCACTACAATAAACTCTTCTTCAAATCAAACTGAAACTTTATCAGTAACTATCTTGATGAACCCCTTGAAAGGTTAAATTGTGAAAACTTTTAATTCCACACACACACTCCCCCTCAAATATTGCTCATCATGTTTAGCACTCGGAATTTTGAAAATCTGCTTTTCAATACCAGTTGTCGAAAATCTTTTTGAATTTTCAAAAAATTTATGCTAAAACACACTGAAAATCTTTTTGGATTTTGGAATAAAGAAATATGTAATGCAGTAAAGAAATATTTACAAACGATATTTTTGTGAGTTCGTGTAAGAGGATCATATCAGATTATGAGACATGTCACCAACACCGTTAAGCTTGATTCCATTTTCAGTTCAAAACAATTTACCTAGATTATCAGTATATTGGTCAACATAAATTCTCACACAAAGTTCAATTGATCTGAGATACGATATTAATGTCTTAAAGAACTTAAACTTATCCGTGTGTCCCACTACTTGTATATACTCCCGTATCCAGATCCCAATATTCAGTCTTACAGGTGAGTATACCACAGCTGATATCTGTTCAGGGGTTAAATGCGAGGGCCGTGAGAGCTCAGGTCGATACTTCCGTATACGCAGAGAGATGACGGCTTCGACTTTTGGTGTGTCCCCTTTAGAGGATCTTTTGATTTCAACAGCAGCAACTATCAATTTTATTGTTTCATCGGCTTGCTGAGGGCGACGCTTATGTTTCAAAACGTTTGCGGAAAGCATTATCCGGGGACTAGGTCAGAACTTCCATTCAGCAGAAGTCCCGGGATAATACCCCAGATATCACTGAGTATAAAGACCTAGTATCTCAGAAAAAAGGACCTTTCAAACGAGATTTCAGGGGTTGCCTATATATTCAAGCAGTTTTGTTAACCCACAGAATAAGCAAGTTTGAAATTTATGTTTATATCTCGTCACAATCTACTAAATGTGTAACAATTTTGTGAAGAATCTACTGACACATCTAGAATAAAATTGTTTATCACATTTTAACGTTTCAAATCTTTAGCATGTTGTGACAGCCCACTGATGTACTATCATTTCCTCTTTTCACAACGAAACTCATTTTTGAATTTTATCATGTTTTTGGCCTTTTCAAATTTTCTAATGTTTTTGGATTTTCTGAAATTTCCCTACTCCCCCTAAAATGCAAACACATTTCAAAGGAAATTTGAAAACTTCTAGACTCTTGACTCACTTGAAACAAGAAAACAACACATACTGTACAAAAACATGACAACCAATATCAAATTGCATCAAATCGCCATTCACTCGGCATAAACAATCTGAACTCCCCCTATCACAAACCATTTTCTCATTTAGATTTCAAAACACTTAAGTTTGTTTTAATCAAAATGATTTTCCAGAAAATGAGTTTGTTTTTACCACTTGTAAGTTTACCACTTGGTTAAGTACGGGGATATGGTTCATCATTTTGTCATTTTTATCAAAGTAGTAAATCAAGTACAACTTAATGTCCTTGATTCACTGTTTGCAAACAGGCAATCTTTACCACTTGTAAAAATAACCAAACAAATACCACATGTAGATATGTCACCTCTACACAAACCATTTTACCAATCAAAATGCCGATTCCTGCTTCACACTTACCAACCTGGAAGCTCCGGCGTAGTCATACAACCTGTAAAGTTATAAAAATTTTAAGAATTTTTCATACAAACTAAAAATATATGAATGATGCCGATTCCTGATCCACGATTACAAACTTGGGATCTCCGGCGTATCAGGTTTTTACTCAAAGAAAATGTCCACCCAAGCCTGACCAGCCTTGGGTAATTTCAATTCGGATTTAGTTGGGGTGTAAGTTGCTGTCTTTTTAGCATAGAAGTCTTTTACCCCTTTCACCTTCCTATCAATCATTTTTCCAAACATTTTCTTTACATTCCCATTAAAAGCTTTCTCAACATCAAAATTGTCCTTTTCAGAATAATCCTGATTTGAGACTTTTGTCTTTCCAACTTTTTTTTTTAAAATTCTCAGTCTTCAATGGTGGAAAGTTCTCGTCATCCATTGAAGGAACTGAGTTTGCATCATGTCACACCCCAACCGATGGCGGAATCATCGGGGCGCGGCACTAGGCGAATCAGATTGCTCAAGAGAATCCATAACAACTATATTGCGATAATATTTATTACATTTGTCATCCCATACTAACAAACAATACAATCACGTAAGTTATCACAGATTTCTTGTCCTCTCGAACAATTCAATTCCGACAACCTAGATTTTAGATGAGTTTCTAGACTTCCTAGCTTGATTTGATGTAAACTTCGGCTAAACCTGCAACATACGTTAAAATATTGTCAATACAAAAGTATTGGCGAGTATACAGGTTTGATATGTAATAATATGATAGATTAAAAGTGCTGCGAATTTCCATATGCATAAACGTAATACACGACATATATACTCACAAAACTGATACTACCAGCTAAGTCCTCGATGCTTGACTCTGGCATAACTAGACCCCGTCGGGTGGAATAGTACTATACTAGTTGTTGGTGGGACGTCACGAGTATAAGTCCTAGCATACATGCAACTAGCATCACGTATATCTATGCAAACAGTTATTCGCAAGTGATAAATTGTCAAATTGAATCATTCGATTGATAAGTTCGTTTTTTTTATGGAACGCATGTTACACCCAAAATTCGATAAAAGGGGTCAAGTATACTCACAGTGCGTATTCGGTTGGATTGACGTAACGGTGCCCGAGAATGTCCTGATTTTAGACAATTTACGTAAGTATTGAATTACGCGTTAAACGGTATCGATTTGCGTGAAATTGGGCGAAAATCGGACGAAAAAAATGAAATTGGGCTGGCCCAGTCGAACGGGCCACTCGATCGAGTGGGCCTGGTCGATCGGATGGGCCTGGTCGATCGGACAGGCCTGTTCGAGCGAATGGGCCAGTTCGATCGATTGGGCCACTCGATCGATTGGCCTGTTCGATCGAATGGGCCACTCGATCGAATTGGGCCACTCGATCGACTGGTCCAGTCGATCGATTGGGCTGTTCGATCGATTGGGCCACTCGATTGGCCATCCTGTCCAGCTGTTCTTGATGATTTTCGAGCGTTTTTCGGTGTTTTTGGCCGAGACGTTATAGTGACGTGTTTAACAACTGAAATCCCATCAATTCCGGCCTGTTTTAACTGCCGGGAATCACCCCGTTCGTCAGAACCGGTCGTTCTTGTCGGTTTTTCCGTGTTTAACCAGAAATTGATTATTGTATTGCTAGAAATCAGATCCTAGACCAACACGACACTAAGAAATAAGTAGAAGATCGGTCTAAGTTCTGGTTTTACCATTTTTATGTATAGATTTGATGTAAAGACCTTGATTTTTTCTTAGGAAATGCCTGAGATCTGAGTTGTTCTTGGTGATATGAGGTCAACACTTGAAGTCCATAAGAACTTTGTGATGAAATCTATCAGAACATCTCAATTCCACGGCCTCTTGCTTAGAAAACATTGATTTGGATGAGATTCACGAAGAATCGTATGGAAATCATTCGGATCTGAGTTGTTCTTCATGGGATGACATCACCTTTGAAGAACTCCATGGTGACATCACCCTAGAACACTCCAAATCCGTTGATTTCATGGTTAAAAGTTGAGATTTGAAGGGTAGAAGGATGAAGGATTGCATATAGATCAAGGAAGTACAAGATTCGGGTTAAAAACTTACAAGAATCGAGAGAAATCGAGAGATTTAGGGTCCGTAATGTCTTGGTCGAGTAGCAGCAGCAACAACAAGTGTTTGAGGGTGAATGAGGGGTATTTATAGGCAAGAGAGGTGAGAAAAGAGGAGGTAAGGTGGGCCGGATCGGTTGGCCCAACCGATCGGTTGACCTGTCCGATCGGACGGCCCAGCCGATCGGCCGGTCCGTTCGATCAGATGGGCCCAGCCGGTTTGGCTGCCTATCCGATCGGCCGGCCCAGCCGATCGACTGGTCCATTCGATCGGGCGGCCCAGCCGATTGGCTGGCCCATCCGATCGACTGGCCCAGCCGTTTGGCTGGCCCGTCCGTACGGAAGCCTTCGATCCTCGTTTTTGGTGCGATTTCGACTGTTTGGGCCGTATTTTCATATATTTATATAATTATTTAATTATTTAATTATAATTAATCACAAAAAGGGGCCGTATATATGTATCTATGTATCCAATGTTCGGTGCGATGATCGATTTACGCGTGCCTTCGAGTGCGTTCTTCGATGTGATGTGCCACAAGGATTATCGGGGTACTACTTGCTCGTATTGCCGTCATCGTCACGATGGCTAGAGACATGGTACTCACCCGGTAGTCCTTGTTAGCGTTGCTTGCTTACGTTTTGACACTTCACGGTTATCGAGGAGGGTAGATTAAGTCCCCACTCAACATCATCGTGAGTGTTATAGTTTATGAAAATAGATTTGATAGAATATGCGTAATTATTCGATTATACTTCGATTTAGCAATATATCTGATATAGTTTCATTATGATCTGAATCTCTGGTGCTAGGCGTAACGAGTGTATCGAGTAGTAACAACGCACAAAGGTGCGGGTTGTTACAGTATCCCCTCCTTTAGGAAATTTCGTCCCGAAATTAATCCAATAGTAGGGTCGGACGAGTTGATGCGATTGACAGTAGAGATTAATAGTGTCTAGATAGCGAGCGATCGATTAAGATTCGACGAGTGAAAGCGACGAGAAGATACGTTCCGAATAGTCAAAAGCGATGACAAACACAAAAGTGATCCCACAAGGTTTTAAACTTACCGATAATCGATTAATCCTTGAAGTTATTTAGGAAAATCCCCTCATGACGCGGAGCTAACTGTATTGATGTTCACACCAGCGCTATGGGGAGGGTTTTTGTAAATTTGAAAAGAGACTTTGAGTTATACATTTTAAAAGAATTCGGCGGCAAAATAAGTTTTAAGAAGACTTTCCTACAACGTAGGTTCGAGCTGAACTCGATTGTCGAACCATCGTTTTCGGGAAAATTTCTTTTTGTTATTGCAAAAGTTTGTAAGGAAAACTGGACTTGTGAACTTCCATTGGGCACGGAGCCAAACTGATTCAGTGTTTTCTCCATGTTGTAAGGAAATTTCACTTGTCCAACGGTTTTAATAAAATTTTTATAAAAATTGGTTTTTCTTTGTTAATATGGAAAAATAATTTTCGTCGGGCCCCACGTGGCACTTTCTCACGAAAGTTTGTTAATATGATTAAATGTTGGTGCACTACATCTGTTGATTCCGTCTAGGTGTCTAGGATCAAGTTTTATATCATATTGTATAGCATAGGGCTCGAAATACGAGAAAACGGAAGTCTATATAGGTGTTAGGGTATTGGATCGCTTATATGGTCATAGAAAGTGTGGATCGCTTTTAAGGCATATCATGGGTTGCTTATGAGGACAATGCTGGACCGCTCATGTGTCACATGACCACATGAGCGGCCCTAGACTCCTATAAATAGCCCATGAGCGATTCAGTAGGTAGAGGTCTTGTTTTCCACGCCGAAGCTCTGCCGGTGTGACGATCGAGCTGTAAACTGTTACAAATCAATACAAAAGAGATTTAGAAGGAAGAACGTGCTATTTCTACTTGTGTTTCTTATAATTCCGCATCTGAATCACAAGAGCAAACCTCTGACCGACTCGTTTGGGTCAGCAATCGATCCTACAAGTGGTATCATAGCCACGGAGGAGGTTTTCTGCAGAATATAGCCGGTTTTAAGTGTTGTTTCTCACTTCTACACCTTCTTTTCTCATTTAAAGGAGATTTCACGGTAAAAAATCGTTCAAATTTTCACATACTGTTCATTACTGTACCGAGACAAACCCTTGGGAGTTTTAGAACAAAATTCAACTGATAAACAGATTAAAACTTGTTCGAAAAATGGACCGCTTGTATGACATCATGTTGAACCGCTCCTAGATCACTGGTTTGAACCGCTCATTAGTTCAAAATTGCCTGAACCGCTCAAAAGTTAACTGTTTGAACCGCTCGAATAGACACTTTTGAACCGCTCGAGTGAACCTTTTTAGACCGCTCGAAAGATCAATTGTGAAGCACTCAAAATTTAACTTTCTGAACCGCTCATTCAGACAAGTTCTTGAACCGCTCCAAATTAATTTGTGAACCGCTTAAACAACTAAGATTGAATCGCTTGAACTTCATTTATTGGACCGCTCCAAAGAACATCTAGTGGATCGCTCATCTGATCATTTTTCTGAACCGCTTTTCTGTCTGATATTTTTGAACTACGTGCAACATGAATTCAGAATTTTTCAACGCTTTTGCCACATCGACTACTCCAGCTGCAATTGCTCAAGCAATGAATTTGGAAAATAAAACAGGGACAACTCAAAAACCCCCGAGATTGATGAGCATCGAGGAATATTATGGATGGAAAGATAGGTTTGAAAATTGGGTTCAAGCCAATCATCTTAGATCTTGGGAATGCATACTGAAGAAATACACATTGCCTCGAACCGAGCTGCAAGTCATCAAAGAAATTTCTGAGTTTACTGATCAAGAACGGGCAATGTATAAAGCTGCGAAAATGATGATTAGTTTGTTGCAACAAGCCATTAAAGAAGACATATTCATTCTTCTGCAACACGACAAGACTGCTAAATCAATTTGGGATGCTTTGAAAGTTAAGTTCGAGGGTAGTGAAAATATGATTAAAAGCAAAAAAGCTCTATTGAAGAAAGAGTTTGATCTGTTTAGTAGTCTGCCGGGCGAGGATACCAAGAAGCTAATTGAGAGATACTGTCACTTGGTATGATCATTGTCGATGTTGGGAGTTGAGAAAAATCGTGAAGAATGGGTTGAGAAGCTAGCGGATGCGTTACCTCAGAAAGAGTGGGGAACGTATTTAATGATCTTGAAGAATACTGGTGTGTATGATGGGTTGACTATTTCGCAGTTCATTGAGAAAATAGAAAGTCAAGATCTTGAACAGCAAAAGATAGCGAGAATGAACAGTTCTAGTGGTCAACAGGACGTGAAGATGTATTACAAAGGCAGTATACCAGCAATTGAGTCTGAAAGAAGTCCGAAAATTCAAACAGCTTTCAGTGCTGGTGATTCATCTGAGAAAACTGATCAAGACTTAAACAAGAGCAGCAACGGGTTTTCATCGTTTCCGAGTGTGAATCCGAAAGAGACAAACACTACATTTCAGTCTCAGAGTACAAAAACTGGAAACGGATATGTGATTCAGTGCAACATAGCTCTTAATCTTCTGGATGGTCAAAGTTTTTCCGAAGACACTGCGAAAGATCATATGGCACTTCTAGGCTCTGTTCTGTTATCCTATGAAGGTCTAGTTGCTGGAAGAATCGGAAATCCTATGCTTACTAAAGAGGATTACGATCAGATAGATGCCGAGGAAATGGAACTTATGGATATCAAATGGTGTCTTGCAAGTGTTCTTCGTAGAGCTGAGAAATTCAAAACTATTACTGGGAGAAATGACTTTCTTGATGCACACGTATCTACTTTAGGTTTTGATAAATCTAAAGTTAAATGTTTTCGTTGCAGGGAGAAAGGTCACTTCAAACGGGAATGCAAAGGAAGAGAAGCTAGTGGGACTCAGAATCCATTCGGGAAAGACGATTACTACCGCAAAGCTATCTATCAGCAAGTTGGTCAATCCCAGGAACCTCAAACAGCTCACGGAAGAAAGATTGAAGATCCGAAAAGAGCTTGTATGGTAGATTTCAGCTGGAGTAATTATATATCATCTGAAGATACTGCAGCACGCATTATTGAACAAGATGATGAGAAACTACCAGATGGTTTCAGTTGGGATATGTTTGTGGATGAAAAGGGAGGTTTTAAAGCTTTTATTGCAAAGATTGTCCGAGAGCCAAACTTGTTTGCTACTTGGATGAGATCAATTGGTGAGAATGTGAGAAGTGATGAAGAAAAATCTGAGTCATCTGATGAGAATTCAGATATTTCTGATAAACTTTCAGAAAATTCTGGAAATGTTTCTGATAGTTCTGTTGATAGCGTACAAGATGATACTGTGCAAAAACAGGATGTTGTATTTGACAAAACACCGTCCGATTCTGGTGTTTCTGATGATGATTCTGAAAAATCGGTACAGTTTGATCAATCACCTGATCAAAGCAGCAGTGATGATGAGGAAGAGAAATATCTAAATATTGCAAAATCTCATATGTCTCCTGATAGTTTTCATTTTTACTTTGCAGATAAAATGGAGAATCTGGAGGAGAAACGAGCTGAAAAAGAACAACAATTTGAATGTAAGGATGATGTTCAGAATGTTGAAAATGTTGCTGAGAAGTTTACCGAGATCGTGAAAGAAGAAAAGGTGATTGAAGTGGAAAAAGTTATTGAAGTAGAGAAAGTGATAGAAGTTGTGAAAACAATCGAAGTGGAGAAGATTGTTGAAGTTGTCAAGCCATGTGAAAAGTGTTTGGAAGCATGCAAAGATTGTGCGGTTAAAGACGACATCATTGATGAGTATGAAAAGAAGAAAGATCAGTTATTGTTCAATCTCAACTATGTGAAGGAATCGTACGATGTATTGAACAAAACTGTAACTGGTCTCCAAACAACAAACACTGAAAGAGAACAAGCATTGACAATGATGAATGCAACTTTGATGTCGAAACAAAAAGCTATAAATTTTTACATTGAAGAAAGTGCAAAATGGAAGCAAGAGTTGGAGAAGGAAAAGATTGAAAATGAGAGAATCAAGAGATTGTTGTTGAGTTATTCTACTTCTGATTATGTTATTGATCGTGTTTATCCAACTGTTGCAGGTATGGAAGCGTTTCAAGATGAGAAGCAGAAAGAAAAGAAGAATTGTGGTAACAAATCGAATGTTAGCTATAACAAGTGTCCGCCTCCAATTTGGGATGGGTATTCACCTAGGAAACCAAATGAGGAGCAACTTGTAAAAGCAGTCAATATACAACTTAAAACTGACTCAACTGACGGTTTACCAGAAAACATTGATGTGACATTTACCTCATCCGATACTGATCATGAGTCTGAGTTGATCAAAAATATGGTCGATCAAGTGTTGGACACTGATGAGGAGACAGAGTCTAAATCTGAATCTGATAAGCCAAAGTCGTTAGTCAACAGTCAAAATCCATCGGTTAAACAGTCTTATAGCACAGAGTTTTTGTTATCAAAAGCTGATTTGAATGATGAAACATTCGAAGTTGTTTATACTTTGAATGATTCGGACAAATTATATTACAACAAAGAATTTTCAATCATGAGTATTAAAACAGAATTAATCAACAAAACTTTTAAACTAGTAGAGGTTAATATTCCTGAGTTAAAAGTTTTGAAAAATCTAAAAAATATACTTCTAGAGTTCAACAACGTTTAAACAAGAAAATGGGTTACAATTCTGGTCCTGGATTTCCTAAGAAACCCAACCAAAATCGTAGCTACAAAAAGAAAGGTTTAGGTTTTGTTCCACCAGAAAATGATAAAAATGTAAAAGATTCTAAAACGAAATCTGAATTTGTTTCAGGTGGAAGTTCAGAAGAAGAACAGCAGAAACCATTTTGGAGACAATCTAACAAAGAGTTTCTGGCTGAGAAGAAAAGAAATGGAACAGGAGTATTTCATCCGAAAAACACTCAAACCTGTGTTAAAGAAAATGTATTTGTTCAGGTTACAACGGATAACGATGAAAAACAGAGAGGTTCTCAGAAGATGAAAGAGAAAATTGTTAAAAAATCTAAGAAGTTTAAGAATTCAAAACATGAGATTGGGGAGAGTTCAAAGACACCGTTGTATCACAAGCAAATCAAAGACAACCAAGTGTGGGTTGTGAAAAAGGTTGAAGAAAAAGTCGGCGATGAATCTGGTTCCACAAAGCCAGAAGAGCCACAAGTTGTGAAGAAAATTTCAGTAGATTATGATTTACCATCACTGAAATTTGAAGAAGTGAAAAGAGACGTTGGTGAAAAAGAGTTTGATGTTGAGAAAGCATTCGGTGGGAATGTTAAGAAGATGTTTGTGAAAATGCTAAGTGGGAAAGCTAAAGGGGTAAAAGATTTATATGCCATCAAAAAGGCAACATACAGTCCCACTGAGCAGGAATTAAAAGACACCAAGTCTGAAATGACTTGGAGAGAAGTTTGTTTCCCAAAATAGTCGAAGGACTACGCCGGAGATCCCAAGTTTATATCGTGGATCAGGAATCGGCATCATTCTAGTTTGTTAAATGTGTGTTTGTATGATTGTGTTTAATGTGTGAATGTTTTTACAGGTTGAAGGACTATGCCGGAGCTTCCAGGTTGGTAAGTGTGAAGCAGGAATCGGCATCCTAATTGGTAAAATGGTGATGTAGATATTCCTACAAGAGGTAACCTTGATCCTACAAGTGATTGGATCTACAAGTGGTAACCATTGTTCCTACAAATGGTTGGTTTTACTGGTGGTATTTGTGATCTTGATCTTAACTGCCAATGGTGAATCAGGGACATTAATTTGTACTTGATTTATTTTTCATGATAAAAGGATAGACAATATGATGAACCATATTCCCTTTTCTAAATCTTTAAATGGATTTTATTACACACAAATTCATTTTCCGGAAAAATCATTTTGATTAAAACAAACTTAAGTGTTTTGAAATCTAAATGAGAAAATGATTTGTGTTAGGGGGAGTTCTGATTGTTTATGTAGGAAGAATTGAGATTTGATGAGATTCGATATCAGTTGTCAAGTTTCTGCACAATTTTTATTTGTCATTTGAAATGTGTTTGCATTTTAGGGGGAGTAGGGAAATTTCAGAAAATCCAAAAACATTTGAAAATTTGAAAAAATGAGTTTTTGTTGAAAAAGAGGAAATGATAGTACATCAGTGGACAATCACGGCACGCTAAAGATTTGGAGAGTTTAAAAGTTTTTAAATAATTTTACTGCGGGTATGTCAGTAGATTGTCATGCATTTAGTAAATTGAAACAAGATATAAACTAAATTCTAACTTGCTTAATTCGTGGGTAACTATTCTTGAATATATAGGTAACCCCTGAAATCTTGTTTGAAAGGTTTCGTTATCTGATTTACTAGGTTTGTATACTCGTTGATATCTGGGGTATTATCCCAGGACTTCTGCTGAATGGAAGTTCTGACCTAGTCCTCGGATAATACTTGCTGCAAAATGCTTGAAACACAGCATTAAACCCTCAGCTGATTAGACAATAAAATTGATAATCAGTTGTTGTAGCTGAAAAGATCTCCTAAAGGGGACACATTGAAAAGTCGAAGCTGATATCTCTCTGCGCATACGGAAGTATCGACCTAAGATCCCTCAGCCCTCGCATACCTAAATTATATACAGATATCATTTGTAGTATATTTACCTGAAAATCGGAACATCGAAATCTAGATACAGGAGTATATTCAAGTGGAGTGATACACATTTAAGTTTAAGTTTCTAATACATTAATATCGTATCTCAAATCGATTGAACTTTGTATTGACAATGTGATGACAATCTAGGTAAATTGTTTAAAACTGAAAATGAAATCAAGCTTAACGGTGTTCGTGGTTGATCTTAAAACTGATATGATCCTCTTGCACAATCTCACAAAAATAGTGTCTGTAAATATTTTTATCTGCAAGTGATGTCATCATATGTTTCTAAAAAATCCAAAAAGATTTTAGTGTATTTTTAGCTTAAAATTTTGAAAAATACAAAAAGATTTTTGACATCTGATATTGGAAATCTGATTTTCAAAATTCCGAATGCTAAACATGATGAACAGCATTTGAGGGGGAGTGTTTGTGTAAAGCTAATCGTTTTGTCAAAATTTAACCTTCTTCAAGTGGTTCATCATAGAATATTAAACGAAAGTTATACTGTTGGTGCACAGGATATTTGAAATATATTTGAAAGAAATTTATTTCTGGGTTAAGTCTATGCAGGTTGCCAGATTGATCGATTCTGATTCTGATGAAGCTGATGAACTTAAGGAATCAAGAGATCTGATCAAGAGAATTAGAGTATTTGAGGCCAGGCATCGATCCTGAAGATTTTGTTGAAGAACAAAAGAATGCCAGCAAATCGAGAGGGGGAGTCTGAAGTCAGTGAGGAAGAGAAAGCCCAGAGATTGATCTAGCCTGACGATGTGAAGATATAGCTTTTAAATCAGAGTGTAGTGACGACTCCATCAACATCTGAGGGGAGTCTGTTGGTGCACTACATCTGTTGATTCCGTCTAGGTGTCTAGGATCAAGTTTTATATCATATTGTATAGCATAGGGCTCGAAATACGAGAAAACGGAAGTCTGTAAAGGTGTTAGGGTATTGGATCGCTTATATGGTCATAGAAAGTGTGGATCGCTTTTAAGGCATATCATGGGTCGCTTATGAGGACAATGTTGGACCGCTCATGTGTCACATGACCACATGAGCGGCCCTAGACTCCTATAAATAGCCCATGAGCGATTCAGTAGGTAGAGGTCTTGTTTTCCACGCCGAAGCTCTGCCGGTGTGACGATCGAGCTGTAAACTGTTACAAATCAATACAAAAGAGATTTAGAAGGAAGAACGTGCTATTTTTACTTGTGTTTCTTATAATTCCGCATCTGAATCACAAGAGCAAACCTCTGACCGACTCGTTTGGGTCAGCAATCGATCCTACATTAAAACACTTATATATAGGAAGTACCGGCGGCGTATCCACCATGTTTTACCCATATTACCTCCGTTTCATGAGGCGGTGTCCCGTGCGCCGACAAGGCACATGTAGAGTTTCGATCCCTTGGTCCAAGCGATAGGATATTAGACTGAGTCTTGAATAGAAGCGAATTGGATGCAAACAACGCATAGATAGCGAATGCGAATAGTTCGATCATACGAAACTTTGATATGGCACATTGGGTTAGATGACGATTGATGAGCGATAGCGAATGACACGATTTTGGTTCGACTAGATACGGTTTCGATCCAATTTCACACAAACCCACATGGCATGTTTCCACGAGAGTTGCTAATATGGCAAACGCCACGTTTCCCATATTAATTTCATCTCGTGAAGCAATGTCATGTACCCTAATACTACACAATCTGCGATGACTTCCAAGCGATAACCGAATATTGATAGACCCTGATAGATGATAAGTGACGATTGTTGCGAACGATATGCAGTTCGATTGAGTCGAATACAAGCATTAACCATTGCTGGCCCACATGGCCTTTTTCCACGAAAGTCTGCTAATATGGTCAAAACACCACCATGTTTCGACCCTATTAGTTTTGTCTCGTGAAGCGAGGTCGTGCCTGCCAAGATGACACAGATAACTCGAGTATCGATGAGTGATAGAGACATGCGATGAGAGCATCGAATTTGTGAAATAGCCGTGAAATGCGTTAAAGCGAAAAGCGGCGAGTGATTTTCGATACTCGTCTAGCGATCCACAATAAGCGATTCACACCAAATTGATAGAGGTTCACACACTAGACAATAACCAACGTAGGGATTGCGAGATAAGCACATGATGCGATTTCGATTTCGAGCCACACATCGAGTGATTTGATTGCGAGATATATCTAGCAAAACTGCGATTGTATTTGCGTTCTAGACTTACGACCAGTCTTGCGTTGCTCCAATTGCTCTTCGGTGTGAACTTTCCCAAGTCCATCGATGTGGCAATCGTGTTGCGTACGCAGACTTACGAGAAGTCTCGCAGTGATGCGGTTTAGTTTTGTTACGCCTTGTGATTGATTTGTATTGTGTCGAAAATAACCATTATAATATAATAGGTCTAATAACGTCCAACTCCACATGGCACTTTCTTCACGAAGCTTCGGTAATATGGTAAAGCACACCTTGCGTTACCCCTACTACTTATGCCCCGTGCTTTGGTGTCACGCCTTGTTGACATGGCCAAGACCCTTAATCATGCCTTTAAACGTTATGGCACTTTCTTCACGAAGCTTCGGTAGTATGGTAAAGCACACCTTGCGTTACCCTTACTACTTACGCCCCGTGCTTTGGTGTCACGCTCTGTTGACATGGCCAAGACCCTTGATCATGCTTTTAAACGTTACGACACCATTAGAACTTCGCTACGATCCCCGTGCACTGACCAAGTTAATCCCGTGTGCACCCGTGATTAGTTGTCCCTTGCACGTATACCGTACCTCGTTCTAAGAGTGTTATAGGGATAAAATACATAATATAGTACATAGTGCTAGCGTTTAGATAGTGCTCGATTGAAAGAGAAATAGAGTCCACATGCGACAATTGATGAAATAAGCTCCACACATAGAAGAAAACGATAGCGATAAGTCGTATTATTACAACAACATTAGAAACAAAGTAACGTTGTTGTGGGGGACACCTGCGGTGTCTGCGGCTGTTGATGACTTCCTTCAGAGTTGCGGTCCTGCGCGGCAGTGCGGTGTACGATGACCATACCAGTTGCAATTTGTGCAATAGCGACAATTTGCTTCTGTTAGTACATAAACGTCTGTAGCTTCCGTCAGCTTAAAGTCTTTATTTTGTTAAGTTGTATAGTTTAATGTATAAGGCGTCAGAATACAGGGTTTGAATTGTAAAGGTGCTACTTTGTAAGCCGATCGGCTGGCCTAGCCGATCGGACAGCCTAACCGATCGAACAGCTGTTTGATCGGGTGGCCCAACCGATCGGTTAGCCTAACCGATCGGACAGCACTTAGCTTATTCTGACTTGCCTATAAATAGAAGTTCTGTCAGCTCATTTAGGACTTTTGAACCTGTTAGTAACCTTAGAGAGCTGAAGTCTGTGATCATCTGGAACTTGTATCTTGTCATATTCTTCTATTGAATTGCAGACTGTTGAACATGGAAATCATATGTCTATTTGTATCTGTATATGATCTACTGGATTCCGCACAGTAATCATAGTGTAACATTCATCAACAGGAAGTTCCTGATCAACCAGGGACCAACAAGTGGTATCAGAGCTATGGATGTTGATTAAAGATACCAGAAGACATAGTTCATCGATTTCAGTAAAATTCTTGAAGTTCTGAAGATAGATTCAACTGGATTCAAGCTAAAATCGCTTCGAAAAGAACAAATTTCATCGGAAATTTGTTGATGACATAGATTTCACCGGAAATCTAGCCGATCTTCTTTATATTTCTGAAATTTCTCTCTGATCTTCATCTCTTTCATCTTAAAACTTGAAAATTTCAAAATTAAGACAGATTTTATGGATAAAACTTGATAAATTTACTATCAATCGGATCGGAATCTTAAAATTCACAATCCTACTAAGTTTCATAATCAGATTCAAACAAATTCATGCTAAAATTGAACAAATTCAATGGAAAACTGTATGAACTTGCTGATGTCAGCCGGTCGAATCGATTAGCATATTCATTCATTTGCTGACGTCATCAATTTGTGTGAAATAACCGTTCAAAGATATTTTGTGAAGTTGTTGCTGACATCATCTTGGTAATCCGATCGAACGAGCTGATCGATCGAACAGCATTATTGATAAAAGAAAGATTGAAGATCATCTGATTCCTACTCGATCGAACAGCTGATCGATCGAACAGCAGTTGCCTAACCGATCGAACGAGCTACTCGATCGAACACGCTACTCGATCGAATACCCTGTTCGATCCAAGTGTTAGTGTTAAGTGTTTTTAAGAAGTCAAAATTTTTCTAAGTGTTTGTCTGATTTTACAGGAACATTCAAAATGGATGACATATTCACAAATCCTTTTAGTGATATGTATGGATTCACTGTAAGCTCAGGAGGTTCAGGAAATGATGATTCTACATCAAACAATACCAACACAAATCAAATCAAAGAGAAAAAGAAGGAAGCATGGGAATCAGAAAGCGCGTTTGGAACTTTTAACCGTCCTCCAAAGTTAATGGCTATTGAAGATTATACAAGATGGGCAATAAAGTTTGAGGAATGGCTGATGGCGTTTGCTTTCCCAAGCTGGAAAAGCATGAAAAATGGGTATGCTGCGGGTAAAAACAATGGTGAAGCATTGAGAAACACTGAAGAGATTGATCTATTTGTTGCCGAACAGAAATGCGTAGCATTACTGTTTCAATCTGTCAGGGAAGATATTATTTCACTAATCAGCTACACCAACGCCAAAGATTTGTGGGATAAACTGGGAAAGAAATGTTTGGGCAGTAAAGAAATCTTAAAGAACAAAACTAAACTACTAAAAAAGGAGTTTGATATGTTTAGTTGCTTCAAAAATGAGTCAGTCTGCAAAATGATCGAACGTTTTGGTCATCTTAAATTGGAACTTGCACGCCATAATATCAACTATCCTGACGAGGAGATAGTTGATAAACTGTTCGATTCTTTACCTGATGAAATGGACTGGAGGTACTATGCTTTGATGCTGAAAAACACCATTCCGCCAGAAGAACTAAAACCAGATGTAGTGATTGAACGACTAGAAAGCCATGAGCTGGAACTGAAGAAAACGTACAAAGTCAATCACTCATATCAGCAAAATCCAGATCTATACTATCCCAAAAGTTTGATGCCCAAAGCTTCATCACCGAAAACCGCATTTTCTGCCGAAAACATCTCTCCAGCTCCTAAAGAAAATCAAAGCAGCTCAAACAAAGAAAGTCGCAGTGGATATCATAGTAGTTCTACTTCTACTTCCACTGCCTCGACAAATCGTTCTGACTCAAAGTTCTCATGTAATATTGCTATTGATCTCAAGAATATGCAAAACTTTGATGAAGAATCTGTCAAGCAACAGATGGTCTTTCTAGCATCTGTGCTAGAATCCTATGAGGGGCTGATTGCTGGAAAAATTGGGAATACTAATCTGACAAAAGAAGACTATGATCAGATAGATCCCGAAGAGATGGAGTTAATTGATATCCAATGGGCGATGGCGAGTGCAGTGCGTCGTGCACAACGCTTTATGGAGATAACGGGTAGAAAAACAATCGGCGGTCCATCAACAAAGCTGGGATTTGATAAATCGAAGGTGAAGTGTTTCAAGTGCAAACAGAAAGGCCACTTCAAACGAGAATGCCGAAATGCATATGTTGAAGAATCAGAGAATCCATTCAATGATGATTACTACAAGAAAGCTATCTATCATCAGAATAAGTCCGAACCGCCAAGAATAAAGCAATCTGAAGACAACAAAGGAAAATCCAGAGCCTTGGCAGTGATTTATGATGATGAAGGATATGATTGGAGTAAGGAAGTGTTACCTGAAGATGATGCTATTGGTTACGCGTTTATGGCGAGTCACAATGAACCAATTCAATGGAAAGATAATCGTACAGAAGAACAAAAGTACGAATATCGAAAAATGGTTGCTGAAGCAAAGATCATCCGACTCTCAGGTGTCTATCTGGAAGCAAAACGTGCAAACCGATGGGATCCAGATAGAGAGTGTTATTTGGATGAATATGGTAACATTGCTGTCGACGACAAGAAGATAGACATTGAAGCCATTATCCAAGAATACAAAGAAGAGGATGAGTACTGGCAGCACAAATGGTGGGGTACACCAACATCGAAAATGATCGAGGAAGAAAGAGAGAAAGAGAGAAAAGAAAAGGAGAAGAAAGAAGAACTTGTGAAAATCGACACCGGGTTGATCAACAATGCACAGGAGATGACAGCTGAATATTTGAGAGAAATGGCTGATAAAGTGCTTGCAGCCAAAGCACTTGAGGTAGATTCTACTCCTAATTCTGAATCAAAGAAACAGGTCAGTCAAACTAAGTCATCAACTGTGTCAGGTAACAAAAACAATTGCAATGCTGATTGCAAAAGTTGCAATAAACAATGCAACTTTTGTACAACAGTCACATATCTCAATGGGGAGAAAATCAAGAATCTAACAAATAATGTTAGAAAACTTGAAAGTCAAATTCTTGATTGTGACAAAGAATCAAAAGAATCAGCTGAACAAATAAAAGAATTAAAAACTGAAAACCAGAAAATCAAAGCTGAACATGACAAAATTTTTCTTGAAAGCAGAAATGTTGTTGAAAAATTTGAAAAATTGAAAAATGTTGTTAAAGACAGTGATGATAGAAATGGAAAAACAACTATGGAAAACGAGCATTTAAGAGCTGTTTTGAGATTAAAAGAGGAAACAATCAACAAACAACTGGATGAAATTGCCAAATTAAAACTGAAGGTTCAAGAAAGTGAAATTGAAAATGAAAGAATTCAGTTAAAATTAAACAGCTATAGCTCAGCTAGCTTTGTTTTGCAGCACATAGTTCCCAAACCCATAGGGAAAAACAAAGCTGGTGAGGATGTGTTTTCTGATGGAACGGGTGTAGGGTTTCACGAAGTTCCACCGCCAATCTTAGACAATTACACGAAAAAGCAATCTAGTTTGGTGGAAATTGAAGAAGAAAATGGTGTTACACTCCCTGAGAGTATTGATGTCACGTTCACGTCTTCCAATGACGAGGGTGTCCAAAATGATGTGGTGAAAAGTGTGGTAGATAATGTGCTTAAACCAGATTGTGACACTTCTGAGGAGGATGGTTGTTTTCTAGACAAATACATTCCGAAACAAAAATCCAAAAGCAACTTACATGATGAATCTGATCTTGTCATGTACAAGATGTCAGGATCGGATAAGTTGTTTTCGGATTCTGAGTTTCCATTAGAGAATGTTAATCTGAACAAATTGACAAAAGTGTTTAAATTGATTGAAGTAGAGTTGTCAACAGTAAACACTCGAAAAGTTGAGAGGGTAAACAACAGGAAAACTGCCTTTCCATCACATGTTTACAATAATAACAACAGAAACTGGTCAGGTGGTTATCAGGGGGGTAAATCATATCAGAAAAGATTTGATCAAAATAAAAAGTATGTCAAAAAGAAAACATTTGTGAACAGCTCAAGTTCACTTGCTGAGGAAGAACAGAAAATCTTTTCAAAATCTAACAAAGAATTTTTTGAGAAGAAAACCTCACAAATTCAGTCTGAAGGCACAAGTCAAGTAGTTGATACTCGTACTTGCTTTAAATGTGATCAAGTTGGTCATATTGCACGAAAGTGTACTTTTGTAAAACCTAAGACTGAAATTGTGAAGGTTCAACAAAGAAAAGATGACAAAAAGGGAAAAGCACCGATGTATGTTGAGAAGAAAGTTGTTCAAACTAACAACTTGAAAGAAAAATCTAAACCCGTAAAGAAGTTGGTACTTAAACAAGATAAATTTTATAAGCGGGTTGCAGAAACTCAACAAGTGTGGAAACCAAAAGTTGTGACAAAAATTGAGAAGAAGGTCTCAATTTCTGAGGTGAAAAATGCTGAAGAATCAATGACAATTGATTATGATGCAAATTTTCCACCTCTTAATTCAAAGAATTTCAAAATTCAAGTTGCAAAAGTCACGGTTGCCCCTAAGGCTGATGAGGCCTGGGTGGACACCATGTTTGACTAAAAATTTGAATTGCCGGAGCTTCCTGGATTGTGAAGCATGAATCGGCATCTTTCTTGAAAGTTGTTTAAATGATGATTTGTTTTATGTACAGGATCTTCCACAACTAGTATCGAGGTGGATTATGGATAGTGGAGCATCAAGACATATGGCGGGGAAGACTGCATTACTATATGATGTGAATAACATAAATGGTGGTTATGTGGGCTTTGCGGGAAATCAAGGTGGAAGGATCATAGGTGAAGGAACATTATCGAACGGGGTTATAACGTTTGAAAGAGTCAATTACATCGCTGAGTTGGAGAATAATCTGCTTAGTATTTCACAGATTTGTGACAGGAAGTACACGACTCACTTCACTGACAAAGAATGTCTGATCTTAAAACCTGGATTTGTGATACCCGAGGAATGGATCATCATGAGAGCACCAAGGGTAAATGATCTATATGTGCTAGATATGAGTGTTGCTACAACTACCACAGGTAAAGCTCATTGTTTTGTATCGAAAGCAACAGAGAAAGAATCTCGTTTATGGCACAGAAAAATGGGGCATATCCATCTAAGGAAAATGAACCATCTGGTGCATAACGATCTAGTACTGGGTGTAAATATTAAAGGATTCCATCTGGAAGGGGAATGCATAAGCTACGTCAGAGGCAAACAAAAGAAAAAATCTCATCCCTCAAAACAAGTCAATTCAGTCTCAAGACCATTGGAACGACTTCATATGGATTTGTTTGGTCCAGTGAATGTCAAAACCATAACAGGAGATTCCTACTGCCTAGTCGTGACTGATGATTATTCCAGATTTTCTTGGGTCATGTTCTTGAAAACAAAAGACGAAACCTTTAATAGCCTAGTGGTGTTGTTCAAGAAGATTGAAAACCTGTACCAAAGACCGATATGTAGAATACGAAGTGACAATGGTACAGAGTTCAAAAACAGTAAGATGGAAGAATATTGTGATGAAAAAGGTATATTGCATGAGTTCAGCGCTCCATACACTCCTCAATAAAATGGAGTTGCAGAACGCAAAAACCGGACGCTAATCGAGACAGCCAGAACGATGCTTACAGATTCCAAGTTACCAATAAATTTCTGGGGAGAAGCTGTTTCGGCTGCATGCTATACACTCAACAGAGTTCTTACTGTGAAAAGGTTTAACAAGACATGTTTCGAGCTGATCAATAAACGCAAGCCAAATCTGAAGTATCTAGAGCCGTTTGGGTCACCCTGCACGGTTATAGAGGCTAATGGGAAGTTTGGTACAAAGAGCTTTGAAGGAATCTTTGTTGGTTACTCAGGTCCCACACGGAGAGTCTTTGTTCCAAGTGAGAAGCGTATTATTGAAGCAGCAAATGTTGAATGTCAGGGATATACTATGCCGCCTCAAAATCCAGGTGATTCATGGCGTTACAACTATGACAGACTTTGGGGATCGTTTGACATGAGAGAAGAATCTGAAGAAGAAGAAGATTTCTTTGATGAGCTGGATGTCTTTCGGGAATATGAATCAACGCTCAGATTTCCAGCAGAATATTCTAGAAGACCTAGTGAAACTTCAAATGACAATGAAGCAGGTCCTAGCAATACTGGTGATCATGAGGATGAAGTTGCTCCTGGTAATCAGTCAGTGGTAAATGATAATCAAGAAACTGAAAATATGCCAGTGTTTGATGATAGTGATTCAGACCTTGAGGGGGAGCAAATCCAGGTATTAAGTCAAACAAACCAAGTCAGTGAGCAAGATGCTGAACAGAATGTTACAAATCTAGAAGGAAACGTAGATGTTCCAGACGAAGTGATGCCGCGAACTCTTTCGTATCATCCAGAGGAACAGATCATAGGAGATTTGCAATCAGGAGTTCGCACCAGACGTCAACTTGATCAGGGCCTTTCAAGTTTTTATTCTTCAGTAAAGTCTTTACAAGATGAATTCTCAATGAGTTGTTTTATTTCGCAGATAGAACCTCGCACATACAAAGAGGCACTTACTGAGGATTCCTGGGTCAACGCAATGCAGGAAGAGCTGAATCAATTTGAAAAATTGAAAGTTTGGAAGCTGGTGGATCTACCTGAAGGTCATCGGAAAATAAATACCAAATGGGTGTTTAAGTGTAAGAGGGACGACAGAGGAGTAGTAGTCAGAAACAAAGCTCGGCTTGTCGTTCAAGGTTTCAGTCAGCAGGAGGGAATTGATTTTACCGAGGTATACGCTCCTGTAGCAAGACTTGAAGCCATCAGGATCTTTCTAGCATTTGCATCATGGAAAAATTTCAAAGTGTATCAGCTTGATGTAAAGTCGGCCTTTCTATATGGCAAAGTGAAAGAGGAAGTATATGTGGGACAGCCGCCGGGGTTTGTAGATCCACATCACTCAAACAAAGTGTACCTTTTGGATAAAGCTTTATATGGCTTGCACCAGGCCCCGAGAGCCTGGTATGAGACCTTGTCTCAGCACTTGCTAGCCAATAACTTCGTCCGGGGAACAATTGATGCTACTCTCTTCACAAAGATTGTCGACGGACACTTGCTGATAGTTCAGATTTATGTGGATGACATAATTTTTGGGTCAACCAACGAAAACTTGTGCAAAGATTTTGAACAAGTGATGAAGCAGAAATTCGAAATGTCGTCAATGGGGGAAATGAAATTCTTTTTGGGGTTACAAGTTGATCAGCTTCCTGAAGGAATTTTCATACATCAAACGAAGTACGTCCATGATATTCTAGAGAAATTCGGAATGTCAGACTCTTCACCGGCTGCAACCCCACTAGCAACAAATCATGGGATTCACCCAGATCTCACCGGAGATAGGGCAGACGAAAGATTATATCGATCCATGATTGGTTCCTTGATGTATCTAACTGCTTCTCGGCCCGACATTATGTACCCAACATGCCTCGCAGCAAGATTTCAATCTAACCCTAGAGCATCGCACTTGATCATTGTGAAAAGGATACTACGCTACCTGAAGGGAACTCCATCGTTGGGGTTATGGTATCCTAGAAAAGGCGATTTTACACTCGAGGGGTATTCCGACTCGGATTTCGGATGCTGCAAACAAAATGCCAAATCAACAACTGCAGGATGCCAGTTCTTTGGACCCCGCTTGGTCACCTGGCAGTGCAAGAAACAAACATCTGTTGCGCTATCCACATGTGAAGCAGAATACGTATCTGTAAGCAGCTGCTGTTCTCAAATCCTGTGGATACAACAACAAATGCGCGATTACGGTTTGCAGTTTCTTAACACTCCTATTTTTGTTGATAACGAGGCTGCTATTAACATAACTAAAAATCCGGTACATCACGCTAAAACAAAACATATAGAAATTCGTCATCACTTTATTCGCGACTGTTTCGAGAAAAAGTTGATACGAATCGAGAAAATCCACACTGATGAGCAAAAAGCTGATTTGCATACCAAAGCTTTTGACAGAAATCGCTTTAAATATCTTTTAAAACTAAATGGTATGATGCTCTTTTCAGTGTCGAATGGAATTGTAAGCGTTGATGCAGAAACCACTGTAGATGATGATGATAAACAATCTGCAATGGTTTGTCGTCTTTTTACATGTTTTGGTCTTTAGGGGGAGATAGATATATTTGTAGATATATTTGTAAATATATTCAACAGTAAAAATGCAAAAAGACAAAAACATGATAAAATTCTCAAAATATCAAAAACAATAGAAAATGAAAAAGAGAGTTAGTGTATAAAGGGAAAATGATAGTACATTAGTATGACAGTTATCGTATGCTAAAGATTTGTATAGTATAAAGATTTAAACAGAATACTGATGATATGAGGATAAATTTTAAACACATTTAGTAGATTTATTCGGGATATAAACATTAAATATATAAACTTGCAAGATTTGTGGGGAACACTACTTGGATATATAGGTAACCCCTGAAATTTCGTTTGAAAGATTTCATATTCTAAAATACTAGGTGTTTCTACTAAAATGATGTCTGGGGTATTATTTCGGGACTTCTGCTGAACGGTAGTTCTGACCTAGTCCCTGGATAATGCTTTGCAGTAAATGCTTGAAACATAGCATTCTAGCCCTCAGTGATTAGACAATAAAATTGATAATCATCTGTTGTAGCTAAAAAGATCCTCTAAAGGGGACATACTGCTAAGTCGAAACTGATATCTCTCTGCTGAACGGAAGTTCTGACCTGAGATCCCTCAGTTCTCGCATTCCCTAAATTATGAACAGACATCATCTTAGTATATTCATCTGTAGATTAGAATTTTGGAATACTGGATACGGGAGTATATTCAAGAGGTGGGACACATGATTATGCTAAGTTCTTAAAAACATCTAAGTCATATCCTGAATATTTTGAAAATTGTGTTGAAAAATTTAAAATCTATCTAAGTAAAATGTTTAAGTCTGAATATGAAATAAAGCTTAACGGTACTGATAACTGGTCTGATAAACTAATATGATTCCCTAACATGTAAATAGATTTACTTTCATTCCTGTTAATATTTCAGTTTACTTTTGGTCAATCTTATGCTTTGAAAATACAAAAATATTTTACATTTCTACTTTATTTTAGACAAACCAAGGTAGAAAGTTTATCATCAGATTCACAGTCTGATGCAAATGCAGAAAGTTGATCCTGTACTGAAAAGACGGGTTGGGAGCTAATCATTTCACAAACAGAGAGTTTTGGAACATCAAAATACAAGTTCATTAACTTGTAACTTGTAAATTTTTCAGAAAAATCATTGAAAAACAATCAGTGTGTTTTTGCTTCAGGTCAACCAAGGTCATTAAATTGAACTTGGTAGACAAATTAAGTTTCTAGGGTCATTAACTTGGACCTAGGTGCTTAAATGGATTTCTCATTCACTAATAAAATATGAAAAGGTTCAAAATCTTAAAAGGTTCAAAATCAAGAAAAGGGTCAAAAGCTATTCAAGTGAAGAGGTCATGTGCCTTGGATCGAACAGCCTAGCCGATCGGCTAGCCTAGCCGATCGAATAGGCCACTCGATCAGGTCATACCTATAAATAGGCAGTCAATGCTTCTAGAAACCTTTTCACTCTTCGCTCGAACAGACTGATATCTTTCACTCGATCCGTGTTCTTGAAGATTTCTGATTCCTTTACATTCAAGATTTGTTTTGTTGGTTCACTCATCATTACAAATGGTAAAGGTAAGTCATTTTAACTTTGAATCAAAGATTTTATTGAAGATTTTGAACTGTTTGATGTTCTTCATTGTGTCGGACCTAAAAATCAAGATTATGATAGATTCAGGAAGTGTTATATGAATCTAAGAATAGGGTTTTGATCGGAATCACATGATCTACAAGTTTACCGGTTTAGTTTTTGCAAAATTTTGATTAAACCTGTTAGATCTAAGATTCTTCATTGCGACAGTCGGAACTTTGGTTGATGATTTGAACAGGTTTTAGGTTGTTTTAGAAGAAAATGAACACAAGGTTTTGATGTCGATATCATGAAGAATGATAATCTGTGATCAATTTTGTGGTATTTGTTAGGTTGTTCTTCATGATTGTTTGAATGTTCTTCATGATGAAGATGTTGCTAGCCGATCGGTTAGACCAGCCGATCGAACAGCATCATGTTTCATTTATGAATTATGTTTGAAATTTTTTGTTTATCTGCTTTGAAATGTGTGCCATGATATGCTTTGTCAATTGTTTAAAGTGTTAGTGTGAATCTGATGTGTGTTGTTCTTGTTTAGTCATTTGCTAGCCGATCGGCTAGACTAGTCGATCGAACAGCAAATGCTAGCCGATCGAACAGCAAATGCTAGTCGATCGAACAGCATTACATTTCCTCATAAATGCATGAATTTCTTGGTTAATCATTCAAGTAGTAAAATGCTAGCCGTTCGAACAGCATTTTGCTAACCGATTGAACAGTATTTTACTAGCCGATCGAACAGCATTCTGCCAGCCGATCGAACAGCATTTTGCTAACCGTTTGCATATTTCATT
Organism: Helianthus annuus; assembly: GCF_002127325.2. Classification (NCBI taxonomy): domain Eukaryota; kingdom Viridiplantae; phylum Streptophyta; class Magnoliopsida; order Asterales; family Asteraceae; genus Helianthus; species Helianthus annuus. Next base: position 3,815,520 of record NC_035446.2, read on the forward strand.
GCTAACCGATCGAACAGGATTTTGTTAGCCGATCGAATAGCAACTTGCTAACCGATTGAATAGCATTATTCTAGCCGTTCGAGTAGCATTGTTTGATAACCTTAGATATCTTGCATAGTCTCTTTGCTAACCGATCGAATAGTGTTTGCTAGCCGATCGAGTAGACCACTCGATCGATCAGACCACTCGATCGAACAGCAAGGTTTCTTTCAACACATCATTACTAGTCGATCGAACAGCAAATCCTATTCGATCGAACAGGCCATTCGATTCACTGTTCTATCACTCTAAATGTTTCAAGTGTTAGAAAATTTTTCAAAGTTTTGACAAATCTAATGGTTAAACATTTTCTCAGGGACGAGGAAAAGACACTGACAAGGGACACAATGTTCCATGTGCAATTGATGCTGAATCTACAAAAGGAACAGCAGCAGAGAAAATGGCTAAGGCTTTAAGAGAAAGTAGAATTGCTAAGGCATTGTCTGATACAACAATTGTTTATGAATCTCATGTTAGAAGATTTTGGGATACTGCAAGGTATGAAGAAAAGGATAATACAATTCATGCAGTAGTCAAGAAGAAAGATGAAAGCAACAAAGATATTGATGTTGAAGTAGTGTTTGGAGTAGATGATATAAGAAGGGTTCTTGATTTACAAGATTCTGACAATGATCCGACAATCATGTCAGAACGTCTTGCTAAAGGACTATGGTGTAGATTGGGATTTACATCACACATCAATGGAAAAATGTTCAAAAGGAATTTCTCAAGACAATACAGATACTTAATGCATTGCTTAGTGCACTCCTTATCTCACAGAAAGGGAGCTTATGATGAGGTATCTGACTACATAATGAACATTGTTGTGAGTATTGTGCTGAAGAAGAAATACAACATTTCCAAAGTGATCTTTGAGTATCTAAAAGAAAATTGTCTAGCTGGAAATGATAGATACATTATGTATCCAAGATTCATAATGATGATCTTGGATGACAAAGTCAAGGATTTGCCAAAGGATGATGATGATATTATGGCAATGAGTGAGGTAAATAAGACTGCTATTCTGAGAATCACAAAGGAGAAAGATGCAAAAACAAAAGAGTTGATCTGTGCACTAAAAGATGAAGCATACATAGCTCCAGAAAATGACAAATGGAGACATGATAATAGTGATTCAGACAATGAAGACAATAAGATGAATGATATGATTGAAAAGAAAACCAGATGGTGGTGTGTCAAGGATGGAAAAAGAAAGAGAACACCAAAATCGACCCCTGTGGTTGTAATTAAAGAAACAGCAAAGGGTATAGTGATAGGGGGAGCTATATGAATCTTAGATTATGTTCTTAAAATTGTTACTAATTTTGTTTTAAATGATTGTTTTTGCAGGGTCTTCTGAAGAACCTCAGAGAAGGTTAGTTGATGAACCTGTCATCGAACCGAGAGAAGTGATTGATCAGGGTGCTGGTTTAAAAGAAACTTTGGAAAATTATTTTAAAAAAAGCATGAAGAAGTTGCACAAGCACAAGCTCAAAAGACAGTTGTTCAAGAAGAGGAAGCTCAAGAGAGTTCCAGTAATGAAGATTCAGAAGAAACTTTATCTGAATCAGAACTGGTCAAAGAAACAATGCCAAAGGAAAGAAAGCCTCTCAGAGCTTTACAGTATTTCACTCATGATAAAGACTTGTCTTGGGGTGATATTCTTTCTTGGGGTTATCTGGAAGACTTGAATGTTTATGCAATTCGAAGAGAGCAAGGTGTTCAATACTTCAGGTGCATTTCTGATCTTGCTACTTTACCTTGGTGGGACGTAGATGAACTGGTGGTTACAAAGAATATTAAACAGTTCTACTACGGTCCTGAAGTAAAACAAAGAGACCAGAAGCTGTGGAATTACATCAAGTATCAAGCAACGATTAATTATCCAGATTGGAAACCACAGTTTCCTAAAAGAATTGTGAAGTATACAGCTAAAGGTGAGAAGGATGTTACTCTTGATGTCAAACCGCCAAAGTGTTTGAAGAGCATGCCTTTAAGAGCTATCGAGCAGGATTTCTATGATTTGTTTCAAGCATGGCTCTATAATCCTTCTACTGCTGAAGCTGTGATCTCTTTGTATGACAAAGACACTGGTGAAGCTAGAAGAATTTGTATTCTAGACCCGATGTGGCTGGTAAATTGCTCAAAGAAAGACATAGATTGCTTGTTTGTCAACAAGATAATCTATGACAAGAAAGACAAAGCCATTGCTCAGCAGTACCAGAGTGTAGTTGATGTCTGTTTTGCTAAAGAAATCAACTCTGGTAAGAACTGGAAAACCTCATGGAGAGAACTAGAGGTTGATGAATTTCTAAAGGAGTACAAAAGAAGTTTAAGATCCAAGGAAATTCAGAGAAAAGCTGCTGAAAGGGGAAGAAGAAATCTTGGGTTTGTACCTCCGACTGATCAGACACCCATAGAGTCTGAAGAGAACAAGATCCCTAAGTGGGACAGAAAAAGAGATGGTGATCCAGTGTACAGAAATTGGTGGATAACAGAGGGCAGACACAAGAGAAGACAAATGTTAGCTAAACGAGAAGAGAAGAGAAAACAAAAGGCACAAGATAGAAGACGCAACAGAAAGTAATCCAGACTTTGCTGGAAGGAACTACAGCTACATCCGAGGGGGAGTCTGTTAGTACATAAACGTCTGTAGCTTCCGTCAGCTTAAAGTCTTTATTTTGTTAAGTTGTATAGTTTAATGTATAAGGCGTCAGCCGATCGGTTAGCCTAACCGATCGGACAGCACTTAGCTTATTCTGACTTGCCTATAAATAGAAGTTCTGTCAGCTCATTTAGGACTTTTGAACCTGTTAGTAACCTTAGAGAGCTGAAGTCTGTGATCATCTGGAACTTGTATCTTGTCATATTCTTCTATTGAATTGCAGACTGTTGAACATGGAAATCATATGTCTATCTGTATCTGTATATGATCTACTGGATTCCGCACAGTAATCATAGTGTAACATTCATCAACAGGAAGTTCCTGATCAACCAGGGACCAACAGCTTCTGGCGGGTGATGATACGTGCACGTGAAACACAGGGGATGAGGTCCATTGTAAGCACGTTTTGACTGAACTGGGGCTGATCGGAGAGGTTCGGGTTGTGGCAGTCCAGTTGTTGAAGAGTCTGGGCTCACGGTCTTTCGTTTGCGGCTAGGTTGAGCTTCCTGAGTTGGTGCAGTGTCGTCTTCGGATTCGCCTGATAACTTGACGGAGACACTGTCGGAGCAATCCTTAGAAGAGCTTTCAGAGGAGTTGTCAGAGGAACCATCGACCGATTCTCCAGAGGAATCGTCGGACGAATGGATGTTGATTGCTTGATGAGCTCGTTTGACAGGTTTCTTGGAGAAGAACCCGTCCAAGACTCGTTTGCTATTGATTTCTGCGGCTAAACGGTAGGCTTCTTCGATGGTAGCAGGTCTTGCAGCTTCGACAAAATCACCCACACACTCAGGTAAGCCGCGGATGTACTTCGCGATGGCTTTCCTTGGAGTGTCAACTTGACTTGGGCAGATTGCACTAAGCTGCTTGAACTTTGCTGTATAGCTCGCATTGTCACCTTCGGTTTGCTTGATTTCCCAAAATTCGTTTTCTAGCTTCTGGACTTCGTGAGGAGGACAACATTCTTCCTTCATGAGTTCCTTCAGCTCGTCCCATGAGAGGGCGTAAGCTGCGGAGATCCCACGTTTGTTGCGTTTGGCGGTCCACCAGTCGAGGGCTCGTGATTGGAATACTCCGGTAGCGCAAGTAGTACGGAAACTATCGGGACACCCACTCTGTCGAAGGGTGACTTCGATAGAATCGAACCACTGGAGTAGTTGGGTCACACCCCCTTCACCTGTGAATTCCATCGGATCACAGGCCTTGAAGTGTTTGTAGAGAAAAGTAGATTGCGGCTCTCTCGTCTCGGAGTCCTTCGCGGCTCGAGTGCTGCCGAGAGAGTGCACTTGCGCGACAATTCGAGGAATGAGCTTGACCACTTCTTTGGTCACGATCGAGGCAATCCTCTTATCGGCGCGTCGTTTGGCTCTTCTCCTAGCTACTTGTCTCGAGATTGAGTTGTTGGAAGGCATCTAGACAGAGAGAGAGAGAGAGAGATTGGGAATGAGATTCGATCATAATGATTTCGAGTTTACGACGCGATTGAGTGCGATCGAAACTTGTAATGTGCAATATATATATAGAGACTTCACATAGGAGCCACATAGGAGACACGAAACTTCCTAGACTCATACATCATAATTTGGTTGTACGTAGATATAGATAGCTGTAGTTTATACTTACACACACATATTATGTCTTAGAATGCGCGAGGACGCGTTGAAAGAGAGAAAAACGCGAGAGAAATCGGGAAATTTAGACATTAGTTTTGTTGCGATCATTAGGTCTTTGTTTTGGATTGCGATGGCTGTGCGAGTTGTGCGTTTTGTAAAACAGAGCGAAAATTTGATAATCGCGATTAAACACATAAAACGTAACTGAGTTCACCAAATTGTAAAACCTGACGAGTCATAGGCTTAGTAAGTACTTGGAGTGCCTCAGGTGTTTAGGCGTCGACTACCCAAGGTAACTCAATCATACACAACAAGTTCGGGCACACGCGTTGGCTCTGGGGATTTATGCTTCCACTGGGATGCAGCTCATGGCATTCATCCTCTAAGTCATCGCATGGCTCGAGTCATTGTGATGGTCAAGTCCCTGGTGAGAGCTTTTTGAAAAATATTTTAGGGAGTGGAACGGTTCGTTAAGGTACGGGTTTCACCCCTGACTTAACAGTTTCGTTCCCAATTTGTGGTTACGATCATCGAACGAATCCGAGAGTTCCACTAGAATTTCGAAAGGGAGGCTTTCATCGAGGTATGGATGTCACTCCTGACTCAACGAAAGGTTCTCGTGCTAAAAAGATGCGCTGAGTGAGCATTCCCATCGAGAGTTGCTGGTTTTCACACCTGGTCTCGACTGGATCGCTCGGTTGTGAGATGCGAGTATTTTCGTAAACATTTGTATTTTGTCCGCCTTAGGAAAGGCTAAGTAGTATTCCAGCCTTAGGAAAGGCTTCTTCATGTGAAGTGATAGTATGCGGGGTTCACACAAAGTCGTAGTTTTTGCAATTTCGATCCGAAGCATCAGGTAGGCGCAATACGAACCCTACTGGGTTCGTACGAGTCAGCCTGTAGGTGCTTAGACTATAGACTAGGTGAATTTCTAAGATATCGACCCGGACTAGGTCGAGTCTTGCCTAATTCCCTACAGTTATGGCTCTGATACCAATCTGTCACACCCCAACCGATGGCGGAATCATCGGGGCGCGGCACTAGGCGAATCAGATTGCTCAAGAGAATCCATAACAACTATATTGCGATGATATTTATTACATTTGTCATCCCATACTAACAAACAATACAATCACGTAAGTTATCACAGATTTCTTGTCCTCTCGAACAATTCAATTCCGACAACCTAGATTTTAGATGAGTTTCTAGACTTCTTAGCTTGATTTGATGTAAACTTCGGCTAAACCTGCAACATACGTTAAAATATTGTCAATACAAAAGTATTGGCGAGTATACAGGTTTGATATGTAATAATATGATAGATTAAAAGTGCTGCGAATTTCCATATGCATAAACGTAATACACGACATATATACTCACAAAACTGATACTACCAGCTAAGTCCTCGATGCTCGACTCTGGCATAACTAGACCCCGTCGGGTGGAATAGTACTATACTAGTTGTTGGTGGGACGTCACGAGTATAAGTCCTAGCATACATGCAACTAGCATCACGTATATCTATGCAAACAGTTATTCGCAAGTGATAAATTGTCAAATTGAATCATTCGATTGATAAGTTCGTTTTTTTATGGAACGCATGTTACACCCAAAATTCGATAAAAGGGGTCAAGTATACTCACAGTGCGTATTCGGTTGGATTGACGTAACGGTGCCCGAGAATGTCCTGATTTCAGACAATTTACGTAAGTATTGAATTACGGGTTAAACGGTATCGATTTGCGTGAAATTGGGCGAAAATCGGATTGAAATCAGACGAAAAAAATGAAATTGGGCTGGCCCAGTCGAACGGGCCACTCGATCGAGTGGGCCTGGTCGATCGGATGGGCCTGGTCGATCGGACAGGCCTGTTCGAGCGAATGGGCCAGTTCGATCGATTGGGCCACTCGATCGATTGGCCTGTTCGATCGAATGGGCCACTCGATCGAATTGGGCCACTCGATCGACTGGTCCAGTCGATCGATTGGGCTGTTCGATCGATTGGGCCACTCGATTGGCCATCCTGTCCAGCTGTTCTTGATGATTTTCGAGCGTTTTTCGGTGTTTTTGGCCGAGACGTTATAGTGACGTGTTTAACAACTGAAATCCCATCAATTCCGGCCTGTTTTAACTGCCGGGAATCACCCCGTTCGTCAGAACCGGTCGTTCTTGTCGGTTTTTCCGTGTTTAACCAGAAATTGATTATTTTATTGCTAGAAATCAGATCCTAGACCAACACGACACTAAGAAATAAGTAGAAGATCGGTCTAAGTTCTGGTTTTACCATTTTTATGTATAGATTTGATGTAAAGACCTTGATTTTTTCTTAGGAAATGCCTGATATCTGAGTTGTTCTTGGTGATATGAGGTCAACACTTGAAGTCCATAAGAACTTTGTGATGAAATCTATCAGAACATCTCAATTCCATGGCCTCTTGCTTAGAAAACATTGATTTGGATGAGATTCACGAAGAATCGTATGGAAATCATTCGGATCTGAGTTGTTCTTCATGGGATGACATCACCTTTGAAGAACTCCATGGTGACATCACCCTAGAACACTCCAAATCCGTTGATTTCACGGTTAAAAGTTGAGACTTGAAGGGTAGAAGGATGAAGGATTGCATATAGATCAAGGAAGTACAAGATTCGGGTTAAAAACTTACAAGAATCGAGAGAAATCGAGATATTTAGGGTCCGGAACGTCTTGGTCGAGTAGCAGCAACAACAACAAGTATTTGAGGGTGAATGAGGGGTATTTATAGGCAAGAGAGGTGAGAAAAGAGGAGGTAAGGTGGGCCGGATCGGTTGGCCCAACCGATCGGCTGACCTGTCCGATCGGACGGCCCAGCCGATCGGCCGGTCCGTTCGATCAGATGGGCCCAGCCGGTTTGGCTGCCTATCCGATCGGCCGGCCCAGCCGATCGACTGGTCCGTTCGATCGGGCGGCCCAGCCGATTGGCTGGCCCATCCGATCGACTGGCCCAGCCGTTTGGCTGGCCCGTCCGTACGGAAGCCTTCGATCCTCGTTTTTGGTGCGATTTCGACTGTTTGGGCCGTATTTTCATATATTTATATAATTATTTAATTATTTAATTATAATTAATCACAAAAAGGGGCCGTATATACGTATCTATGTATCCAATGTTCGGTGCGATGATCGATTTACGCGTGCCTTCGAGTGCGTTCTTCGATGTGATGTGCCATAAGGATTATCGGGGTACTACTTGCTCGTATTGCCGTCATCGTCACGATGGCTAGAGACATGGTACTCACCCGGTAGTCCTTATTAGCGTTGCTTGCTTACGTTTTGACACCTCACGGTTATCGAGGAGGGTAGATTAAGTCCCCACTCAACATCATCGTGAGTGTTATAGTTTATGAAAATAGATTTGATAGAATATGCGTAATTATTCGATTATACTTCGATTTAGCAATATATCTGATATAGTTTCATTATGATCTGAATCTCTGGTGCTAGGCGTAACGAGTGTATCGAGTAGTAACAACGCACAAAGGTGCGGGTTGTTACACATCACTCTTATCAAACTGTGGCTCCTCTGATTTTGTGGAATCAGATTCATCGCCAGATTTTACCTCAGATTTCTTAACAACCCATTTTTGGTTGTCAAGTTTCACACTTCGCCTGTAAAATCTCTTCGAACATTCACCAACTTCAAATGTAGAATTTTTAAAAACTTTAAATTGTTCAGTTGGTGGTTCGGATTTATCAACAACAACTTGTTTCAATTTTTCAGAAACTCCCTGTTTTGTGTTTGTCGCTTTCGGACAGTTCCAAGCAATGTGACCGGCTTCATTGCATCGAAAACAGGTTCTGGTTTCTTTCTTCACATAAGCTCTATTCTTTCTCTTCTCGGCAAGAAACTCTTGGTTAGATTGTTTCCAGAATGTGCTTTTTGCTTCCTTTTCCGAGCTTGTCCCTGAAACAAATTGTGTATTTGTTTTAGTAAATTTTTCATTTTTATAGTTTTCTGGTGGAGTAAAACCAAGACCTTTCTTTTTGTAGCTACGATTTTGGTTTGGTTTCTTTTGAAAACCCGAACCAGAATTGTAACCTTTTTTCTTGTTTAGTCGTTGTTGAACTCTTGAGGTGTAAAATTTTGGTTTTACTTTAAGATTTTCATCTTTCATTTCAGAAATATTGATTTCTGTTAGTTTGAAAACCTTTTTAATCATTTCTGATTTAACACCTCGTATTGGAAACTCTTTATCAAAATATAATTTGTCAGAACCATTCAAAGTATATGCAACTTCAAACGTTTCGTCATTCAAATTAGATTTTGATAGCAAAAATTCTTTACTATAAACCCGTTTTTCCGATGATTTAGAACTCTTTTCGGACGAACTCGAACTCCTGACTGACTAACACGAACTTTCGGACTCGGACTTTGACTCTGACTCCTCATCCTTATCCAACACCTGATCGACCACTCGTTTTATCAGTTCGGACTCATGATCTGTGTTGGACGCTGTGAATGTGACGTCAATATTGTCTAGTAAAACATCGGTTATCTCGGATTCTAACTTAATATTGACCGCCTGTTTTAGTTCTTCCTCGTTAGGTTTTCTAGGTGAGTACCCTTCCGAAATCGGAGGCGGACACCTATTATAACAGACACCCTGTTTCTTACCAGTATCCGTTTTCTTCTTTGATTTTGTTGCTTCATCTTTAAACGCCTCGAAACCTTCAACCGTTGGATAAATTCTATCCATTACATAGTCACAACCTTTATAACTTTGCAGCAATCTTCTAATTCTTTCATTCTCAGCTGCTTCATTCTCTAACGCTTTCTTCAACTTTGCACATTCTTCGATGTACATGTTGATCTCTTTCTGCTTTGTCATCATGGTAGCATTCAACATCTTCAAAGCTTTCTCTCTTTCTGAGTTAGTCATCTCCAGACCATTTACATGCCTATTCAATACATCATACGACTTTTTCAAGTTCTTTACATCAAATAACAACTGTTCTTTCAACTTTTCTAACTCACTAAGCCTCTCGTCTTTCTCTATACATTGATTACACGACTCTAAACATTTAAGACAGGGTTTTATGACTTCAACGATCTTCTCGACTTCAACTCTCTTTTCAACCTCCACAATCTTCTCAATCACTTTGATTTCCTTCATTTCTTTTGCAGCTTTCCTCTCTTTCAATTTCTTCAGTTTTTCTGCAAAATAAAATTCAAAACTATCAGAAGATAAATGAGTTTTTCCAATATTAATCTGTTCAATCTCTTCATCACTATCACTTGTTTCTGATGAACTGTTTTCGGAAGAAACAGATCCTTCATCTCCACTCTTCTCTTCATCAGATAACACTTCCATCCATTCCTTCAGCATTTCTGGCTTTTGAATAATGTGTGCAATGAACGCGTTAACATTTGAATCAGCTGGGATATATTTGTCCCAGCTAAATCCTTCAGCCATTTTCTCATCATCTTGTTCAGCAACACCAAAATAAGCTTTCCTGTTTGCATCCTCGATCATTCTTCCATGTGCCGTTTGAGGTTCTTTTTGTTAATGCGGTTGACGAGTGATTTGCTAATAAATGGTTTTTCTATAATAATCATCTTTCCCAGACGATTCCTTTTCTCATCTCGGCTGCTGATTCTTGCACTCTCTTTTGAAGTGACCTTTCTCCCTGCAACGAAAACAAACAACTTTAGATTTATCAAATCCTAAGTTAGAAAGGTTTGCATCCAAGAAATCAGTTCTCCCTGTAACCAATCTAAACTTTTCAGCTCTCCTCAGAACACTCGCCAATGCCCACTTGATGTCCATTAATTCTAGCTCCTCTACATCAATCTGGTCATAATCTTCTTTTGTCAGCATTGGATTGCCAATTCTTCCGGCAATCAACCCTTCATAAGCTTCCAATGCAGTGACCAATAATCCCGTATGATGCTTTACAACTTCTTCAGAATAATTCTGTCCGTTTTGAAGATGTAGAGCTACATTGCACTGAATCGAATGTCCATTTCCAACAGATGCACTTTGAACACTTGGAGGATTCACCGTTGAGAATCCACTAATGTTAACAGAACCTTGACTGCTAGGTGGAGACTGATTTCCAGCACTAAAAGCGGTTTGTATCTTTGGACTGGCTTCAGCAGTTTGAACATTTCCTTTATAGTAAAGTTTAATGTCTTGTTGATGAGTAGAACTGTTCATTCTTGCAATTTTCTGCTGTTCCAAATCCTGTGGCTCTAGCTTATCGATGAACTGTGCAATCGACAATCTGCTAAACTGACCGGAATTCTTCAATATCATCAGATATGTGCCCCATTCCTTTTGCGGTAACGCATCAGCAAGCTTTTCAACCCATTCAGCTGGAGTCTTTGTGATTTTCAACAGCGACATAGTGCGAACCAGATGACAGTATCTCTCAATGAGAGTCTTTGTCGTTTCACCAGGCATGCAAGTAAACAATTCAAACTCTTTCTTCAACAAAGCTGCTTTGCTTTGTAACATTTCCGTACTTCCCTCAAACTTCTTCTTAAGAGCTTCCCAGATAGAATACGCATTGTCATCATGTTGAAGCAATACAAAGATATCTTCCTTTACAGATTGTTGTAACAAATTGATCATCATTTTCTCTCCTTTATAACTCTCTTTCTCTTGTTCCGTAAGCTCTGAAATGATTTTATCAAGACCCACTGAATTCTTTGGCCTCTCATATTCAGTTTCAATGCTTTCCCAGGCTTTTAGATGATTCGCCTGCACCCAATTTTCGAAACGCTTCTTCCATCCGTGATAATCTTCAATTCCCATAAGTTTCGGGGGTTTTTGCATTGTTCCGGTTTCATTCTCCATTGTCATGTTCTTAGCAATGTCGGTTGGACTAGCAGGGGTTGTAGCGAACGCGTTGTAAAAATCAGAATCCATGCTTCAGACTTGTATCACTTGACTATCTCGAATTCGCCTGACGATCTTGAAATACCTAACAAAGAAACAGCTAGATATCTCTTTAATTCTCTTTTCTCATTAAATTGACACCTTTTACAATCGATTCTCACACCGGCAGCACCTCGGTATGGAATTTCGAAAAATTACAAATGTGGACCTCTCATATGGTATATATAGGGGATGTGGACCTCTTATACGGACGTGACGAATAAGAGGGCCAGGAATGTCCGTAAAAGAGTAGAGACTGAGTTACACTGCGTCATCCTATATTTTTCTAATAAACTTCGCATATATTTTCTTTGAGAAAGAGTTATGTTTCCATTTTCATATGAAACTTCCATTCCTAGAAAATAGTGTAGTTTCCCCATATCTGTCATCTCAAATTCTTCCTTCATCATGCTTTTGAAATTATTGATCAAATTCATAGAGTTGCTTGCTATGATTAAATCATCAACGTATAAACATATCACCAACTTTCCCTCGTTGGTATCCTTGGTAAATAACGTGTGTTCATACGTGCACTTCTTAAATCCATTTGACTTGAAATAGGTGTCTATTCGACTATACCAGGCTCTAGGAGCTTGTTTTAATCCATATAGGGCACGTCTAAGAAGACATACCTTTTCTTCATGTCCTTCCTTGACGTATCCTTCAGGTTGATCCACATATACCTGTTCGTTTAAGTTTCCATTTAGAAAGGCAGTCTTTACATCCATTTGATGTAGATACCAGTCGTTCCTTGCTGCTAGTGCTAGAACTAGCCGAACCGTTTCAAATCGAATTACAGGAGCGAAAACTTCTTGATAATCTATCCCATACTTTTGTTTACATCCTTTTACCACTAATCTTGCTTTATACTTATCTACATTCCCATGCTCATCGAATTTAGTCTTGTAAATCCATTTTACTCCAATCGGCTTCTGATTCATTGGAGGATTTACTAATTCCCATGTTTGATTTTTGTGTATAGACTCTATTTCTTTGTCCATAGCCTCTCGCCATTTCATATTGTTGCATGCTTCTTCATATGATGAAGGATCCGTGTTGGCATAGAATACAAAGTTGACTGATTGGTTGTCACCATATTTTTGAGATATCTCTTCATTTGTGAGTTCCCGTGTGTCCCTGTAAACGCTTCTAATGCTTCGATTTTTGATGACTTCATTTTCGGAATCAGTAGATGAACTATCACTGTTTTGAACTGTGGAGTTAGAACTTTCTGCAGGCACGTGATTAGTTGAAACTGTGTGCTCGGTAGTTCCTGTTACTTTAACTCCACCCGAACTGTTTCTGTTATTGATATTTGAACTTTCGGCAGTATCTCTAAGTTCATTAGAGACATCATGTGCTGGTTCTTGATTCAACTGAGAACTAGTGACTGAACTACTTTCATCATCCATTATAAACGGTATCGATGTGGTGTTAGATTCGGGTATCCATGTCTTACTTTCATCGAATATGACATCTCTACTGATTATGATTTTATTTGTGAGGGGACTGTATAACTTGTACCCTTTGTGGTTGTACTGTACCCTACAAACACCGCTTTCTCCGTTTTTACATCAAGCTTACTGCGAAGCTGTTTTGGAACATGTACATATGCCAAACATCAGAATACTCTGAAATGCTCTACACTTGGTTTTCGTCCATTCCAAGCTTCATATGGCGTCATACTAGGCCTTGTCTTTGTAACTGTTCGGTTCAATATGTACGTGGTGCAGGCCACTGCTTCGGCCCAATACCTATATTGTAAATTCTTCATATTCATCATACTTTGACTGAGTTCCATCAAGGTTCTATTTTTCCGTTCTGCCACCCCATTTTGTTGAGGGGTGTAGCTATTTGTTAATTGGTGGTGTATTCCATTTGTCATTAAATAGTCTTGAAATGCTTTGCTACAGTATTCACGTCCACGATCAGATCTTAGTGTCTTTATTTTATGATCCGACCATTTTTCTACAAGCGCTCTAAACTGTTTAAAGTAACTTAGAGCTTCTGATTTGAGCTTGAGAAAATATACCCATGTTTTCCGCGTGAAATCGTCAATAAATGTGATAAAGTATCTACATCCACCAATAGACTTTGTCTTCATGGGGCCACAAATATCCCAATGAACTATTTGTAAAGGTTCATTAGTTTGTCACATCGATTTCTTTGGAAATGGCTTTCTAGCATGCTTACCCGAGATGCATTCTTCACAAATATTCGAATTTTTTGTGATTCTAGGCATTCCTTGGACTAATTCTTTATTTCCCATTTCATGCAAAGTGTCATAGTTTACATGCCCAAATTGTTCATGCCAAAGAGTAGAGATGTCAGTTGTTGTCATGGACAGTGCAAGCGATATGTCATTCCCGGGGTTCAAAGGAAACATCTTGTTATTTGTCATTTTGATGGTCCCTACAATCCTGTCGTTTGTATCTTTAATAATACTTCGTTCCTTAATAAATTCTACTTTGTAACCCTTTTGTAGCAGTTGACCTACACTTAATAAGTTGTGTTTTAAGCCTTTTACATAAAACACGTTTTGAACCTTCCTTTTTTGACCTTTTATTGAGATCATTACTTCCCCGATCCCTTGAACTTCTAATCTTTTATCTAATGCACAGTGTAATCTATCTAACCGACAATATAACATAGATCATACCACCTATTGTGTCGAGTCTTGCACGTGGAGCGAAGCGTCGTTGTGGATCGTTGAGCACTGTACATGTTATAGTCTGGTTTTATCAAAAGCTTTTCCCTTTTTAAAACCGAGTTCACTATAACCAATGGCTCTGATACCAATCTGTCACACCCCCAAAATCCACCATGAGGAGCACCACCGCTTGGAGGCGTGACATGACCAGGATCGAGCCACCAATCATATTGGAACAACGTATTTAAGTAAATAAAACCAACCACAATACGATTGGTGACCAAAAGCTAGTTAACCAAGTTTTAAATTAAACAGCGGGTGCATAAACGTAAATCCAAAAACATAAGTCCATAGTTCATAAGTTTAAAGTCTAAAGCGTAAGTTTAATAAGTTCATAAGGATTTAAATATTAAACATGGAGCATAACAGTCCGTATCCCACAACGACTCCTTCCTCGTGCAAGCTCCAAGCATTCAACGACCTGTAAGGCATGTAACAATGAGTCAACAACAAAGTTGAGTGAGTTTACGTTTGGTTGTTTAGTTTTAAGTTGTTTCCGAAAACGTGGTTTCTCTTTCGTTGGCGTAATTGCCGTGGGGGTTACCCCGTAGTTGAAGTAAAATTAACCAGTTCATTCCTTATTACCCAAACCATATCCTTGATCAGTGGGGGCTTCCCCATGTGAACCACTAGACTGTTACCACATCGACTACTAACGCAAATAAGTTGTGCCGTACATCATTGGCCTCGGCGATTAAGTCGATATAAAAATGAGGGACTTATGATAGAGTTTTGTCTAGTAGGTTTTAAGGTTGTTGTCCTACCCAAGGAGGACGAACGTACGTAGTTCTACCCAAGGAGAATACGCATGATTAATATTGGCATCCTACCCATGGAGGATGGCCGTACATATCCTACCCAAGGAGGATATGTAGATTCAGTTTTAAATTCTTTAACCCATTCCCAAACCACCGGGAATCCCATGCCTTAGAAAGTATGTGAACTCACCTCGGTTTGCTCGGTTAGATTCTCAAATATAGCTAACAGTTAGAGTCGGTCAATCACGTCCTAATATGATTACCATTTAGTCATTTAGTGGTTTTCAAATAGTGCACAAAGTTCCTACACGTATCTATCACATAACATGCATTACTTAAACGGTTTATGCCCATATAAACACCCCATCTATTCCCGTTCACAAATAAACATACGACATTGCATATAACACTTTTATTGACACATAACATGTTAGATCATTTACAGATAACATATTCGACATTTAGACACGCAAATTACTACTTATGTCATTTCAACTTAAATATTCAAAACTGGGTTGTTTTCAAGCATTTTAATAAAATAATTATCTTATTTCAAAAATTCCCAACTTTTTACAGAAGGTGCTAAATGATCAAAATATTATTGTGTAAAAATCTCGGGGTCCAATTCATTACCCATATTTTATTAAAAATCATTTTCCGAACTGCACTCGGATTTATCTTTTTCTGACTGCAGTCCACGGAATAATTCATTAAAAGTTCATTGTAAGTCGGATTGACGAAATTCCATTGGGACAATTACTACGACATCTGTGTCCATCTACAGTACCAATTTCATGATCTAATTCTACCCAGGTTTCAAGTTATGACTAAAAATATAACACCCATTTACTGCTGTAAAAACTCAGCTTTAGCTGCTGTTATGAATCGGGTCTTTTAAAAATAGTAAACGAAGTCCAAAAATTATGATTTTGGTTCCATTAGAACCGTATTTCATAATACATAAATCTAGATATCAGAAAATACATTTTTCGTTAAGTTACGGTCCTGTTACAGCCAACTGAAGTTGGCTGTAATCACCAAACAGCCTACTATTTCAACTTTTATCTTTCTAACTTATCTTCGATTGATTCCGTTAACATGTTTAGTGATCACAACAACATCAAACATCAATATTAACAAGTAGATCAGCAAGTAATCAGCAACATAATCAAGACAACTTCATATTATCGTCACTTCATTATATTTCAACAATATTTCATTACAAAGTTAGTTTATATGCAAGACTTTGTTCATGGTTCTTTAGTGTTCATGGATTCTCATCATCAAATAACTATTTACCACTCTAATAACATGAAAAATGAACGGATCTAAGTTCTTACCACTAGTTCAAGACTAGGGAAGTTCGAGTGAAGAAATGTGGCAGTTAATGGCGAATGGAGAAGGTCCATCCACTTCCGAGAACACCGAGCTTCGTTGTGCACCTTGTATCACCTATGTATGCTTGTAGAATGCTTGGAAGTGATCAAGTGGTGGTGGTGGTGGTGCTACTAGGGGCGGCCGAACAAAGAAGGAAGGGGAAAACAAGTGTGGGTTGAAAGTGTGTTGTGAAGTAAGAGAGTGGTGGACTAGGAGTCATTACTTATAGGCCCCAACATTTCTTTAACCTTGGTATAATGTGTTCCTTAACCCACAACATGATCTAATAAAATAAACAAAGAAATCCATGGGTGGGTCACCCATGGTGACCGTCCCAAGAGGGGGGGGGGTATAGGGTTGGGTTTCAATGATGTAGTTACCAATCTAGTTAGAATCCAAAAGTTTAGTTAGTGTATTAAATTGTGTTATTAATTATATAGTGTGTTAGGGTGTTCGGGGACCCTAACTAGCTCAGAAAAGTAAAAACAATGTGTTTGGCAATATTTTTATGTTCCGGGTAAAGTCCGGTTGTTCGGTTTAACACTGTTCCGTTAAAGTGCTTAATTAATCCGTGAAGTGTCATACATATATATTTTGTAGCGTTTTTAATTTTCAACACTCAGGAAAGCATAACAGACTATTTAATGGCTTTTTGTACACTATTAGTATGTTAACAAGCACATGTACGTATAACACAGAAATCAGAAAGCAGTTAAGTGATTCCACACCGTCATCAAGCACTTTAATTATCATTAATAAATTGTACGGAATACATGGAAGTTTGAGGGTTGTCACATTCTCCCCTTGTTAAGAAAATTTCGTCCCGAAATTCAGCTCGTGGTTACTGAGGAAGCTAGTTATGTTGCGTTGGTTTCCTGGTTTTCCTGGGGTGTCACATAATGAATCTTTGTCCTCCTCAGATACTTCAAAATTTCTTCAAAATCAGCTGCTGGCTTGCTTTCGTCGCTAAGATATGCAACCATGTTGTGTTGGGGATCGGACATCATCTACACCTCAGATTTCTCCTTTGGTTCCGACTTACTGCGTGACCGTTTCTTTTCCTGTTTGGGTGCCATAACTGCAAAACATAGCTAACGCGTAATGAGACAATGAACAATTATAATGAACATCACAGATTGAATTTTTGTTTGTTATAGAGTGGATGTTGACTGAAACTGTTGACAGGGAACATGTGTTTTGATAAAGAAATGATTCGTTAAGACTTGTTTATATGTATATCGATTCCTATCGAATTATATTTATCAAAATACAATCGAAATGGACTATAACAATTGTATCGAAACACAATTCAAAATAGACTATAACAATTGTATCCAAGCACAATTCGAAATAGGCTATAACAATTATATCGAAACATAATTCGCTATAACAATTATATCGAAACACAATTCGTTAAAACTGGTTTGCTTGTATTTTGAAATACAAAACTTATCGAAATACAAAATAAACTTTCATCGATCTACAAACCTTATCGAAACAAATCTAATCTATAGTTCATCTTCCCCAAATCAAAGTTATAGTGGTTGTTAGGATCTGAGTTTGATTGTTGTGATAGTTAAGATGAAAATAATGAAAGAAGATAAACCTGAGATGAAATATGCAGCAGGATAATTAACTTTTCAATCACCACAATGAAGATATTGCTTTCGTCAACATGCTATTATAAATTCATAATCAAAAGTTTACGTAAGCATGAAGACCACTCCCCATCAGCTTAATCACTCCTTCTTTATTCGTACAAAAATGTCAAGGTGAAAGTGATGAATAGAAAAGTACATGTACTGTTCTATTGATAGTACAAACAAAACATCTGAAGCATCTAAGCTGACGTCACCTAGACAGCGACATCTAACAGGCTAACAAACTCCTAACATCTGCTAGAGCCTAAGCACTGTTACATTAATAATACAAGAAAACTTTGTTGATCATCATCTATTAAAGATCCTCTATTGAACTTTATCACATGTTAACCACAGCAGACCTTAGCTTCATCAGATTTTAATCTTCTCAGCATAGGATGATCAAACCTTTGCTTCAAGAGACTTTTTCTTCATCAACAGAGGTTCTCTTTGGCAGACCTTTGGCTTTGGCAAAGTAAAGAGAAGCAGATGTTGAGTCTTTTCCTTTGGGAGGAGCAGGTCTTCAAAGCACTGTTATTTGTAATCAGAGGTTGTAGACTATTGGGGCTTTCCAATCATCTGTTCTTTTGTGGGGTCCATTAGATCCAACAGTGGTATACATTACTGTAGTAGAAACGACTTTAAAAACAGAAACACTAACATAATCCGATCATCTTCCCTAAACAATCATTTGTTTCAATGAATCGGTTGTTCAAAAACTTCAATCAAGATGTTTTGATGACGCAGTGTTCATTAAAGATATTTCAATGTTCGATTTAGTTATATTGTTCATTAAAGATGTTTCGATGATGCAGAGTTTCGACGATGATGTTTTGATGATGATGCTTTAAAAACAGAAACACTAACATAATCCGATCATCTTCCCTAAACAAATTTTTGGTAGGGTTAAATCAGGGCTCATTGTTTGGGGGACTAGAAAAGGACTAAGCAAATATCTCTATTTATAGTCCATGTGATGTAGACTTTCTATTTTGATGTTTCCAAACAAGGACCCTCGGAAGTCTATTTCGATGTATGGAAACAAGGACCCTCTGATGTTTATTTCGAGGCACCAACCTCAAACCTTTTATCGATACACATCATCGAAATAGAATCCCATACTTATATCTAAATAAGGTCCGACCCAGATTTAACCCACATATGTTTTCACAGCACGGGCTCACATCCGATATAAAGTATATTGGCACCTGTTCATCCTTCGCAATTTAAAAAAAATCAACTTTTATACCGTTTCAAAAATGGACTGATCATTTTCTCTTTTCAGAATGCATGACCATTTTTTGGATTTCTGGTTTTCGGTCTGGCAAATTTGAGTTTCGGCATTGGTTTATCAAAAATAAGATTGAAGTAAAATCTTTTTACCATTTTAACAGTTCTTCAAGGATTAAAACCTAAAACTGTAAAACTGAAATGAAACAACTAAAATGAATATTTACAAAAAGAGTAAGTAAATAACAAATGATAGAAGCATACAATGTTTTTGCGAGTTTCAAGGAAAGAGAATGAAATCAGTTTAGGTCCTGTTAAAACACGCTTGATGTTGATTTAACTTTAGACAAACATCCTATAATGATTATCGATATGTTTGTCCATTAAACTTACAATCAGTTGTAATCATAGCTTGGGGATATGATTAGTGTGTATTTATACTTACCAACCTGTGTTCATCCACACACGACACATTCTCGTATCAATGTATGCGCAAGAGTTCATCTTACTAGTGAGTATACCATTTATCATCTTTTTTGACATATAATGATGTGAGATACACACTTACTTTGAGGATGAAAACAAGTCTTATGCGAGAAAATCACTATTTACGAGGAACTTGGTTTTCGGATGGATTTAGGGCACGAGAGCAAGTGCATCAACAGGTTAGTACCATTGTACAGACAAAGAGACGAACTTGACTCTTAAATGATGGTTGTGATTTAGAATCACTTATTCAGAGGTGGATGTGACATGTTTATCACTTATTGATGGTCGTATGCAGTATTTACACGTATGTATAGCATCATGGACGCTCTAGACTTGCGTCCCCATTATTTTAAGTGAAAGAGATAACCATGATGCCCATATAATAAACAACATCTAGACCACGTATCTTAGAACCTTGGCAATCTATCAAACGAAATTTCGGTACCAAGACCATATGCCAATGAGTGGTTCCCACACGGTCTTGAGTCGATTATGTTTATATCACCCTCTATATTTTAACTAATTGTGAGCCTACTGATGTCTCAACAGGCCTACTCATGAAGTATCATTATTTTCCCTTATTCATTCCAAGAAACTCATTTTTTATTTTTCTATTGTTTTTGGGTTTTTGTAATTTTTAATGTTTTTATGTTTTTAAGATTTTTAAATGTTTTTTTTTTGTATTTTTCATGACAATTCTCCCCTTAAAATACAAAATGCAAATGAAAGGAAAAAAGAAAACATAAATTCTTGGGTTATTTTAAATTATTATTTACAAAAACGATTTTTCGATGACAATTTACTCTTGTTTGACCTTAATGTCGTTTACCAAAAGTAAAAAAATCAAAACGTGACTTATCAAAAGCATTGGTAAAAAGGTCGGCACGTTGATCATCAGTGTGGACCTTAACAACATCGATAAGTCTTTTATCAAAAAAATCACGTATGAAGTGATATTTGATATTGATGTGTTTGCTCTTGGAGTGCTGCACAGGATTTCTAGTGATTTGTAAGGCATCGGAATTATCAACGTTAATAAGAGTAGATAGGAATTAAAGACCGTACTCGCGCATTTGCTATTGGATCCATAGAACCTGGGAGCAACAACTAGAAGCTGCAATGTACTCAGCTTCACAAGTTGACGTAGCTACACAAGTCTGCTTCTTGCACTGCCATGTGACAAGGCGATTTCCTAAAAACTAACATCCAGCCGTTGTGGATTTGACATGTTGTTCATAAACAGAAAAATGATACAAACATATTGTTCACAAGGATAAATTGTTATATATACAACTTATTAAAGCCGTGTAATAAACGGGGTTTTAATGATAAATTGCTTTATTATTTAGTATATAAGATAATGGTTATTCAACTAAATGGGGTTCTAACCTAGTTCATTATATATATAATTTGTAAGTAAGTCATCTACGATAGCTTTTCGATTATTTTTTTAACCCTTATTTTATAAATATCATACGCCTTTAAAACAATAATTTTATTTTCTCTGTAAACTTTTGGTTGTTAGTTTTTTTATAAAAGCCAAATGCGTGTCTGTGTTAGTTTTTCTTCAGGACAATTCGGACAATTCATTGTAACTTTTTTTGACAATGTAATTGCATTCGAAATAGCAGTAAGAAGATGAACCAAGCTGGTAACGGGCGAACGACATCGTTACGGGTGTCGGTGCTCAAAATTTGGAATATGTTTGAAAATACGTTTTGATATCCTTATGGACATATAGGACCTTATTTTATATCGGTATCCATTTCTATGGTTTTTGGTTTGGTAATGAGTCGGTTGAGTGACCCAATCCGCGGCTTCACATGATCTGATGTAAAATTCTTTTATGGTTTTCGCTTGGTAAAACACTTGTCGATAGCCTCTTGACTATATATATTGCCATATTAGTAGCGGGTCTTGGTGTCGTATCAAATGGAACTGATAGTGCTACCATTTTTACTTGTTATTGTACATTAACCAATGTAACCTCTATAATACTGTAATGATAGGGTTTTCATCCAACACTTAACCTTTTGGCACATTATATACCACGTCTTCTAATAAGTCGAAACTTTGTCCTGTTTTATTTTTAATGCTTTAAATCATTTGGACTAGTTGGCCTTGGCCTGTTTTAAGTGAAGCCTAACTTAATATTTTAGCAGTTTATACTTTGTAGGGCTAAACCCCACTTTTTGGTTTTCTTTGTCAGAAAGAAGTAGGCTGAATCACTTGACTGTCAATTTCTCATCCCTTAGCACTTGTTAGTGAAATATGCATGATAAGCAACGGTTAAAACTCTATGGGTTGTGGTTTGTGGCTAACATTTCAACATTCCTATAAACATGATATGAATATAATACTGTATTTCTTTGCTACCTAATTTTCTAGTCTTGTGCAATAACGTCTTATACTTTTATCTTCTTTATTTTAGTAATACTAAAAAAAATAAAAATAAAATGGTGAAAGAAACCTAATTATTAATTTAAACTAGTTACTCTTAAAGTGGATTTGATTCGGTGGCTTATTAAGTACTGATGCATATTTAATTTGTGATACCATTTTTATATCATGGTACATATTCTAGGATGAGGTACATATTCTAGGATGATTATCACAATACTGTATACACCTTTCTACAGTATCGAAACACTCACTTTGATCCCTACAACAACAATAGTTTAATCCAGGTCATAGAAACTGCAAACAGGCCATCCTAATTTCTCATTTGTTGGAGTTGAAATGTCGTCTCCATGTTCCCTGCTTACTGCAACTCTAGTACCTGTATTAATGTTTAAACGATACGAAGCACGTTAGAAAAGAGAAACTCAATAATAATGTTTAAGGTATCCCAAATAGACTTGAAAATCCTAGAAAATAGAAAACTTACTATCAAGACCAACGAGCAGTGTTAGAAAAATTAAGCATGAAATGATGGCGTATGTTCGTATAAGCTTGGCCATAGAGGCGCTTGTTCATCTTGTTCTTTAGATATGTTCAAATGAATTATACGAGTGAAAGACATTTATTTATATTTGTAGTTATGGCTCTTATTTAGTAGGTGAATAATGATAAAATATTGTTATGCATTAATTACAAAAGATTGTTAAACATGACGGTTGACTATCAAATTTTTCTAAATAAAGTATAAATAGGATTAGCTGTTATAATTCAAACTAATAGTAATAAAAATCAAAATTTAAATTAATATTAGTGTCACCCCAACTGCCACAGAAGCGCACGGGTCCAACAGAGAAATGGCACAAACATATCGTTCATGAGGATACTATATTACACACTAAACGTTACATCATTTTACATTATCATTTACACACTAACGTATATACACAAGCACATCTCTAAAAGCTGTTTATCCTTAGCAGATACATCTATCTACGATAATATCCGCAAAGCCAAAACATGTCTACTAGCACATTCGAACCTCATTCTTCTTTCATTTTACCCCAAAAGCATGTTAAAAATGGCCAACTACAAAAGTTGGTGAGCTCCACCGGTTTAGTTTGTTTC
The DNA here is from genome assembly GCF_002127325.2 of Helianthus annuus. NCBI lineage: Eukaryota > Viridiplantae > Streptophyta > Magnoliopsida > Asterales > Asteraceae > Helianthus > Helianthus annuus. Next base: position 3,838,484 of record NC_035446.2, read on the forward strand.
GAAAAAGAAGTGTTTTGCATATGTGATATAAATACACCAATTCCACAACTGAAACCTCGATTGTTTAGCCAGATTCCCGTGGCCCACATAAACCACGTCAACCACATCACCTCCCCAAATAGCTATGTATAACACCACATAGCGTGTGCAAAGTATTTGCATGGACATGTGCAGTTGGAGTATAACCCATGGCATCTATGCCAGATCAGTTGTGTTTGTCACGCCAATAGTCCTATTCACACATCCACCGGCCTATAGTTGATCATTTGTGTTTGTGGGGACTTGTTAAAGCAACTCAGATAATTCACATCACATCAAGTTGTCATATACAAGTATGTACGTGTCTAAACATGCTTTTCACACCAAGTAATTGGTTTTAGACAAATGGGGCAATGAAACTCACTTGATAGCGTTGCTCAAGTATGCATGTAGTGCTAATCCAATCCTATTATCAGTATGGTATGGTTAATTATTGAAAACTGTTCTCGGGTCGTTAATTTCTATATACTAATTTTCAATATGAAGATTTATCCGAGTTTGGGCTAATAGCCTCAATAAATAGCTATGGGTAATGTCTTAGTGTCATATTCAAGTTTGGTTTCCGTGCACCGTTTTCCGTGCCTGTCACTGTTGTTCGTTATGGGTGTTTGTGTAATGGCATGATCACATACAATGTCACAATTCATTGCATAATATAAAATGATTTGTTTTATAAAGAATGTTTCGGCGTTACATGGCCCTGTTTGGTCATACGACAGTTTCAGTTTTTATAGTTTGGGAATTCCCGAAACTAGCCTGTAATGCACCGCAATTACTGAATTTACTCCCGAAAATTTCAAAATTACTCCCGACTTTCCAATTATCGCCAGTGAGTCATGGAACAACTTACAAGTTTCGAAAAATTATTGTACGAAAATATTAAATTTATTTATTATGCTTAAAAATTTGTTTAAAAATCTGTTTGACTAATAAAGTGGCGATTAATACCACCTGACTTCCAAAAATTCTATATTTTCAAAGTGTCACAATATGCCTAAAATCCATGTAAAATTTTCAAGTTCAAGCGAATTTCCTAAACAGGTTATGGGTTATTAAAAGTTCATAAATCATGATTTTTAGAACCATAGTTAGGGTCAGATAATGAACCCCGAAATTTTGATTTTGTTCTTATGCCATAAATAGTCTCTCTACAAAATTTGATGATTCATAGAACCAGTTTTATATTTTTCCCAAATTAACACCATTAAATACCAATAAATTCAACAAATATTCTCAGAAATGCAAAGATTCCCAAATTTTGCCGATGACCCTGCAAAATTTCAAGTTCTAACAATATCCACCTTGAAAGTTATTCTAAAAAGAGTTCTAAAGTCCCTAAATTCGGTTTTCGGTATACCTTCCGATTCTCGATCCCTTAAGTGATTTATAAGCTTTCACAACTTGAGTAAAGCTGTGTAAAGTACCTACACACCATATATAATACAAACGTGTATCTACTGTCACACCCCCAAAATACCACATGCGGTGACCTTGTTAGGCGTGTGACATACCAGGATCTAGCCACCAATCACATTGCACTAACATCAAGTTATAAAACAAAGTTTCCATTTATAATGATAAAACATTCGTAAACATAAACCAAGTTTAACATGTTCAGTGGAAGCAAACAGTAACACACTGATCAAATGTTTCAAAAACCAATGTACGTGAAATCAGTAAGCAAGTCTTGTAACTCCAAGCAGTACAACCCATGAGCACTCCGGCCATCCAAATAGCAAGTTCCTTATCCGCAGTACCTAACGACCAATGAGCATGCAACAAGTGTATCAGACTACGCTGGTGAGTTCATCAATCTACGAAAACATTGGTTACGAAGTGTTTAGTACAGTTCATTGATTATAATGTTGATAATAACTCGAGTACCGTACAAGATGGCTTCCAGATTGTTTTGCATGTCCCCAATGCCCCCTATCTAAGCATTGGTCATGATTAAGGTCATTAGTTCACGCCCGTCCTCTCAGGTATGGTGTGAGGTTGCCAAGCCTAATAGCACTATCAACTAATAACTCGTTACCTCTCAGGTAACTAATTCGGTAGAAGAAGATAGGACTTAAGGTGATAGGAGTGAGAGTATTATCCAACATCCCAGTTTTAACCCAGAAAACGTATTCCTCTTAGGAATACCCGTTTGATTGTCCCACCCACCGGGAAACATGCTCAAGAGAAGTGAATTCACCTTAGATTGCTCGGTATGTTATGTTACCCATTCCAAGTTGGTCAACCACGTATTTGTTTTTACACATTATCTAATTAGCGAGCAAGTCAAACACGTATAATCATACATGTCATACTAGTTAATCATGCAACCTTTCGGTCCATTTTCATCATACATTCACATAACAAGTGTTTGTGCCTCATAAAAGTTTACAATACAAGTCCATGTTTCCAATAATCACTTACAATCCGTAACATGCATCATAGTGGTGTGCGATTTCATAACTGGTCCTAATATGCAATTCCGCCCATTCATTAGGTGCATACATGTATGCGTGGCCTAGTTATCCTAAGTCCAAAGGACTGTGTGACTCGGGCTTAGTGTGCTACTCAATAACTTTGTGCGACTGGACCGAGAATGTGTGGTTCCATAATGTGCGACCCACATGTAGTGTGGCCCAATAACAATACACAGCCCAGCTACGGAGTGTGCGATTGGGCTCTACGGTGCGGTTCAACCCAACCGTACAGCCCAATACAAGTTTACCCCGTGGGCGTGCGGTTTATGGTTATGTACGGCCCAACTGAACCTGAAGCCCAAAGGGCTGTGCGACTTGGTTCCTTAACTCACAGTGCATGCATGGGTGGCCTAAATTCTTTGAATGACTCATGTCCTAGTGTGCGACCAATTGTGGAAGTGTGTGACTGCACTTCATGAGTGGTGTGCACATGGGATTTGTGTGACATGGGTGTGCGGCTACATATATATATATATATATATCAGTTACTCATTCCACAAATCATGGCTCAACAGTTTCATAAAAATCATATAACTTTTAATTAATATTAAATATTTAATACTATTCAACATTATCATTGACTTTCATTTAGATCAAGTGGTGCAATTTGCAATAGTTTCTCATCATCATTTTTGAAATCGTCCTTAACAAGAATCAATCTACGTGTTCTTATTCAAAATCAGGTCAACACGTGTCTTAATTTTATATATGTTCATCATTCATGATCATGTGACCTATCTAAGAAAATCATAACATACAAATCATCGAACACTTTTCATCCCATACCGATTCTAACATCATTCATGCTAGTCGTTAAACACCTACTAATGTTCGACCATATTTAACTCAGTTCATGATCAAGATTCACCCGTGTTTTATTCTTACTCTTACGTGTACGGCACAACATAAAATCACGTAATCAAATACGTCAACAAAATCGATGAACGTACATACCGATTACTAGGATGAGAAAGATGAGAGACTTCGTAGGGAAGAGAGCTTCTTCGGCACCAGTAGGTTGCCTGTCGATCCGAGGGGAATGAAGGAAGTGTCGTCCTCCCATGTAGAAGAGAATAGGGTTTTGCTACTTTGTGTGTGTTTGAGATAAATGAAATCCCCACACACATCTTTGTCTGCGTATGTATTTGAGATACATGGGCCGAGCCCACTTTTGACCCGTGAATGTTGGGCCGAGGGTACTCAATGGCAAGGGGAAGGTGTTTGGCCCGAGTGAGGAGTGTGCGACTCAGCTAGAATGTGCGACCGACTTGTACTTTATATTACTAACTTATGATCATTCAGTTATATCAATCTAAGACACCCAACCGCGTTTAACAAGTTTTAGTATACATGCATCCACTTATAATATCCGCAACCATTCACTTATAATCAAGCCTAGTTATCACTCAAATAACGAAAACACAAGTTATATCAGAACACAAAACGTGACAAAGGATTAGAACAAGGAAAAAGGCTCTTGAAATTACGAGTTGTCACATCATCCCCAACTTGAAAGAAATTTCATCCCGAAATTTGGTAACAAGTCTCAGCGAAAAGAAGTGATAGCTTAGGGTGACTGTGGATTTTCCCCGGGTGTCACATCATCCCCAACTTGAAAGGGAATTTCGTCCCGAAATTCGCCAGTTGCACCAGAATTCAATTTCACAGTTTCAAACAGGTTAGGGTACTTGAGCTTCATCTGGTCCTCACGTTCTCACATGAACTCCAGTCCACGTCTTGAGTTCCAACAAACTCTCATAGGGATTTGACTGTGCTTACAATTCTTAACCTCCTGATCCATGATTTCAATAGGTTCCTCAACAACTGCAACTTATCATCGATCTATGGTTCTTGCAAGGAGACCGCAAGTGTTTCATCGGGCAAACACTCCTTTGGATTTAAGATGTGAACAACAGCGTGAACATTGTCCAACCTGTTAGATAACTCGTGTTTGTAGGCTAACCTACTGATTCTTTCCAAAATCCTGAATGGTTCAACGTATCGTGGATTAAGTTTTTCGCACTTCCCAAAGCACACCACACCCACCCAGGGTGAAACTTTCAACATAACATGATTGCCTACAACTTTTCTAGCGGTCACACGCTGCCGCCATACGATCTCTGTTCTAAACCATCTTCTTAGGAGTTTCGAGTATAATTTTCTGGACCTGCGGTTGGGCCGTCTCCCACCTCAGTCCAACAAAAAAGGGGGGATCGACATTGTCGCCCGGACAATGCCTCGAACGAAGCTGCCTGAATACTAGAATGGTGACTGGTGTTATAAAATGCGGATCACGATCAGAGATAATAGAAGTTGGCACCTCATGCCTAGAAATCGCCTCTCTCAGAGGAATATTCACAAGTTGTGATGACTCGTCAGTTTCCTTATTTGCAAGAAAGTGTGTTGGTTACGTGAGACAATCAACGATCACCTAGGTGATATTGTCCCCGTTTCGGGTTTTAAGTGGATCAGTGACAAAATCCATGGCAGTCTGTTCTCATTTCCGTATGGGAGTTTCTGGTTGCTGACCCAAACCAGAGGGTTTCTGATATTCCACCTTGACTTTCGCACCAGTCAAACATCATTCACATACCTTGCTATGTGGGCCTTCATGCCCGGTCATCAGTACAAGATTTATAAATCCTAATATCTCCTATCTAAACCCAGACGACTAGAATATCGAGGCTGGTGTGCTTTGCTCAACACAAGTTCCCTACAGTTGCCGTATAGTGGGATCCATATTCGTTCTATGAAGTAGCGAATATTGTCTGACTTGCCAAAAGTTGCTCCTCCATACCCCACATGGACCCAACTTGAAAATTCTCTTCCTTTAATGCTTCAGCTTGAATAAGGCAAATCTGATCGGGTAGGCTAGAGTAGATGGTGAGCTGCAAGCTCATACGCGTTTAGGTTCCATAGTCGTAATCGCTTTAGAGTTCCATCCAACGATGCCATCACATATTTAGCTCTTCCGAAACAAGGGTACACGGGAGGCCCTTGTGATCGGTCTAAGTAGTGCATTTGGTATAGTCCAAGTAATGCCTCCAACTTAAATCTAAAGACCATGGCTTCCACCGCAGGTTGTGACTCGTGCAATTCTTCTTGTAAGCCATCACCTTCTCGTGTTGCATGGGCATGTAACTAGGGCTTTGATTCGAACTATCAGTGTATACCACTAGATCACCCGTACCCTCGGGTAAAGACGATGCTCAGTGCATTGTAGAGTTGGGATTCGAAAGCTGAAAAGACGTCCTCTTGTTTTGTCTCCCACGAATACACAGCACCCTGTTGTGCTAAAGAGATTTAAAGCTGCGCGATCTCCAAAAATCCATCGATGAATCTGCGATAGCATTTAGCGGGACCAAAAATTGTTGTATCCCCGAAGTGCTCCTTGGTGCCGACCAATTCTAATAAAATGGATCTTAGCGAGATCCACGTGTATCCGCACTTCATTAACTACGTGACCAAGAAAGTGTACTTCTCGAATCCTAAAGTCACACTTAGGTAGACTTCGCATAGAGTTGCTCCTCCCCTAGGAGCTCTAAGATGAAATATAAGTGTCGTTCATGGTGTTCCTTTCTCTCGGAAGTGATTCAAAACATCATAGATAAACACGGTTGACGAATCTGGCGAAATGAGGTTGACACATACTAATCATGTGATCCCTAAGGCTGCTGGTGTGTTGGAAACTTTAACAACATGAACAGAAAAAATCCGTAGTGGCTTTACTGTGTCTGTAACGCCGTGTTAGGAATCATCCTCCTCTGGGTCTTCCATTGGGTGATAGTTCGATCTTAAGTCGGTTTTCTGTTGGTGAAGTTGTCTGTCGACTTCATCTTCGTTAGAGTCTTAGTTTACAAATGACAGATCTAGGCACGTTTTACGAGAAATCGGAAACAAAATCAGGATTAGAGGTGATTCCGCATGGAATTAACTGTCCTAATTCCGCTTCAAAGTCTAATCTCGTTTGTACGTATAATTTCGCTTGTAAAGTAATTCCGCTTGAGACTGTTCAAGCAGAATTAGATGGCTATATATAGGTGCTAGGTCTTGTTCATTTAAAAACGAAATTAGCAAGGTTGTTTCCGACGGCGGAGCGCTGTCGAAGTGTCTACGTGCTGTAAATTGATTCCAGATTAATAAACTAGACAGTTAATAGTGAATACAAGCTAAACAAAGACTGAATCAATGAATTCCGCCTCTGATTCAGTCTAAGATCTCTTCTGAATGACTCATTTGGTCGGCAACCCGATCCTACATGTGGTATCAGAGCTCAGGAGGAAGATTTCTTACTGTTTAGCTCGTTTTCACTAGAAAATTCTTCTACACCTTCTTTTCAAAATTAATCAAGTTTCAATGGTCAAAATGAACTGATTTTTTGATATTGTGTCTAAAACACTGTTTTAACAAACCCTTGAGAAAATCTGATAATAATTCGAAGTAAAAATGACAAAAATAGGCCAAACTGTTAATTCCGTTTGTACGTGTACTTAATTCCGTTTGAAAAGTCTGAGGTATTTTCAAACGAAATTACTAATTCCGTTTGAAAGGTAATTCTGTTTGGCTAATTCCGCACCAAATTGTTAATCTCGTTTGAAGTCACATCTAATTCCGCACGGAATTACAAATTCTGTTTGAACGAGTGCAATTTCAAACGAAATTAGTGTAATTTCGTTCCAAAGGTAATTTCGTTTGGGTAATTTCGTTTGAGGCTAATCTCATGTGAAGGTGCATTGTTAATTTCGTTTGGAGTGATTTCGTTTGAAAGTGTCTGTCTTGATAAACGTGTTTCCGAATCATGAATATAAACTTCTTTAATATGGAAAATAAATCAACTTTATTAAAGAAAGAGTTTAACTCGTTTTCAAATTGTCCAGGTGAAAGTACAAAGAGTATCATTAAGAGATATAGCCATCTTGTTCGTTCAATGTATGAGATGGGTATAACAAAAAATCCAGATGAATGAGTTGAGAAACTTGCCGATGCTTTATCTCAAGAAGAATGGGGAAAGTATCTTTTGAATTTAAAGAACTCCGGAGAATTTTCTCGATTGTCAATTTCTCAGTTCATTAAGAAGCTTGAAGAACAAATGGTGAACAATGCTGAAAATAAGAAAAGTCAAGATGGAAAATCAATATTAAAAAGGAGCAAGAATAAAAGTGTCCAAGTGGGAAAGGAACAGACTGAAGAAGCTTTAATAGTTAAGAAAGAAGTTGAGGTTGAAAAGATGATTGAAAAATGCTCAAAATGTGAAATATCTGGAGCTGAAAATGTCAAACTCTTGAAGGATTTAGAGAGTTTGACATTAGAAAATAAAAATTTAAAAAAATCAGAAAATGTTTTAAATAATCAAATAAAAAATTTATAAAATGGAAAATCAAAAATTGAAACAGATTTTCAAAGTCAAATAAAGATTCTTGAAGATGCGAAATCTGTTTTTAGCAAAAATAACATTGAAAAACAAATTGCAATAAATTCTCATCTTCAGACAATTATTCGACTTGAAAAAGAAGCTAAATGTGCTCGGAATAAAATCAAAGAGTTAGAAGAGAAACTGAAAGGTTTTGTGACCTCGTCAGCATTGCTAGATCAGCTTTGTCGAAAACCAATAAATTCTGTTCCAATAAGTGACAATGTCACAAATTTTGACAAAGACAAAATTGAAGATTGTGATAAGAAAACTGATGATGAAGATGAGAAAAGAAAAATATTTTTGAAATTAAAAGAAAAATTTCAAGAAACTGAAACTGTTTTGCAATCTACAGAAAAAGGTGAATGTTTAACACAAAAACCTTTGAAGAAGATTGCAGAACAAAAACAAAGTGTTAAAAATTCTGAAAAAGTTCAAAACAAGAATAAAAGCATCAGTTCAATCATACAATCGTGATAAAAACCACAAAAAATAGAAAATCAAAACTCAAAAACAGTTGGTAATAAGTGGTGCAGGTTTGACCAAAGTGCTCAAAAGCCAAATCCAGCTTTCAAGAGGAGTAATGATTACCACAAAGCCACACAATGATATGATCTGTATTTTTGGTGTGAAAGTATTGAATGGTACAATAACAGAGTGTGTTACACTTGTGGTGTTCAAGGACACTGTAGGATCGTTCTCGGACCTGTTTGAGTCGTTTAGAGAAGTTCGTATCCGAATTAAGAGGCGGAAACTAATAATCCGGTGCTATTGAAGCTGTATTCACTTTAATATTGCTGTTGTATTGATATCGAATGCAATTACACGATCTGACAGCACTTCGGCAGAGTACCGGAACAAAACACCATCAACTGTGTGTTTTCAGATCGCTCATAGGACCTATATATAGACTTTCTGGTCCGCTCATACGTGATGTACGTATGAGCGGTCCTACATTGACAGAAAAGCGGTCCATAAACAATGTTCTCATGAGCGATCCTAGACTAGACCTGACACATAAGCGATCCTAGAAGTGTACATAAAAGCGAACCCTATACAAACTTCTATTTCTAGATTTCCGTGCCATTTCCGATCTGTCTATCTCTAAGACTCGATGGAAGACGTAGTCAGCAGACGTAAGTGCACCAACAGACTCCCCCTCGGATGTTGACGGAGTCTTCATAGAGTCTTCGCACATGTCAACCTACAGTCTTCATCAGTCGACAATCTCCCTATGAAATATCTGTCACTTCAAGAATTCTCGTTCTCTATCTTCATCATCAATAAACTCTTTTCTCTTGAAAGTTGACACGGTGTCTTCAGACTCCCCCTCTCACACAGCTGGGATCGTAGTCTGGAATTCAAACTTTCACTGGTTCTAAGATCGATAACAGGCTCCCATCAGGTTCTAGATCGATACCTGGCTCCATTCTTTCTCAGAATCAATATCTGGCTCAAGTCCTGCACAATCTCTACCAAACCATAAGTTTCTACAAACATTAAAAATTTTATACAATTTATACAATTTGGAAACTATATTGAACCAAAACAATAATAATTTTGCATCCAAGAATTTATTACTGGTTCTTATTAAAACAACTTTTCCATATACACACAAACATTCCCCAAACCAGTTCTTCAAGTTTAGCACTTTGAATTTCGAAAATCAGCATCTCAACACCAGTCGTCAAAAATCTTTTTGAATTTTCAAAATTTATGCTAAAACATACTAAAAATCTTTTTGAATTTTCTAAATGACAATAAATGCAGAAAATAAAATATTTACAGACAATATTTTTGTGAGTCCGTGCAAGAGGATCATATCAATTATGAGACATATCACAAGCACCGTTAAGCTTCTAATCGTTTTAAGTTCTAAACGATTCACGTAGATTGACGATATATTTGTCCTCTTAAATTTTCATATAATTTTCAATCTATTCAGGATACAATTTAAGTATTTTATGAACTTAGTTCAATTCATGTGTCCCACTTCTTGAATATACTCCCGTATCCAGAATCTCAATATTCAGTCTTACAGGTATGAATACTACAATGATATCTGTACATAAATTAGGGGTAAAAATGCGAAATCTGAGGGATCTCAGGTCAGAACTTCCGTTCAGCAGAGAGATATCAGTTTCGACTTAGCAGTGTGTCCCCTTTAGAGGATCTTTTCAGCTACAACAGATGATTATCAATTTTATTGTCTAATCAACTGAGGGCTTTATGCTATATTTCAAGCATTTTGGAAAAAGTATTAGCCAGGGACTAGGTCAGAACTACCGTTCAGCAAAAGTCCCGGAATAATACCCCAGACATCATAGAGTATTAACACCTAGTATATCAGAATACACGAGATCTTTCAAACGAGATTTCAGGGGTTACCTATATATCCAAGTAGTGTTCCCCACGAATTTCACAAGTTTGAAATTTTAGAGGTTTATATCCCGAATAAATCTACTAAAAATATGAAAACCTATCGTCACATCATCAGTAAGACCGTTTATCACATTTGACTTCACATTTCTTTAGCGTGCTGTGAAAGTTCACAGATGTACTATCATTTCCTCTTTTATGCAACAAAACTCATTTTTCAGTTTTATCATGTTTTTGTCTTTTTCAAATTTTTCTGATGTTTTTGGATTTTTCTAAAATTCTTACTCCCCCTAAAATTCAAATACATCTAAAGAAAAATTGAAAACAAACTGTACAGAACATGACAACTGAATCGAAACACTTCAATTCTCCATCCGTTTGGCTTAAACAATCAGAACTCTCCCTCACAACAAACTATTTTCCCATAATGATTTCAAAACACCTAAGTTTGTTTTAATCAGAATGGTTTTTCCGAAAAATAAGTTTAGTTGCTTTTACCTTTTGTAAAAATGGGGCAAAATCATCACATTGTTTACCAATTTCATGAATGATAGTTAACTCAAGTTCAAATTAATGACCTTGATTTAACCACTTGTATGATCTAGCAATTAACCTCTTCAAACCTGTTTTTCAACCAATTACCATCTGTTGGTTGAATTTTCAAGGTGCCGATTCCTACTCCTTGCTTACAAACCTGGGAGTTCCGGCAAGTCCTTCAACTTCTCAAACACAGATTTAGAAAGATGCCGATTCATGATCCACTATACCATCTTGGGATCTCCGGCAAGTCAGATGTCTTATTCAATGAAAAATATGTCCACCCAAGCTTGACCTTCCTTGGGTGTAACATTTTCAATTTCAACTGGGGTTTCAGTCTTTCTTTTAACCTGGTAAAATTCTTTTACCCCTTTAGCCTTTCCCTGAATCATTTTCCCAAAAATATTCTTAACAGCAGGGTTAAAAACTTTTTCAACAACTAATTCTTTCTGTTTAGGATAGAATTGATTTGAAATCTCAACTTTTCCGATTTTAGATTTATAATTTTTCGCATTCAGTGGAGGAAAATTCACATCGTCCACTAGCGGAACTTTCTTTTCAACCTTTTTCTCAACTCGTGGCTCCTCTGATTTTATGGAATCAGATTCATCACCAGAACTATTACCTGAACCTTTCACAACCCATTTTTGATTTGATACATTATCTTTTCTTTTTGAAGCACTCTTTGAAGATTCTCCTTTTTCATAAGTTGAATTCTCAAAGCCTGTGAACTTCCGGGTTGACAGTCCAGTCTTCTCAACAACTTTTTCTTTCATTTTTCTTGAGACTTCTTGTTTTGGTCGAAATGTCTTTGGACAATCTTTCGCAACATGACCCACAGCTTTACACTGAAAACAAGATCTCTTTTCAACCTTCTTCAGATCTTCCTTCTTCTTCAAGTCCTCTTGCTTCTTAGCAAGGAATTCTTGATTCGTCTGCTTTCTGAATGATTGTTCTTTTTCAGCCTCTGACGTTCTCCCTGAAACAAACATAGTTTTTGGTTTATACATTTTTTCCTTTTTATAGTTTTTCGGTGGAATAAAACCTAAACCTTTCTTTTTGAAATTACGATTATGGTTTGGTTTCTTTTGGAAACTATAACCACAATTGTAACCCATTTTCTTATTGAATCTTTGTTGATCTCTTGAAGTGTACTGTTTAGATTTTCCATTAAGATTTAAATCTTTTATTTCAGAAATATTAATTTCTGTTATTTTGAAAACCTTTTGAATCATTTCAAGTCTGACACTTCTTATTGGAAAACTCTCGTCAGAATATAATTTGTCAGAACCTTTCAAAGTATATGCCACTTTGACTGATTCATCATTCAAATTAGATTTCGAAAGTAAAAACTCTTTATCATAAACCCGTTTGTCCTTTTTGACTGTTTGCTTTGACACACTGGACCCAGACTTTGACTCGGGTTTTGACTCCTCATTGTCATCTTTGTCTAACACCTGATCGATCACACTTTTTATCAACTTTGATTCATTATCAGTGTCTGATGACGTGTACGTGACATCAATACTTTCTGGCAAGTTATCCGACGGCCCAGACTCCCATTTCAAATTGATTGCTTTATTAACTCTTTCGGAATTTGGATTTCGAGGTGAATATCCATTTTCGACTGGGGGCGGACATATGTTATAGACCGCACTTGATTTCTTACCAGAAGTCTTCAATATCTCTTCATCTTTTATCACGGATTTTTCTTCTTCAAATATCTTCACTTCTTCAAACGTCTTCAAATCTTTCACAACTGCATAAATCCTGTCAACAACAAAAGTAGAACATGAGTAACTATCTAATAATTTCTTAACTTTCTCAGTTTCTATCTTTTGTGTTGCCAACTCAAGCTCGAGATCTGCACATTTCTTTATGTTAAAGTTCGCCGTATCAAGCTGTCTCAGATAAGCTATCTTCAAAGTATTCATAGCTTCAGCTTGTTCACCATCAGAATCTGTATACTTGTTGATTTCTCTATTCTTTGTATCATACGGTTCCTTCAACTTGTGAATATTGTGCAACAGCTCATTGTTCTGCTTAATCAGCGAATCACAGTTCACGCATTTTTCTTGGACCATGACCGGTTCAGCATCCACTTTAATCTCGAATTCAGGAACCTCTTTCACTGTCCTGCTTGATTGTAAAAATTGAGCTCTTCTTAATTTCTCAGCTTTTGCTTCTTCTTTCAATCTCTCTTCCTCTTCTGCCTCCTCTCTGATCTTTCTTCGTCTCTCTTCAGCAGCTTCCATGACTTTTCTGCATCTTTCTGCACATTTCAAATCATAAGCATTAGCATAGAAAGCATGGGAAGTATTTTTGCCATAAAGTCTTGATCTGGACAGAAATCATCCCAAGTAAAACCTTCAGCTAACTTCTCATCATCTTGTTCAGCTAAACATACTTTGCTTTCTTTCGGAAGATACTTTTCCCAGGTAAAATTATCATATTTTCCCTGACTAACAACACATTCCTTTTTATCAACCACATCTCTCCCATGAGCCGTTTGTGCATACTGCTGTGCTGGTTGAGTGATTTGATGATAGATGGCTTTCTTGTGATAATCATTGTTTCCGAAAGGATTCTGGGCACCGGTAGCTTCACGGTTTTTGCATTCCCTCTTGAAATGCCCCTTCTCCCTACAATGAAAACACGTAACTTTAGATTTATCAAAACCTAAAGTTGAAACGTTTGCATCACGAAAATCATCACGGCCGGTAATTTGTTTAAACTTTTCAACGCGTCTCATCACACTCGCCATACACCATTTTATATCCATCAATTCCGTTTCTTCAGCATCGATTTGATCGTAATCCTCTTTCGTGAGCATTGGATTTCCGATCTTTCCTGCAACAAAACAACTATAAGACTCTAAAATCATCCCTAACAAAGACATTTGATTTTTTGCAATATCTTCAGTGTAGTCTTGATCATTTTCAAGGCTTAACACAATGTTACACCGAAGTTTTCTACCATTCTTTGTTACAGAAATATTAGGATCGAAAGATGAAAATCTTGTGCTGTTGCTTGATCCTTGAGATGTCTTCTTTTCAGAAGTATCTTTAACACTGTAAGCAGTTTCGATCTTAGGAGAAAACTTTGTTGAATCAGTAGCACCATGCTTGTAATACAGACTGATATCCTGTTCTCCATCGTAGTTCTTCATCCTAGCGATCTTTCTCTGTTCCATCTCTTGAGCTTCCAAATGCTTTATGAAGTCTCCTAGTTTCATCTTTTTATATTTTACTTTGTTGGACTTTAGCATCATCAAAAATGTTCCCCAAATTTCATATGGAAGCGCATCTGCAAGTTTTTCAATTAACTCATCAGTATCTTTCTTAATACCTAACTTTGTCATATTTCTCACCAAGTTACAGTATCTATCAATAATTTGTTTGGTGTTTTCATTTTTCAGCCCTCGAAACAAATCAAATTCCTTCTTCATGAGAGACATTTTGTTCTTTAACATATCATCACTTCCTGTAAACTTTGCTTCTAACTATGTCCAAATCGAATATGCAGTTCCGTCATGTTGAAGTAGTATCAAAATATCTTCTTTTATAGCTTGCTGAAGCAGACTCACCATCAATTTCTCATCTCGATATTTCTTTTTATCTGCAGTACTCATCTCTCTAAGTGTTAGCGGAGTAGCATTCACCACATCGTCCTTTGTGGGTTTAACATACGGTTCCTCAGTGTGTTCCCATGCATCAAGATGATAGGCTTCAACCCAATTTCCGAATCGTTCCGACCACACGTTGTAATCATCAATATCCATAAGTTTTGGTGGTTTCTGAGACGTTCCGGTTTCATTTTTAATCAAAGCACTTTGAGTAATCGAGGCCGGGGTTGCAAAAGCGTTATAAAATTCAGTATCTATCGTTCAAATTGTTCACAAATTCACTACTATTCCAAATCTTATACAACTGTTCAGAAGAGCGAACTGTCACAAAAACGAAACCAACTATTGATCAGATAAACGGACCAAACAAATAACCCTTCGAGCAAACTATCTTTCGAGCGAACCAATCAATTTACTGAATAAGCGGACCAATTGATTGTCAAATGAGCGAACCAATGAATTTGCTGAATAAGCGGACCAGTCAATGTCTGTTCGAGCGGACCAGAAGTCGTTTGAGCGAACCAAGAGATTGTATCAATGAGCGATCCAGAAACCGTCAGATGAGCGGTCCAACCTGAGTTTTTGAGCGGACCCAATTCAAAAATTGTTCCTTTGAGCGAACCAGATAGCTAATTTGGAGCGGTCCTGATGCTTACGTCACCTTTTGCGCTAATTCAAATGAACGAACCACCTAAAAAAACAGCTTTCTAGGTCAATTTTAGTTCTGAAAACTTCAAGGGTTTGTTAATTCATGATTCCGAGTGCACTGTGTGATTTTGAGCTTGTTTTACCGTGAAAAATTTTGAAAATGTTGATGCACATAATGTCTATCACCTTCGTCAATCCGAGTCGTAGTGAAAAGCCGGAAGTAATCAAGTGCATAATGTCTATTTAGTTAGAAATGGCAAGGTGGCAAACTTGTAATTAATGATAACTATCATTAATGTGCCTTGACCATATAAATAGAGATTATGTCACTAGTTTAAGTTAGAGTTGTTGGAGACTTTGGAGAAGACTTGGAGAGGAGACTTTCTAGAGAGAGAAAGTAGAGAGAGAAAGTAGTGTAAACGTGATATCTTGTATCGAATCGCCAAATCTATCAATGAAATCACGTTAGTAGTACGTTATTGTGTGTTCGGTCACGTTCATTCACGGATTCCGCACGTGAAACGTTCGTTACGCAATCGAACGGTGTCAAAACCGGTCCTACAAGTGGTATCAGAGCTAGGAGCTCGATTGCTTGATCAAACACGTCGTTCTCGTACAGATTTCAGCCGATCCAGAGCCGATTCAGATCCGATTTCTCCTATTTCTTCATCTTCTACTCGTTCTTTATGGTTTTTACGGAAATTCGACAAATTGAACGTGTTTTCACGGTCCAATTCGTCTGAAATTCAAGTATATTGTGCGAATATCATTGAATCAAAACCCTACCAAGTTTCACATCAAAACTCCAAGCCGTTTTGGAGAAATCGTAGTTTTTCGGTCCGAAATCGCGTAAACTTCCAGCTATGGATCGCTTATGTGACACTATTGAGGATCGCTTATTTGGAATTGGTGGAATCGCTCATTTGGTTTTAAGTTGAATCGCTCAAACAGACATATTTTGGGGTGAACCGCTTATACGAACAAGGTTTGGATCGCTCATAAGGCATTTTTGGGTTGAACCGCCAATATGAACCGCTCCAAAATTATAAGAATCTGGATCGCTTTTAAGTCAACCAATATGAACCGCTTATAGTTACATGTGTGAGTCGCTCATAGTTACATGTGTGAATCGCTCATAAATAACCACGTGAACCGCTTATAGGTCATACTGTTGAACCGCCCCATTAAGCAAATTAACCAATCACTTAACCTTTTTGCACCGTCCAACCCATTATACCACCACCCACTTTATAACATCATTAATTGATATTAATTGTGCCGCTCAAAAACCAATCACAGTTAAAGCGTGTCTCATTGTTCCGCCCCATTAAGAATAATATCAACCCAACACATATCACCATTACCACCGCCCCATTAATTCAAATATCAAGTCTCATTAACCCACCACCCAAGTGACCCAATCAAATTCTTTTATTCCACCGCCCAACCGCCCCACTATTTTTTTTGTTACACTGTTCATTAAGACCCAATCCCATTTTTGTCACCGCCCCACTTGAGTAAAAAGTGCCCAAATTTGTCGACAGTGGTTTTTGGTCTAATCAAAACACCGCCCCATTACCCAATATCGGCCCAATTGCAGTCCTTTAAGTCACCGCCATTTTTTTAGCCAATTTTAACCTTTTGCACCGCCCAACCCATTAATCCACTGCCCACATTCTATTCTTTGCTTGCGGCCCATTGAAACCCAATCCATATTTGTTTTGCTTAACAGTGTACACATTGGTAAAGGCCCATTGGTTGTTGATTTTTTTTTTTTTTAAAAAAAAGGCACTATCAGCGGTGGTGTTTAGTTTTACTAAAGTGAAAGGCCCAATCCCTGAAGCCTCACAGTTTGGGTTGTTTGAAGAATTGGGGAACATTTGATTTAACAGTGTGCATTCATTGGAACGGGTTCACGAATCTTCGACAAACGAGTCTTAGATTGGTTCATCCACACACTGTTACGAATTCAATTAGTTTTGATCTAATTGTTTACTTGTTTGTTTGCAGGAAATCCACGGTAGTTTGTCAAGCATCGTTTATACACACAAACGAATTTCCACTCCATCCATGTTCACCTAATCTTTGATATTCAATCGAATAGTCATTTGTTTGTGTAAAAGTTTTGAAGTGATTGAAAATTCGTTTTTGTGAATCGTTTAATACCGAAAATGGATTTTGCAATTAATATTGTACTGAACAAGTTCAATAATTTTTAGGTATCGATGGAGAATCGATTGAAGAATTGATCGAAAGGTATGTCGAACTGTATTGGATAATGGTGAGTTTGAAGATTACCAAGACAAATGAGGAATGGGTTAACAAACTGGAAAATGCTTTACCGGATGATGGGTGGAGAACGTTTTTGAAAGATTTGAGGAAGATATACTTAGAAGTGAGTTTGAGCGAGTTTATCGAGAAGATTAAAGAGCGAGAACTTGAAATTCAAAAGATTAGTAATGCAGAAACAGCTGATGAGGAAAAATTAAAATCTGAGGAAATCATTCAAGAGGTAGAGGAGCAGGTTAAGGAGATTTCAGCTATTAAGGTTGAGAAGAAAGCTGAGGATGTAAAGACGACCGAGAAGTGTTCAAAATGTGACAAATTTAAATCAGACAATATCAAACTGTTAAATGATTTGAACAGTTTGACATTGGAAAACAAAATTTTGAAAGAAAAAGAAAAAGTTTTTGAAAATGAAAAATCAAAAATTGAAAAAGATTTTCAAAAACAAATCAAGATTTTAGAAGATGAGAGAAATATTCTTGGTAAAGATAATCTTGAAAAACAAATTGCAATCAACTCTTATCTTGCTAAAATCATTGAGCTTGAAAAAGAGTTTGAAAGCAAAAAGAAATCGTCAGAAGATGAGGATTTCTGGATTAAGCTTGAAAACAAAAATCTGAAAGCAAATGAATCAAAATTTCAGGAACAGATAAAAGTTCTGATGAATGAAAAATCTGTTCTTGAAAATTTGAAAATTGAAAATGAAAATTCAATCAAGTCTCATCTTGAAAGAATATCTAAGTTTGAAAAAGAAGCTGAGAATTCCAGAAACAAGATTGATGAACTTGAGAAGAAATTGATAGGTTTTGTGACTTCATCAGACAGTTTGAAGTTTCCCTGTCCAAAACCAATCAATTCTGTTCCAATGAGTGACAAGGTCAAAAACTTTGATCATGTCAAAGTTGAAGGTTGTGATGGAAAATCTGACGATAAAAAGATGAAAATTGAAAAACAAAAATTGGTTTAAATTTAAAAGAAAAATCTCAGAAATCTGTTCTACAATCGACTGAAAAAGGTGAATGTTCTAAACAGAAACCTTTGAAGAAGAAAGTGGAACAGAAACAAAAAGATAGTAAAAGATCATCAGATCAATCATCCAACCATAGTGCTCAAGAGCCAAATCCAACAATCAGGAAGAGGAAAGAGTATCACCAAGCCAAACAGTGCTTTGATCTGAGCGTTTGGTATGAAAATGGTGATTGGCATGATAACAGAGTGTGTTACCGATGCGGCTATCAAGGACACATTGCTGTTAACTACCAGAATTGGAGGTTTGAATCAAGAAGATGCTATAACTGCAACATCATAGGTCACATTGCCAGAGACTGCCCAATGAGATCAAGTGAAAGATCGAGGGCTGTTTCTCAGAATATGGCAAAGAAACCAGTCACTGTCAAGCCCAAGGTACTGAAAGTTTCAGAACAGCATGTCGAAGAACAGAAGGTCCAAGAACCTAAAGTTCAAGAAAAGAAAGTGAAACTTTCTCAAGGGCAAAAAGACAAACTGCGGAAAAAGAGGAAGAAGGCCAGAGAATATCTGGAGAAGATTTTGTCCTCGGGTTCACCCGATAGATCAAAGAAGAGTGCTGATGAATCGATTCACTCGACAAAAAAGTCAAGTAAACCGCATTCATCAGATACAAATCTGAGGACAAAAGAGGAGATAAAGATGAAGGAGAAAAAGGTCGGTGATGAATCTGACATGTCGAAGTCAGACAAGCCACCTTCAGGCGATGAATCTGACAGGTCAAAGTCAGGCAAGCCACATTCAGGCAATGATTCTGGTTCGTCAAAACCAGAAGAGTCAGTTATTGAGGTAAAATCTGAGAATTCAGGTTTACCAATGGATGATACGAACTTTCCTCCATTGATAAACAAGAATTCAAAATCACCCAAGGACAGTCAGGCTTGGGTGGATCTTTTCAAGTAAAAAACCCTGACTTGCCGGAGTTCCCAGGTTGGTAAGCGTGGAACATGAATCGGCACATTTCTTGAGAAATTTCACTCTGGTGATTTTTCGTCTTCAAAAGATAAATCAGGGACATTAAGTTGTACTTGATTCATCTTTCCTAAAGTAGTAATTTGACAAACAATGTGATGAAACCCCGAATTTGTGAAATGACACACAAAACTAATTTTCCGGAAAAACCATTTTGATTAAAACAAACTTAAGTGTTTTGAAATCATAATGGGAAAATAGTTTGTTGTGAGGGGGAGTTCTGATTGTTTATGCCAGATGGATGGAGAATTGAAGTGATTCTCATCAAGTTGTCAAGTTTGTACAGTTTGTTTCAAATTTTCCCAGAAAATCAAAATTGAAACATATTTTGATTTTAGGGGGAGAAAAATTTTAAAAAAAAATTGAAAATTTGAAAAAGTCAAAAACATCGAAAAAATTCAAAATGAGTTTTTGTTGCATAAAAGAGGAGATGATAGTACATCAGTAGACTATCACAACACGCTAAAGATATGAAATGATTAAATGTGATAAACAATTTTATTGTGGATTTGTTAGTAAATTTTTACACATTCAGTAGATTGTTTTCGAGATATAAACATAAAACATTAAACTTGCTTATCTCGTGGGGAACATCTCTTGGATATATGGGTAACCCCCGAAATCTCGTTTGAAAGATTCTATAAGATGTCAAACTTTCTTATTTTGTGGGTAACATTTCACGGATATATGGGTAACCCCCGAAATTTCGTTTGAAAGGTTTCTCTTTCTGAAATACTAGATTTGTTTATACTCAGTGATATATGGGGTATTATCCTGGGACTTCTGCTGAATGGAAGTTCTGACCTAGTCCTCGGATAATACTTGCTGCAAATGCTTGAAACATAGCATTAAGCCCTCAACTGTTTAGACAATAAAATTGATAATCAGTTGTTGTAGCAAAAATATCCTCTAAAGGGGACACAAATCATGATCTCTCTGCTGAACGGTAGTTCTGACCTGAGCTCTCATGATTTCAAATCCAACCCTTTACAGATTTCATCTTAGTATACTTTCCTATAATTCTGAATATTGAGATCTGGATACGGGAGTATATTCTGGAATGGGACACTCAATTAAGTTTGTAAGATTGAATATTTGAATCTGGATGCGGGAGTATATTCAAGTGATGGGACACTCGAATAAGTTTAAGTATCTAAAACATTAATTTCGTATCTCGAATCAGTTAAACTTTGTGTAAAGATATAACTGACAATCTAGGTAAATTGTTTAGAGCTTACAATGTTCAAAGCTTAACGGTGTTAGTGATGTGTCTAAAAAAAAACTGATATGATCCTCTTGCACAAACTCACAAAAATATGTTTGTACATATTTCATTTCTGCATTTAATTTTTGTCTTTGCATTTATGTTTCTTATTTTCAAAAAAAAATTCAAAAAGATTTTCGACAACTGATGTTGAAAAGCTGACATTCAAAATCTAAAAGGCTAAACATGATGAATAGACAGGTTGGTTAAATGAATCTCAAATGATTAGTTGATTCATTAAGTTGAATCACAACTTTATTCGGTTGTAATAGAGTGGTTGAGATGTGCAGGTTTGGAGTTTGTTGCTACGAAAAGCCAGACTACGATCCCGACAGCCAAGTCTAAGGGGGAGTCTGAAGACGAGCTCAACGCTAAAGGAGCTTGTATCTGGAAAGCCAGGTGTCGATCCCAAAAGCACGGAAGCTTGACGAAAGGGGGAGCCTGAAGATTCTGAAGAAAATACAGATCCTCGAGATTCTGTTCGAGCAAGAGTATTTGAAAGTCTGAAGATTCTGAAGAAAATACAGATCCTCTGGGATTCTGTTCGAGCAAGAGTATTTGAAGACTCTCACTAAAGATTCCGTCAACATCCAAGGGGGAGTTTGTTAGTGCAGTTGTCTGTCGACTACATCTTCGTTCGAGTCTCTCAAATAGAAAGTCAAGTCGTTATGAGTTTCGCTACGAGATTGACTACGGCAATATCCAAGGGGGAGATTGTTGATGCACATAATGTCTATCACCTTCGTCAATCCGAGTCGTAGTGAAAAGCCGGAAGTAATCAAGTGCATAATGTCTATTTAGTTAGAAATGGCAAGGTGGCAAACTTGTAATTAATGATAACTATCATTAATGTGCCTTGACCATATAAGTAGAGATTATGTCACTAGTTTAAGTTAGAGTTGTTGGAGACTTTGGAGAAGACTTGGAGAGGAGACTTTCTAGAGAGAGAAAGTAGAGAGAGAAAGTAGTGTAAACGTGATATCTTGTACCGAATCGTCAAATCTATCAATGAAATCACGTTAGTAGTACGTTATTGTGTGTTCGGTCACGTTCGTTCACGGATTCCGCATGTGAAACGTTCGTTACGCAATCGAACGGTGTCAAAACCGGTCCTACAGAAAAAGTGAAGAAAGTGTAGAAAATCAGAAGAATTACAGCTAAAATGGCAAGAATTCCTCCTCCTGAGCTCTGATACCAATTGTAGGATCGTTCTCGGACCTGTTTGAGTCGTTCAGAGAAGTTCGTATCCGAATTAAGAGGCGGAAACTAATAATCCGGTGCTATTGAAGCTGTATTTACTTTAATATTGCTGTTGTATTGATATCGAATGCAATTACACGATCTGACAGCACTTCGGCAGAGTACCGGAACAAAACACCATCAACTATCTGTTTTCAGATCGCTCATTGGACCTATATATAGACTTTCTGATCCGCTCATACGTACATGTACGTATGAGCGGTCCTACATTGACAGAAAAGCGGTCCATAAACAATGTTCTCATGAGCGATCCTAGACTAGACCTGACACATAAGCGATCCTAGAAGTGTACATAAAAGCGAACCCTATACAAACTTCTATTTCTAGATTTCCGTGCCATTTCCGATCTGTCTATCTCGAAGACTCTATGAAGACTCCGTCAACATCCGAGGGGGAGTCTGTTGGTGCACTTACGTCTGCTGACTACGTCTTCCATCGAGTCTTAGAGATAGACAGATCGGAAATGGCACGAAAATCTAGAAATAGAAGTTTGTATAGGGTTCGCTTTTATGTACACTTCTAGGATCGCTTATGTGTCAGGTCTAGTCTAGGATCGCTCATGAGAACATTGTTTATGGACCGCTTTTCTGTCAATGTAGGACCGCTCATACGTACATGTACGTATGAGCGGACCAGAAAGTCTATATAGAGGTCCTATGAGTGATCTGAAAACAGATAGTTGATGGTGTTTTGTTCTGGTACTCTGCCGAAGTGCTGTCAGATCGTGTAATTGCATTCGATATCAATACAACAGCAATATTAAAGTGAATACAGCTTCAATAGCACCGGATTATTAGTTTCCGCCTCTTAATTCGGATACGAACTTCTCTGAACGACTCAAACAGGTCCGAGAACGATCCTACAGACACATTGCTGTTAAGTGCCAAAATCAGTGGTTTGAGACGAGAAGATGCTTTGAATGCCAAATCAAAGGCCATATTGTAAGAGATTGCCCAATGAGATCAAATGGAAGATCGAAGGCTGAATCTCAGAAAATGGTAAAGAATCCAGTCAATGTCAATGAAAAGCCCAAAGAACAGAAAGTTCAAGAACAGAGAGTTAAGCTTTCACAAGGGCAGAAAGACAGACTGAGGAAGAAGAGGAAGAAAGCACGAGAGTATCTGGAAAGAATTTTGTCCTCGGATAAAGCAGGAAAATCAAATAACAGTTTTGATAAATCTTCTTGCTCTCTAAAGAATGAAAAGTAAAGCAACACGAATTCATCAGATACAAATTTGAGGACAGAAGAGAGATTGAAATAAAACAAAGTGGTTGGCAATGAATCTGACTCATCAAAGTCAGACAAGCCACGTTCAGGCGATGAATCTGGTTCATCAAAGCCAGAAGAGCCATTGGTTGAGGTAAAAAGTGGTGATTCGAGTTTGACAGTGAATGATGAAAATTTGACATCATTGTCAAATGGAATTTCAAAAGCACCCAAGGACCGTCAGGCTTGGGTGAAATTGTTTAAATAAAAAACCTGACTTGCCGGAACTCCCAGGTTGGTAAGTGTGGAGTATGAATCGGCATCTTTCTTGAGAAATTCACTTCGGTGACATTTCGAATTTCAAAAGATTAATCAGGGACATTAAGTTGTAACTGATTTTTCTTTCTTATAAGTGACTGTGTTGTGAAAATTGGGAAATGTTAAATCTTTCCAAATGGGTAAAGAAGAACAAGATGATGAATGTAACCCCGAACCTACAAGTGGTTTTAACAAAACTAATTTTTTCGGAAAAACCATTTTGATTAAAACAAACTTAAGTGTTTTGAAATCATAATGGGAAAATAGTTTTGTTGTAAGGGGAGTTCTAATTGTTTATTCTAGTGGATGGTGAATTGAAGTAATCCACATCATGTTGTCAATTTCTTGTACAGTTTGTTTTCAAATTTTCCTCAGAAAATCAAAATTGGAACATATTTTGATTTTAGGGCGAGTAATAAAAATTTGAAAAATTCAAAAACATTAAAAAAATCAAAAATGAGTTTGTTGTGTAAAAGAGGAAATGATAGTACATCAGTGGACTATCACAACATGCTAAAGATTTGTAAAGTCAAAATATATTTAAATAAGTCTTACTAATGATGTGTCAGCAGGCTTCGCATAGTTACTAAATTGTATTCCAGATATAAACCTAAATTTAAAAACTTGCTTATCTCGTGGGGAACATTTCTTGGATATATGGGTGACCCCCGAGATCTTGTTTGAAAGGTCCCTCTTTCTGAGATACTAGGTCTTTATACTTAGTGATATCTGGGGTATTATCCCGGGACTTCTGATTTTACGGGAGCAATGGCCTAGCCCCCGTATAATACTTTCTGCCTGCTTAAAGTAAAAGCATCGCCCTCAGCAGAAAAATGATGAAACATTGCAAAATGTCAATCATATGCTATTGAAGAAAAGATTCTCTAAAGGGAACACACTTAAAGTCGAACCGTCATCTCTCTGCTGAACGGAAGTTCTGACCTAAGCTCTCACGGTTTCGCATTTAACCCTTTATAGATATCATCTAGGTATACTCACCTGTAAGACTGAATATTGGGATATGGATACGGGAGTATATTCAGAGATGGGACACTCAAATAAGTTCAAGTGCCTAAATTACTAATTTGTATCTCAAATCAATTGAAAATTTGTGTAGAAGTTTAAATGGACAACAATACTGACAATCAGAAGTGAATTTGTTTAAAATATAATGATTAATCAAGATCAACGGTGTTGGTGATGTGTCTCAAAGACTGATATGATCCTCTTGCGCAAACTCTCAAAAATATTGTCTGTGAATATTTCTTTATATTTTTCATTAAAATAAAAAATCTAAAAATATTGTATTTTTGTATAAAATTTGAAAAATCCAAAAAGATTTTTCGACAACTGATGTTGGAAAACTGATTTTTAACATTTCAAGTGCTAAACTTGATGAACTAGTGGATTGGGAAAGAGTGTGTTGAAGATGTGAAGATTCTAAAATGTTTAAATAGGTTCATTATGTCACACCCCAACCGATGGCGGAATCATCGGGGCGCGGCACTGAGCGAAACAGATTGTCCAGAAGTTTCCACAACAACTATAATACAAATTCAGTTTAAATGATACGTCCCATACCGTATCCCAAATAAATAACAAGTTATCATAGAAAGCAACTAAACAAGTAACACTGTTCCGACAACTCAGATTCAATTATTACAAACCAAATAGAATGTTGTTTAATGTTTCTAAGACCCCTAATCTGTTGACTCCCCTGGCTGAGGTGCCAGTGGACAAGATCTATCGACAACTATGACCCCGGATCAGGTTCGTGGACAAGGGCCATTGGTTGCGGGCTCCTAGAAGCTTATTATTGCCTCGCTTTCCTAGCAAGTAAACACCTTAAACACCTGTCACATACGTTAAAATAAAGTCAATACATATAATGTAAAGGTGAGTACACAAGTTTGATATAGCATATAGAGTTCGAATAGTTTACGCATAACCAAGCACGTACACAGGGGAAAACGATGCATGTTAATTATCGACATGGGACCATCGATACCAACGACTGCGGGTTGACTGTCCGAGACAGTTCGCAATACATGATTACCACCGTAATCCATGCAAGTAATTGTCCTTAGCAACCCCCGTGTGAACGGGTGCTGAGTCCAAACTATAGTACTATGTTGCTGAAGCAGGTAGATAGCACTCCACGTGTAAACATAATAAACAGCAATCATTTAATCAAGTAGCACATGCGAATAGGTTAGCGTTCAAATAGTTTATGTTGATTGTGACTTTGATAGGTAACGTATGTAACACCCAAAAGTGCTAAAAGCAAAAAGGGGATCGAGTATACTCACAGTGATTGATTATGGATTGAAGGGAGCACTGGAAGTAAGTTAGCCTGAATAGTTCGATAGCATAACGATGAGTAACGCGGAAATGCAAACAATGGAATTTGGATCGATTGGGCCGGTCGATCGGACAGCTAGTTCGATCGAACGGGCTGTTCGTTCGGCTTGGAAGTCCGTTTGAACAATCCCCATTCGATCGGCCGGCAGGCTCGATCGGCTGGTTCCTTTCGAGTGGACTATTTCTTCCTTTAAGGAAGGATGTGTTTGTTTATGATGGTTTGAACTTTTGAAGTTTTAGTTGCAGCATAAAAGAACATGGAAGTGTTCTTACCTTTCAGTCGGTCGATCGAACGGGCTGTTCGATCGGGTAGTCCAACCGATCGGTTAGTCACCTCAATGATTCTCTGGCAAAGTGTCACTCGATCGGGTGGCATACTCGATCAGGTAGCATACTCGATCAGGTGGCACTCCTATGCTTTGAAAAGGTTAAGTGTTGAAGTATAGTATCTCATGATTCGAACAGTAATATTACAATCGAACGGCGTAGTCGATCGAACATCACCTTCGTCAATACTACACTCTACTGAAGTGAAAGTCCTTGTGTTAGTCCGTTCGGTTGGGCTGTTCGATCGAACAGCCTAACCGTTCGGCCAGCTTTTCTGACCTGGTTAGCCTATCTCCTAACACTTGGTTATTTTGGTTTTCTTGATGTGATTTTGAGGTAGTTTGTTAACGAGTTGAACCACAAAACCTAAGTCCTTACTTAGTTCACTGGTTCGGGCAGGAATCACCCAAGTCCGGTCAGTGAATGTTTCAGAACCTTAGTCTAACGTTTAACTCGAGATCGGTAAACCTCATCGTTAGAATTCGAATCTTGAACCGTGTGCTTGATTATGAGGTTTTGAGAGTGGGTTCAAGCTCCGTTTTCATTAGTTGAGTGTCAAAGAGTTGAAAGTTGGATGGAAATCCGTCTTCCAATCTTTTCCACCGTGAAATGTTAAGATCTTTGATAGATTTTAGGTTATTTATGTGGGAATCGGTTAGATCTAAGCTAATCATGGTGGAATGATGCCAAAACTTGATGTTCTTGAAGAACACCATGATGACATCACCCAAGAACACTTAGATCTTGGTGATTTCACGGTTAAAATCCAAGTTTTGAAAGATAGAAAGGTGTAGAATCGAATAATGAACAAGAATGTACAAGATTTGGAGTGAAAACTTACCGGATCGGAGAGAAATCTGAGAAATAGTGAAGAAGAAGGGGCTGGTCGGTCAGAGCTTTCCAAAAGTAGAAAGAATGACAATGACAGCCCTATTTATAGGCTTCCAAAAGGGGAAAGGCCCAACCGTTCGAACAGCATTCCTGGTCGAATGGGCTGCTCGATCGAACAGCCTGTTCGATCGGCTAGCCTGTTCGATCGGATGTCCTGTTCGATCAGGATGTTCCTTTTTGAGAGTTTCGCGACGATTTTTGATATTTCGATTTTGATGAGCGATGATTTGAGTATGATAGAGTCCTAATCAAATTACTTTTAGTCCTAACCACTATATCTAACATATAAGCATCCTTACACCATAATTCGGGTTCGATTTCGATTGAGTTTGATTATCCTTCGAGTCTTGATTTGATTTGATTGATTCACCACACCATAACATAAAGTAAACATGCACAAGTAACACATAAGGCACACACACACGTATAAAAGTACCAAAATTCCCGTATTCAAGTTCGATGATTGATTCGATTAGCTTGATTACTGATTGATTAACTTTATCGCATTGTTACTTCCTATTTTTCCAAGGTTGATCATCGGTTCGCAATTAGATTATCGATCGATTAGTTTGATTAAACAACACTTACTACACATAATACCAAAATAATATAAAAACAGATATTAAAATAACTTTAATTCCAATAACAGTCAACTTTTGACTTTGACTTTGACATTTGGAAAATACGGGGTGTTACACATTAACTTTAAAGTTGGATGTTAACCTACAAGTAATCTTCCAAGCCTTTAAGTGATAAATTTGTTTGTTTTTCTTATAAGTGTATGAGACATGTGCAGGTGATGAGCTGAACAGAGTAAAAGCCAGGATGCATTCTCAAGGTGGTAGCTAATTCCAGACAGTTATCCCAACTTGATGAGAGGGAGAGTCTGACGAGGTCAAAGCCAAATAGGTAGATCCTGGAACTTCATTCAAGGAGACCGATCAAGATTGAAGAGTCGTCATGTTGAAGACTCTCACTGAAGATTTCGTCAACATTCAAGGGGGAGTCTGTTGGTGCAGTTGTCTGTCGACTTCATCTTCGTTCGAGTCTTAGTTTACAAATGACCGATCTAGGCACGTTTTACGAGAAATCGGAAACGAAATCAGGATTAGAGGTAATTCCGTACGGAATTACCATACCAAGGGTAATTCCGCACGGAATTAACTTTCCTAATTCCGCTTCAAAGTCTAATCTCGTTTATACATATAATTTCGCTTCTAAAGTAATTCCTCTTGAGACTGTTCAAGTGGAATTATATGGCTATATATAGGTTCCAGGTCTTGTTCATTTAAAAACGAAATTAGCAAGGTTGTTTCCGATGGCGGAGCGCTGTCGAAGTGTCTACGTGCTGTAAATTGATTCCAGATTAATAAAGATTAATAAACGAGACAATTAATAGTGAATACAAGCTAAACAAAGACTGAATCAATGAATTCCGCCTCTAATTCAGTCTGAGATCTCTTCTGAATGACTCGTTTGGTCGGCAAACCGATCCTACATTTTTGAATAGAAGCTTGATCATGGCAGCGGGTCAAGCAGATCGTCGATGCGAGATAGAGGGTGACGGTCTATGATTGCCACCTTGTGGTAGTCTATATACATACGAAAGGACTCGTCCTTCATTTCCACAATAGAGTTCGGGCTCTCCAAGAGAAGGAGCTAGATCGATAAAACTCCCATCTAGTAGTTCCTGAAGTTGTTTGGACAGTTCATGCAACCCTCCTGGCGCAAGACGATAAGATGTGCTAGAATTCAGGACTGCTTCTAGCGTGATACATATCTGATGTTCCTCCTGACAATGTGGGGGAAAAACCTAAAAGTTCTTCTGGCTGCGCACCGGTAATCAATGATAGGGTAGCAGGGTACGTGAAACACTTCTGGGCTCCCACCGCCGAAGTGATGCTGACAATCAGTGAATCTCCACCTTGAAGGGATTTACATGCAATTTTCCTCCTTACAGAAGATTTATGCTTGAGGCTTGGACATCTGGTCCGTACTATCGACTACTCCGAAGCTTATAACAGTAGTAGGGGGAAGGTCAATGCCGAACTCGTGACCTACAAGATTGAGTTGCACCTTAGGTGAATATGTGAGACTTCAATTGGCTTGCCATCAGCCACTTCTACAACGTGCCTGTCTTCAAGATGCATCAAGGTTAAACAGAACAGGGATGAAGCGATTTGTTACCCAAAAACATACAAGCTACCATGTTGTTATTATGCCTGGCGTCGCCTACGCGAATCCTAAATGCCCTTCCACGAGCACCACTTCCACTGTTGTTGTCACGGTTACGAGGATTCCCAATACTGTCATTGCTCCCTGGGTTGTTGACGTTTTGTCTTAACAATGCCCAATCCTTGTCAAAGTCATCTTCATTTCCATACTGAAAGTTATGATTTGCGAGTACCTTGTTGTCACCGTGGCCATTGCCTCTAATGTTGTTGCTTTGAAAACAGATCCTTGCGATCTTTTCCCTTAGGGTCCACCTTTCCGTTGTTCTTATCACGTCCTAGGGTACTACCCATGGTGCTAGTAATTACACATCCCATATTCCAGTCGGTTTCCAGGGTTTTATGCCCCGATTGATTCGTAAGAGTTGGCTCCCAAACGTTGCTTAATAGGGTTAGGGACTTAATTGAAGTCAACCTACTGATGTTCGTTGTCAGAGAGCAGGGTCATCCTAATACTAGGGTTGGTAATGCATCACGTTCATCTTCTTGTCCATCTGTCTTGCGAGTAGATTGAATAGCGCACGGTAAATCGTTAGAGAATCTTAGGGATGTCCATACTTCTGAATTTGAGGCGTCAATTTGTTGTGTTAAAGTAAACAAGAAAAGTCAGAAAGTATAGACCAAACGTTTAACGTTTCGACAACTGTCTCCAAGACGTTCACACTATCACCAAACATTTCTACACGGCTCGCTAGATGTTCAGTTACGTGTTCAGGTATCACTCAATATCATCGAGACTTGTAAGGGTTCAGAGGGAAGTGAAAGGACCACGTTCAAACAGGAGACAGTCATTGCTATGACCCCTATGGATCTTTGTGTTTCACATTTGGTCGAATAATGGAATGGAACCCCTTTCAAACTTGTTAGGACACGTTGGGACTCACATGCACCCCACATATTATGTGTGCACCCATAATAAAAATGTGATTTGATTGTTTATCTCAGCTCCTCCCAACTTGTGCTACAAGGTTCCTCAATTTTGAGTAGCAAAGCAAATGACACCATAACATAAATCATATGTTTAGAAGAGCGTCACACTATCATTCATATAACATAAATCATAAGTGTACGCTAGTTATGCTATGCAATAAGTAAACGAGAGACGAACCTTGCAATCTTGAGCTGAGTGTCATGGTCGCTTTCTGAACTGTTCACTTATAGTCTGGATTTATAAAAACGTTTTAAAACCTAGTTCACTACAACCAATGGCTCTGATACCAAACTGTCACACCCCCAAAATACCACATGCGGTGACCCCGCTAGGCGTGTAACGTACCAGGATCTAGCCACCAATCACATTGAGCTAACATCAAGTTATAAAACAAAGTTTCCATTTATAATGATAAAAAATTCGTAAACATAAACCAAGTATAACATGTTCAGCGGAAGCAAATAGTAACACACTAATCAAATGTTTCAGAAAGCAATGTACGTGAAATCAGTAAACAAGTCATGTAACTCCAAGCAGTACAACCCATGACCACTCCAGCCATCCAGATAGCAAGTTCCTTATCCACATTACCTAACGACCTGCGAGCATGCAACAAGTGTATTAGACGCTGGTGAGTTGATAGTTTTATGAAAACATTGGTTACCAAGTGTTTAGTTCAGTTCATTGATTATAATGTTGATAATAACTCGAGTACCGTACAAGATGGCTTCCAGATTGTTTTGCCCGTCCCCAATGCCCCCTATCTAAGCATTGGTCATGATTAAGGTCATTAGTTCACGCCCGTCCTCTCATGTACGGTGTGAGGTTGCCAAGCCTAATAACGCTATCAACTAATACCTGTTACCTCTCAGGTAACTAACTCGGTAGAAGAAAATGGGACTTAAGGTGATAGGAGTGAGTGTATTATCCAACATCCCAGTTTAACCCAGAAAACGTATTCCTCTCAAGAATACCCGTTTGATTGTCCCACCCACCGGGACGCATGCTCAAGAGAAGTGAACTCACGTTAGATTGCTCGGTATGTTATGTTACCCATTCCAAGTTGGTCAACCAAACCCTACCGTGGTTACCAAAGATAATTAGTTTCGTATGCATATAAATCACGTATTTGTTTTTACACATTATCCAATTAGCGAGCAAGTCAAAAAGGTATAATCATACATGTCATAATAGTTAATCATGCAACCTTTCAGTCCATTTTCATCATACATTCACTTAACTGGTGTTTTTGCCTCATACAAGTTTACAATACAAGTCCATGTTTCCATACAATTCATAACATGCATCATAGTGGTGTGCGATTTCATAACTGGTCCTAATATGCAATTCGACCCATTCATTAGGTGCATACATGTGTGTGTGTGTGGCCCAGTTATCCTAAGTCCAAAGGACTGTGTGACTCGGGCTTAGTGTGCGACTCAATACCTTTGTGCGACTGGACCGAATGTGCGGTTCGATAATGTGTGACCCACATGTAGTGCAACCCAATAACAATACACACCCCAGCTACGGAGTGTGCGATTGGGCTCTACGGTGCGGTTCAACCCAATTGTACAACCCAATAGAAGCTGACCCCACGGGCGTGCGGTTTATGGTTATGTACGGCCCAACTGAACCTGAAGCCCAAAGGGTTGTGCGACCTGGTTCCTGTTCGTGGCCCAACTCACAGTGCATGCATGGGTGGCCTAAATTGTTTGCATGACTTATGTCCTAGTTTGCGACCAATTGTGGAAGTGTGTGACTGCACTGCATGAGTGGTGTGCACATGGGATTTGTGTGACATGGGTGTGCAGCTACATATATATCAGTTACTCATTCCACAAATCACGACTCAACAGTTTCACAACAATCATATAACTTTTAATTAATATTAAATCTTTAATGCTATTCAAAATTATCATTGACTTTCATTTAGATCAAGTGGTGCAATTTGCAACAGTTTCTCATCATCATCTTTGAAACTGTCCTTAACAGGAATCAATCTACGTGTTCTTATTCAAAATCAGGTCAACACGTGTCTTAATTTTATATATGCTCATCATTCATGATCATGTGACCTATCTAAGAACATCATAACTTACAAATCATCGAACCCTTTTTATCAAACAATACCGATTCTAACATCATTCATTCTAGTCGTTAAACACCTACTAATGTTCGACCATATTTAACTCAGTTCATGATCAAGATTCACCCGTGTTTTATTCTTACTCCTACGTGTACAACACAACATAAAATCACGTAATCAAATACGACAACAAAATCGATGAACATACATACCGATTACTAGGACGAGAAAGATCAGAGACTTCGTAGGGAAGAGAGCTTCTTCGGCACCGGTAGGTTGCCTGTCGATCTGAGGGGAATGAAGGAAGTGTCATCGTCCAATGTAGAAGAGATTAGGGTTTTGCCACTCAGATAACGTAAACGCAAGTTATATTAGAACACAAAAGGTGACAAGGGATTAGAACAAGGAAAAAGGCTCTTGAAATTACGAGTTGTCACATCATCCCTAACTTCAATGAAATTTCGTCCTGAAATTAGGTAAGTAGTCTCAGTGAAAAGATGTGATAGATTAGGGTGATTGTGGATTTTCCCCGGGTGCCACATCTACCATCATCAATCAAGCCTTGAAATACGTATTTCTTGTCGAATTCATCGTGTAAGGCCTGGCCAAACAATCTTAAGCCCTAGCCAAATAAACCATTTTTAAGCATGCTTCAATAACATAGCACCATAAATCTTTTTGTTAATAATCCATTCTTAATTAAGAAAATACATTTTACTTTACGTATTCAACACTACCAAATATCTTTCCTAACCACACGTATCTCTCCCTTCAAAACTCGGTCTTCAAGGGTCTTCAAACAACCCGGTGCACTTTGTCACACCCCAAAAACGTCACAGCGGAATATATAACGTAGTGGTGACGGAAGTTGGTGCCCATTTCTATCTTGATGTTAGATGCATTAGATTGTTGGACATAATATCTTAATTAAAACATAAGTTTTTAAACATAACATTACAAAACATGACACGACTACAACATAGTTAAGTTGTCTTTGATCCTCATGGATCTTATTACATTTGTCCCAGAAAGTTTTTAAGTTTGTCCAAAATTTTTAAGTGACAAAATATGCATCAACAACCACAAGATAGGCAATGATTCCCAAAGCCGAACTCAAGTAACTGTAGAACACATTTAAAATCAAGTGTTAACACAAAGGAAGGTGAGTTCACGTACTCAAATTAAACAATTTGATCCTAAGGAAAAGCATTCTAATTATGTGTTTGTTATAAAACATCCATATAATTTATGAAAGTCCATTTATTTACTTAATAAAATCCATGGGTCATCCGTCGTAGGTTTTTCAGTTGAAACCTCTGAATAAGGAATTTTCCCAAGTTTTACATATTAAATTTATTGCGTCAAATATTCGAACTATATATTTACAATGTAGCGATAATAAAGGCAAGACTACAAACATAATATAAATTCGTCGTTTGACTTGACACGGGGCAACCGGTCAGAACAGGGTTGTCAGCCCGATAGATCTACCAAAAATTCCTTGTGTGCAATACTTAAATAATTAAACGACACCATTGGCGCATGGTCTATATCGAGACCATCTATGATGTCTGCCTCACGTACAATATATATATCCTACAAATATGACAAATTTAATATATGATGTTGTACGAATTCCCTGAAATCCCCGCTGAAAAGTAAGCCTAAGCCGATACTTACTCTCTTGAGATCAAGCAAAATTCGTTCCAACTACACGGTCGTTTTCCCCCAAACGCCGTACATATCCCCGTTTCTCCCCCGAAACATATATTTATCAAAAACGTTTTATCTGGAAACGTATAATTTATCAAAACACAGTATATTTTCAAAGAAAATATATAATTTATATTAAAAGGTATGTTTGAATCCAAAAACATTATTAAACCCTTTTATGCGTTTTCTTCCCCCAAAACATATACAAAACAGTAAAAAGAGGGGGATTAGGGACACTCACCTTTGGGTGCGTTTTTTTAAATAGCGCAATCCAACAGATTGATTTCTACACATCATATTATACGTAGGAATGATTTTTAAATCAATATATCACAAAAACCTAAGTTTCTTCGTTTCATAGAATTGTCACATAACTTTGAGATTTTCTCGAAAAGTTACGGTTTTTTATTATGTTGGCACGTTAATATATATATATATATGAGTCCATATATATATATATTTCTAATATTATGCGACTTGAATGATTTTATTGGTAACCGTTATCATGTAAATCCATTAACACACCCATTTATACGTAATATATCTACGATTTGCCCGTGGTAATATATATACGAAAATGTACACATAAATTATTATCGAAACACACTTACTCTCGTTAACTTATCTATTTTGTCATTTTTAAGGCAAGTATACATAAAATATCTTATATGTGTCAAATTTCATGCTCGACAAACAAGTTACACGTTTTAACGCGATTTTATCGTTTCTACCGCATAAAACGCACAAGTGTACATGCATAGTCTAAATCCCACAATCGTGTTGAAACTTAACATATATTCACATTCACATGTTTAAATCACATAACACATCTTAACACATAAGGTTCACCAGAAATTACCCATACTAGTGTTCATTGAAAAACGCGTATTTTAGCGATTCGGTAACGTTTTCTGGCGGTGAAAAATTCTAAAATAATCTTATTTTAGTGTTTGTAATCTCATAAAAACTGATTTTTAGTAAATCATACTCAAATGATCATTTCATGCTTTCACATCATCATGTATGTTCACATATGTGCATCTAATGCACTCATACAACATCATCATCATCATTTATGTTCTAATCATATTCTAGAACACATCAATATCATGTTCTTACATATCGTAACACACACATCATCATGATCATCCAATCATTCAAAATCATTAATAAATAGATGTAAATATTCTTCAGATTTAAGAATACATGACAACTTTAATATGCATGCATACATAGAGTGGGGATTTTTTGCGGAAAGTGTGTTTTTCCTAGAAAGTCTAGGAAGCGATCTGGGCCATCCAATGGGTGTGTTTGATGGTTGAGATCATCTTGGTGGCATTTTGGTAATATGTGTTTCTTAAAAATATAGGATTATTTAATGAATCAGGGGTATGTATGTCATTTAGCTTATTTTAAATATGGAAATAACTGTCATTCCATAAACCACCCCACATTTCTTGCGTTTTTCTCTCTCTCTCTCTCTCACTCCCTTTCTCTCGTCTCTCTCTCTTCCTTCTATCCTTCATGAAGAAACACAACATCAAGAAAACAAATCGTGATAAATGTCACCCATCGTAACAGCATGAATGTTAAAACACAGCGTCAAGAAATCCTCCAGCATTACCAGCATGAATGCTAAAACAAAACGGTATTAAACTACTGGCTGTTAAAACACAATGTCAAGAAATCCTTCAGCATTACTAGCATGGATGGTAAAACACAGCGTCAGGAAATCCTCCAAGATTACCAACATGAATGCTAAAAAACAACTGTATTAATCTGCTTGTTGTTAAAACACAATGTCAAGAAATCCTCCGGCATGACCAACATGGATGGTAAAACACAGCGTCAAGAAATCCTCCAGCATTGCCATCATGAATGCTAGAACACAACTGTATTAATCTGCTTGCTGTTAAAACATAATGTCAAGAAATCCTCCAACATTACCTGCTTGAATGGTGAAACACATCGTCAAGAAATCCTCCAGCATTACCAGCATGAATGCTAAAACACAACGGTATTAATCTGCTTATTGTTAAACACAATGTCAAGAAATCATCTAGCTTTACCAAACATCATTCGTATTGTATTATGGGATCTATAAAAACATTGACTTTAACCCTCTAACTGTTAAAACACAGTACCAAGAACATGCTGATAGATTCCAGATAAAGTTTAATGATCAGCGATGAATCTTGTGAGCAAGAAAACGAAGGAATGATTGATGTTTACGTGAGATCAAAATTCGAAACAAAAAATTCCAAAAATTATGGAGGAAATTGGTTTCATTTGTGTACATGGATAGTTAGTTATTGAAGATAATTTCCTAAAATAAAAATAGATTGTGAAAGTACATAATTTCCCTTCTAGTTAAAATCCTTCAATGCCACGTGTCGCATTCTGATTGCTTCCTAGACTTTCTAGGAAAAATCCACTTTCTACCCAACTCCTACTCTGCATACATATATACATATATATACGAAATATATATACACATATAAACCTCCAAAAATTGACTTTTCATCATGTCACTTTCAATTCTTAAATCACCTTTAAAACATTCTTTTATTACACATATTGATTCCTTCATGCATCCTATTTTTTAAGAAATCAAGTAAATCAAGAAATCTTTCAACAAACATCAAAAACACAAACATCTACACCCACACACACACACTCACGGCCACACATATATAGATAGCTACACCCATTTTTATTTCATTAAAAACCCATTTGTTTTAAGTTTCAAGTTTGTGTTTAGATTCAAGAACAAGAGAAACTTTCATTATCATCTTCATCACCATGAATCATGAACAATATATGAAAGAAAATATGTTATACCTTCAAGATTCTTAGTGGGTTTTAAGAATAGTGATGATATGAAGCCTTGTTCTTGCTCAAATCTCTTTGGAATCACCTTTAAAACTTCATGAAAGCTTGAAAACACCTTGGAATCCCTTCAAATCTCCAAGATTAAGTTTAAAATTCTGAAACAGAGGTGTGTTTAGGGGTGTTCGGCGGAGAATGTTCAAGAGAGAGAGAGAGAGAGAGAGAGAGGGGTGAATTTTGATCTTGAATTGTGTAAAGGAAGTGTGTATTAGGTGTTTAAAGGTTTACTTGTATTCCCAAGATCAACACATGGCATGAAGATCAAGAATTGGCAAGAGGTGGGCTGCCCTATGGCCGCCACCTATCATTCTCACACACACACACACATATAATACATACACACACACATATATACATATATATATATATATATGTAAATTTGTGTTAAAAACATGTATTTTACTGAATACCGGGTATTTTATCTAGAGTTTTAATCCCGTTTTAGTGCGTTTTAAATTATTTTTATCATCCTATCAAAATAATCACAAAAAATTATTACTGAAATAATTACTGGTTGCCTTGACTGGCTGCGTTGACGGTATTTTGTCAAATACACGCAGTATCGCGCGGTACGCGCTCAAACTCGAAAAATAGAGTTTCTTAGCATTTTAATTTATTTTTCCTCATGGATATGATTAAAATTACTATTATAATCATAACAAACCATTTTTAGGATTTTAACACTGATCAAACATCATAACGAACCTACGGATAATGTGGCCATATGGAATATAAATGTAGCTATGAAAGAGAGTGTCTTTTGGTAAAAAATTACTTAAGCAATTAGGTGATCAAATTAGTTTGTGAGGTAGTGTGCTAATGATGTTTGCAAAAAATATGTTAAGTCGATTGAATATGAAAACAGTTTCAGGATAAGGATATTGAGCTATACCAATAATCAAACAATGAGCTGTAAAAGTAAAAATGGACACAGGATATACAAGGAAGGCCCTTGATCAATCTAGATCTTCGGCTTAAAACCTCGGGAGCTGACAATCATCGGCTGCCTTGTTCTTCTTATTACTTGAATATTCAGGATACAGTGCAGGATAAGGCTTAGATCGATGCTAAAATGGTATAATGATTGCAAGTAGTGAATGTTAAAGTGTGATTGTTGCTACAGAGAAGAGTGTGAGAGTTAGAGAGCTAGAAAAGCGTGTCTTTCCTATGATCTGGCCTTCCTTATTTATTGTAACACCTCGAAATTTTTGTGTCCAATGATGTGTTAACACGTGTCATTTGTTTACACGTGGCATCTATAATAAATAAAGGACTAATTTTGACAAACCTTGAAAGTATATAAATTCGAGGGTTATAAATGTCAACAAGGGTAAATATACTGTATAGTATCCCTAAATAATGCTTAAACCTTCAAACGAATAAATTATAGATCGTACAAAAATAAAACGCGGAAGAAAGTGAGAGATTACAAACTACAGGGGTTAACTGTGTCAACATGTTTAATAATACCTCTGAGTGACCCTTTAACGTTCCCAAGACTTTGTAACGGTATTATACCCTCACTAAAATAATATATATGAATTTCGCGAAGTTTCGATATGAAACGAGAAAGTTACGATCGAATTCGTAGAAGAAGGGTTAAAAGCGTCAACAGTGAAAGTTAAGGCTTTCCAATATAATTAATAAATAAACCGGGGACTTAATAATGCGGGTAATTAACACGAGGCCCCTATCGGTAAATAACCGAGGGCCAAACCGCAAAGTTACCCCTTCAAAACCGAAAGGTCAGGTAAATCATTACGAAAGATTTCGTTATTAATGGCCAGATTCTGTAATCATTACAAAAAGATTTAAAAATCCTGAAATATTAACCTTAGGCGACCCGCGTAAGGTTTAAACATAAGTTGAGGCGGGCCGCGAGCCCCCTCTATTTCGCGTCTGATATTTGATCTTTAGGCGACCCGCATTAAAACACATGGGAACTCCCATGCGGGCCGCGTAAAGTGCCCAGATGCAGAATTATAGTAACTACTTGGCTTTTGGAACTTTTGAACGATCAAACACCAATTAATGGAGCATGGGCACCCTACATTTGACCCATAACACTTAGGGGACATCTACCCATCACCCCTGACCTGTTGTGGTAGTGTAATGATCATAGGAGCTTGTTTTTGGCTATAAATAGCACCTTTGTGTGCATAACCATTCACACAATCAAAACACACAACTACTGATCATTCTAAGTGCTCCCAAGCCTTCTCTTCTGCTCTATAATCAAGAAGCAACTTCTGTAAGTCGTTGATAACCATTTTGGTTTCACTTTTCCATAGTTATAGCTCATAAACGCAACCGTCGTAACTAACGGTTGTCATTACAATAACTCGCAAATGATTCAGTCTTATGACGAATCAAAAATGGTTATGAGTTGGTATTTATGTGGGTATTAAACCTCTAAAATGGTTCCCTCTGATCACCACTCTAACTATGTCAAATGTCGAGTCAAACGTGCGGTTAAAAAGTCAACAGAAAGCTATTTTAGCGATTTATGCATAATCTGTAATGTATATGTTATGGAACCTGTTTTGACAATCATAAAACATGATAATAAGTATATAAACCTGTTTGCGCTCGTTTGAATCGATCATTTACTATATTGAACCGGTTCGGAGCCGAAAGTCGCATAAGTTTGACTTTTGCTTTGACTTCAGTTCTGACCCGTTTTAGTGAGGTATAAATATACCTTAGGACTCTCTTAGGACCAGGTCACATGTTGGTATACGCCTCTGTGGTCGGTTCATGAGTTATCCAAGTCTTTTACGTATTTCCGTCATTCGCCTAAAAGTTGACCGTAACGGCCTTTTTAAAATTAAAACGAGTATTTCGGACACGTTAACGGACCAAAACCTTGCTTGTTAAATTATAAGCATGTCCTTAAAGTTTCACGTCAATCCGAGGTCTAGAATGAGAGTTATGCTAAAAGGCGCACTTTTAAGAAAGTTTTGTAATTAACGGCGCAATTAGCATAACACCCATCTAACCCGAGTTTTCGTCACCAAAACTTTTACCCACTGTGGTAAAATAATATTTTGGGAATTTTAAAGATTTTTAATAATTTTTACCTCGCTCATAACCTGCGGTTATGGCTACGGTTCGGTAAATACCGAATATGCCCTTTTTGGCCAAAACGGGAGTTCTACAAGGTCTTTTGACCCGATTCCAGTTGCTACTGATTTTAAATAATAAATAAAGTATTTTAAACTTTATAAACTATTCGGGAAACTCAGATTTCCTGTAGAACCCGAAAAGCTCTTTAAAAGTCTTTAAAATGACCGAAAAGCCCCTACGGGGCATAATATTAACTTAAACTCGTTACGGGCATTACGGAAGGTATCCTACTGATACCAAAATACTTTTAAGGCATATTGACTTAGGAAATAAGCGTAGGACACTTATGGTTAACCGTTTCGCCTCTTAGCGCACACGGTACGGCTCATGGAACTAGTTTTCGTGCAATAGCCGATATGGGTCAAATTATATTATTTGAACCCCTAAAATCCAGAGTATGAACTATAAACCCATATAAAACAAGTCACTGAACTTGTTGGGTCCAAATCATACTCCATTCTCGGTTTTCGCCTTTTCGTGCGAATTAACCATATCTATATATCGGAATCAACCGGTTTAAGCTACGGCTAATATAAGGACCGTTAGGATTCTAAGAGGTTAATTAAAACCTTCGTTCCAGATTAGGAGCCCCAGTAAAAGCTATCGGTGACTTGATCTAAATTAAGGATTAATACTTGCAAAGGTAAATACTTTAACTTATTTCCCCTATATGGGCTTGGGTTACGGTATATTAATACCGCTTGATTGAGCATTATATACTTCCATCGCTTAGGTGGTTAATTGATTAAATATGATTGGCTCACTTAAACAGTTTTGTTGCTTATAAGCCTTTGGGGGGTTTAATGACCGTTGTCCCGGATATCCTCGGCATCATTTTACGAAATGGCCACGACCATCGACATCCCGGTGTAGGCGTACACCCGGTATAAAGTGTCGACACTAAAACTAAAAGACGTAGCCGTTGGTTTCTGTACTACGGTTTTACGCAAACGTGGTGTGTCTATAAATCTTTAACCCGGCACGACCCGGGCTACTGAACGCATAAAAGAACATGTAAAACGTTCACAAGATCATTATGAATTTTCCCAAGTTATAAAAGAGTTTGTGCCTTGTGCATTCAAATCAATTTTAATAAACATTTTCAAATGTGTCAGTTGAATGTATTTACCAGTGTAAACTGACGTATTTTCCCCAAAAAGATTAAGTGCAGGTACCTAAACGTAATTGGCTGGTATTAGCTCCCTAGCGTCGGGATAAGTCTCGCAAGCTTGATTGCAGTATCTGATGGAACAATATTTTATACCTATTTACGATCCACTGTGGATATATCCAACCCCTGTAATACATTTTGATATTACGATCAGAGGTTGAAATTTATATATTTATCTTATGCTTCCGCTGTGCATTATATAATTGTGTGGTTTGACTATATTGTTGCCAACATCGTCACGGTAATCCCCCACCGGGCCCACCGGTGAGACACGTGGAAATCGGGGTGTGACAGGTTGGTATCAGAGCCAACATTGAGTGAATTAAACACTATCCTATTGTGTTTAATCTCAGTGACACAATTGCACATACTTGAGTCTAGACAATAACTTAGGACAAATTCGGATTAATACTCCTTTTTGTCTTTATTTTCGATTTGATTTTTAATAAGTTTTGGAGCAGGAAAATGCCACCTGTTATATTCCGAGGAAGAGGAAGGGGACGTAGAGGCCGAGGAGAAATCGTGACACATCACGATCAAGAAGCTGGACCATCTGGTACAAGACAGAAAATGATCCCAATAACCCACAACCTTCCTTCATACCTCTGCAACGTTCGGTATCGCACCGAAACTACGACGACCCTAGTCCATACTACGTAGCTCAGTTTAATCCGGCTGACTACATACAGGAACCTTCAGGATTTGTTCCGCTTGGTCCTCAAGACCACTTTTCTGAAGATCCCATGGAGGAAGATGAGGATCCAACTGAACCAGCTCGTGGTACGCCCACGCATCCGATAGAAGTATCTAATGGATCTTCATATCATGGTCCACAATATCAAGGCCCAGACAGCTTTATGGCCTTGTTTGACCGACATGAGTGGTACAACACACCATCTCATCAGACACAACAACCGAGACATCCACAGGATCCATCTGAGGATTCACGCTTTGAGGCAGTTACGCCACCACCTCCGCCACCGGCACAACCAGTAATACCTGATCCGCCGAGGCGTAGGAGGACCAATGCTCGTATGTCTACACGAGGAGGAGGGGGTAACCACTTCAGCATTCCTCGACATTCTAGTAGTAGCCACTATCCGCCACTACATGAAGAAGGACCTTCAAGTCCTATACAGGAGGCGAACTCCGCACCTACTGCACGAAATTCGCCACCATTTGGGTATGACCAACCCATACCTGCTTATACGGGTCCGACGGCTTACAATCCGTTCGAACCGTCACAAGCACAATACAACTACGGCTATGAGCGCGACCCATATGTGGTGTCGGCTAGATATAATGCGCGCTACCCTGACGGAGCACATGGAAACATGGGACCACCGGATTACTCAGCTCATGGGTATCCAATACCTCCCAGACCTCCAGTTCCGCATCAAGCGCCACAACCACGATTTTCTCCTCCTGAACAGGAAGAAATACTCCATCGACTAGATCGTGTGGAGAGAGAGTTCGAGGAAGAAAAGAAAAGCCACCGAGGATTTCTCAAGGGCTTGGCGAATCTACTAAAGGGCAAAAAGAAGAAACGTGACCACTAGCCCTTAATAACTGTACTACTGTAATTTCTACTTTAAATAAGTCCCTGCGTGGACAACTTATCGTATTTTAGTCCCTACGTGGACTTATCTTTAGTCCTTGCATGGACACTTATCTTGAATTAGTCCCTGCGTGGACTTGTCACTTATTTTAAAACCTCTATGGAGGTATGTATTATTTGAAAGACCCGTTTAGGGCAATATGTAATTGTATTTGAGATTTTGGAATGTATGTTATGAGTTTTGTTTTAATAGATATAAAAATAAATCAAAACCATTCCTTTTATATTGATCTGCCTAATAAAGAATCTTAAGGGGGTGA
Organism: Helianthus annuus; assembly: GCF_002127325.2. Taxonomy (NCBI): domain Eukaryota; kingdom Viridiplantae; phylum Streptophyta; class Magnoliopsida; order Asterales; family Asteraceae; genus Helianthus; species Helianthus annuus. The sequence goes on from NC_035446.2 coordinate 3,881,536, forward strand.
AACCTAGCTTGGGGTCTTTTAAGATCAGTCAAGATGGTACGACCTAGCTGAAAAGATTCTGATTCCCTGTTAACCTCTGTACGCATGTTAACATTCATGGCAGATGTGATTCGTTATAATCACGCACGTCATTCTTATACAATAATCCTTTAAAGGATTTCAAACCCAACTAAATGATTTATAAATCGTGGGTTAAATCACCAATGAAGGTGATCAATACTAAAACATCCATTAGTGATGCAGTGCCTACGGGCCAGAATTATTAAAGACATCCATTAGTGATGCGTTGCCTACGGGCCAATATTATTAAAAACATCCATTAGTGATGTAGTGCCTACGGGCCAACCATATTAAGACATCCATTAGAGGTGTAGTGCCTATGGGCCATAACAATTGTCTTATAAAGACAAAAGGCAGTGGTAGTCTATGACTCTCTGTCAGAAGGAGATAAAAGAACTACGGTTCAATTCTCTATGCCTTTGATTCTCTGAAATCTCGGCTAATATTATAAAACATCATCATGATTAGGCTTTATGCCGCCAATACTATTTATATAGTTAAAGTAGGATATATTCAGATCCTAATATTTAATGAAATAAAAAGTGAACCAAATATGGTCTCTGTACCATGGTTGACAAATTGTCATAAAAGACAATCATATAATAATCTCCTAAATTAAAATTTTGTTATCTTCTGTAACAGATTCAAGTTACAATGGCGGATCCCAATGGAGAGAACAGCCACACAAACGAAGATGACTATGACAATGCGTCAGTACATTTGACAGGCGCACAGCTAAAGGCTCTGATCAACAATGCTGTCCAGGCAGCTATTGATCGTCAAAATACTGAGTCTCAAGGTAGATCTGTGTCAAAACCACCCTCTAAACCAAAGACACACTCCAAACCACCCTCTGAACCCAAGAAAGATGACGACAAGCACTCGTCTACTGAGCACAGCGTTCACCGCGATAGAGAATATACCGATGCGTCCAGTGCTAAGGGTTGCACCTACAAATACTTTGTATCATGTAAGCCCCGTGAATTTACAGGGGAGAAAGGTGCGGTTGACTGTATAACCTGGCTGGACGAGATGGACACGATTGTGGACATCAGCGGGTGCGCTGAGAGGGACGTGGTTAAGTTTGTGTCCCAGTCATTCAAGGGCGAGGCCCTGGCGTGGTGGAGAGCTCTGGTGCAGGCTTCAGGTAAGTCTGCCTTGTACAAAATGTCATGGGGGGAGTTTATTACCCTCATAAAAGAAAACTACTGCCCTCAGCACGAGGTTGAAAAGATTGAGGCAGATTTTGTCTCACTGGTGATGACAAACCTGGATTGTCAAGCTTATCTGACAAGCTTTAACACTATGTCACGCCTGGTGCCATATCTTGTGACACCAGAACCACGAAGAATTGCCCGATTCATTGGGGGCTTAGAACCGGCGATTAAGGCCAGTGTAAAGGCCTCTAGGCCAACGACCTTCAGGTCAGTTACTGACCTCTCCTTGTCTCTTACACTTGATGCTGTCCGTCTGAGGGCACAAGGGAGCAAGGAGGCTGAAAAGCGAAAACGTGAGGATGATACCTCACGAATGTCCGGTAAAAAGCACCGTGGAAACGGTGAGGGCAAAAGAGGGTCGGAGGCAAAGAAGGAGGGGCAAGCTGATGGAAGACCTCATTGCAAGGTCTGCAAGAAACCTCACTCCGGGAAGTGTAGGTTTGCGTCTGGTTCACAGTCGCAACAAAGGACTCCACCTTGTGGACTATGCAAGTCCAAGGATCACAAGACAGTGGAGTGCAAAAAGATAAAGGATGCAACCTGCTTTAATTGTAACGAAAAAGGGCACATAAAGAGTAATTGCCCGAAGTATGCCAAGAAGGCGGAAGAGACGAAGAAGTCGAATGCGAGAGTTTTTCGCCTGGATGCAAAGGAAGCGGTCAAGGACGACAATGTGCTTACAGGTACTTTTCTCGTAAATAATATATTTGCAAGAGTACTGTTCGATTCTGGCGCTGACAAGTCCTTTGTAGACCAGAAATTTTGCCAACTACTAAATATGCCAATCAAAACCCTAGACGTAAAATACGAAGTAGAGTTAGCAGACGGCACGATAGAAACCGTCTCTACTGTTCTAGAAGGATGTGAAATATCCATTAGGAACCATTCTTTTCCTTTATCTCTACTTCCTTTCAAACTCGCGGGTTTTGACATCGTGCTAGGCATGGACTGGTTATCCCATAACCAGGCCCAAATCATATGCGGCAAGAGGCAAATAGTCTTAAAGACTCCGAGTGGTGAATCTCTTACCATTCGAGGTGATACGCATTACGGATTGCCCGAAGACGTATCTATGCTGAAAGCTTCAAGGTGTTTGAACAGAGGCTGTGTAATTTACATGGCTCAAGTGATAATTGAAGAACCAAAGCCGAAGATCGAGGATCTTCCAGTCATTTCTGAATACCCCGAGGTTTTTCCTGAAGAACTACCTGGTTTGCCACCAGATAGACAAGTGGAGTTCAGAATTGACATCATTCCTGGAGCAGCTCCGATAGCAAGAGCACCTTACAGATTGGCTCCAACGGAAATGAAAGAACTGAGGACCCAGTTGGATGAACTGCTGGCGAAAGGTTTTATCAGACCTAGTTCATCCCCCTGGGGAGCTCCTGTCCTATTTGTAAAGAAGAAGGACGGATCGATGCGGTTGTGCATCGACTATCGAGAACTGAATAAAGTTACCATAAAGAATAGATATCCTTTACCAAGGATCGATGACCTATTCGATCAGCTGCAAGGAGCAAGCTACTTCTCCAAGATCGACTTAAGGTCGGGTTATCATCAACTAAGGGTCAGAGATGAAGATGTACACAAGACTGCATTTAGGACTCGCTATGGTCATTACGAGTTCCTAGTGATGCCTTTTGGGCTCACAAATGCACCGGCTGCGTTCATGGATCTCATGAACCGCGTTTGCAAGCCATACTTGGATAAATTCGTCATAGTCTTCATAGACGATATCCTGATCTATTCTAAGAATCAAGATGACCACGAGAAGCACCTCCGTTGCATTCTCGAATTACTACAGCGTGAGAAACTCTACGCCAAATTCTCGAAATGTGAATTCTGGCTACGAGAGGTTCAGTTTTTAGGACACGTTGTGAGTGAGCGTGGTATCCAAGTGGATCCCGCTAAGGTAGAGGCAGTCATGAACTGGCAAGAGCCAAAGACGCCTACCGAAATCCGTAGTTTCCTGGGATTAGCAGGATATTACCGGAGATTTATTGAAAATTTTTCAAGGATTGCTGCGCCCTTGACTTCCTTGACCAAGAAGAAAGAAAAGTACATTTGGGGCCCGAAGCAGCAAGAGTCCTTCGAAATACTGAAGCAAAAGCTAAGCAACGCACCTGTGTTGACATTACCGGAAGGTACAGATGAATTCGTAGTTTACTGCGATGCATCACATACAGGCATGGGGTGTGTGCTTATGCAGAAGGGCAAAGTGATTGCCTATGCTTCAAGGCAATTAAAGGTGCATGAAAAGAATTACACCACCCATGATTTGGAGTTGGGTGCCGTTGTATTTGCACTGAAGTTGTGGAGGCATTACCTTTATGGTATTAAATTTGTGATTTATTCTGATCACAAAAGCCTCCAGCACCTGTTCAACCAGAAAGAGTTGAACATGAGACAACGCCGTTGGATGGAAACCCTGAATGATTATGACTGTGAAATCAGGTACCATCCTGGCAAGGCGAATGTGGTCGCCGATGCATTGAGCAGGAAAGAAAGGGTAAAACCCATTCGAATCAATGCCAAGAGCATTGAAGTTAAAAATAATTTGATTGAAAGGATTTTGGCTGCACAGCGAGAGGCTGTGTTGGAAGCTAATTATCCAAATGAAAAACTGGGAGTAACTGAGGAGAAGTTGACTCTTAGCAAGGATGGAATCCTAAGACTGAATGGACGTATATGGGTTCCAGTTTACGGAGGACTACGTGATGTTGTTCTCCAGGAAGCCCATAGTTCCAAATACTCAGTCCATCCTGGTGCTGATAAGATGTACCAAGACTTAAAGGCAAATTATTGGTGGATAGGCTTGAAAAAGTCTGTAGCCGCCCATGTAGCAAAGTGCTTGACTTGTGCTCAAGTCAAATCCGAGCACCAAAAGCCGTCTGGCTTGCTACAACAGCCTGAACTTCCCGAGTGGAAGTGGGAATGCGTAACTATGGACTTCATAACCAAGTTACCCAAGACCAGGAAAGGAAACGATACAATATGGGTCATAGTCGATAGGCTGACTAAATCAGCTCATTTTCTACCCATCAAGGAGACGTATAGCTCCGATATGTTAGCCCAACTTTATGTTGATAAGATTGTAGCCTTACACGGCATACCTGTGTCTATTATCTCCGACAGGGATACTAGATACACATCTCATTTCTGGAAAAGTTTCCAGCAATCTTTGGGCACGCGTTTAAATTTTAGTACGGCTTACCATCCACAGACGGACGGTCAAAGTGAACGTACTATCCAAACGCTAGAAGACATGCTTCGTGCATGTGCAATCGATTTAGGTGGTAACTGGGATAAAAACCTACCCCTGATCGAATTCTCCTACAATAATAGCTACCACACCAGCATAAAGGCTGCGCCTTTTGAGGCATTATATGGTAGGAAATGCAGATCGCCTGTTTGTTGGGCGGAAGTAGGAGAGGTCCAATTATCGGGACCAGAGATTGTTTTCCAGACGACGGACAAGATTGTCCAGATCCGGGAACGTCTCAAGGCTGCCCGCGATAGGCAGAAGAGCTACGCTGATCCAAAGCGTAAGGATTTTCACTTCGAAGTGGGTGAAAAGGTATTACTTAAGGTGTCACCCTGGAAGGGGGTGATGCGTTTCGGCAAGAAGGGCAAGCTGAGTCCGAGATACATAGGGCCTTTTGAGGTCGTTGAACGAGTCGGATCAGTTGCCTATAAACTAAACTTGCCTGAAGAGCTCAATGGAATTCACAATGTGTTCCACATCTGCAATCTCAAAAAGTGCTTCGCCGACGAATCGTTGGTAATTCCACACACAGATGTGCATATAGATGAGAGCTTAAAGTTCATAGAAAAACCTTTGTCGATTGAGGATCGACAGGTAAAGAAGCTTCGCAGAAAGCACGTACCGATTGTTAAAGTCAAATGGGATGCTCGTAGAGGTCCTGAATATACGTGGGAAGTCGAAGCTACAATGAAAGAAAAATACCCTTATTTATTTGAGTAAATCTCGGGTCGAGATTTATTTTAAGGGGGTGAGGATGTAACACCTCGAAATTTTTGTGTCCAATGATGTGTTAACACGTGTCATTTGTTTACACGTGGCATCTATAATAAATAAAGGACTAATTTTGACAAACCTTGAAAGTATATAAATTCGAGGGTTATAAATGTCAACAAGGGTAAATATACTGTATAGTATCCCTAAATAATGCTTAAACCTTCAAACGAATAAATTATAGATCGTACAAAAATAAAACGCGGAAGAAAGTGAGAGATTACAAACTACAGGGGTTAACTGTGTCAACATGTTTAATAATACCTCTGAGTGACCCTTTAACGTTCCCAAGACTTTGTAACGGTATTATACCCTCACTAAAATAATATATATGAATTTCGCGAAGTTTCGATATGAAACGAGAAAGTTACGATCGAATTCGTAGAAGAAGGGTTAAAAGCGTCAACAGTGAAAGTTAAGGCTTTCCAATATAATTAATAAATAAACCGGGGACTTAATAATGCGGGTAATTAACACGAGGCCCCTATCGGTAAATAACCGAGGGCCAAACCGCAAAGTTACCCCTTCAAAACCGAAAGGTCAGGTAAATCATTACGAAAGATTTCGTTATTAATGGCCAGATTCTGTAATCATTACAAAAAGATTTAAAAATCCTGAAATATTAACCTTAGGCGACCCGCGTAAGGTTTAAACATAAGTTGAGGCGGGCCGCGAGCCCCCTCTATTTCGCGTCTGATATTTGATCTTTAGGCGACCCGCATTAAAACACATGGGAACTCCCATGCGGGCCGCGTAAAGTGCCCAGATGCAGAATTATAGTAACTACTTGGCTTTTGGAACTTTTGAACGATCAAACACCAATTAATGGAGCATGGGCACCCTACATTTGACCCATAACACTTAGGGGACATCTACCCATCACCCCTGACCTGTTGTGGTAGTGTAATGATCATAGGAGCTTGTTTTTGGCTATAAATAGCACCTTTGTGTGCATAACCATTCACACAATCAAAACACACAACTACTGATCATTCTAAGTGCTCCCAAGCCTTCTCTTCTGCTCTATAATCAAGAAGCAACTTCTGTAAGTCGTTGATAACCATTTTGGTTTCACTTTTCCATAGTTATAGCTCATAAACGCAACCGTCGTAACTAACGGTTGTCATTACAATAACTCGCAAATGATTCAGTCTTATGACGAATCAAAAATGGTTATGAGTTGGTATTTATGTGGGTATTAAACCTCTAAAATGGTTCCCTCTGATCACCACTCTAACTATGTCAAATGTCGAGTCAAACGTGCGGTTAAAAAGTCAACAGAAAGCTATTTTAGCGATTTATGCATAATCTGTAATGTATATGTTATGGAACCTGTTTTGACAATCATAAAACATGATAATAAGTATATAAACCTGTTTGCGCTCGTTTGAATCGATCATTTACTATATTGAACCGGTTCGGAGCCGAAAGTCGCATAAGTTTGACTTTTGCTTTGACTTCAGTTCTGACCCGTTTTAGTGAGGTATAAATATACCTTAGGACTCTCTTAGGACCAGGTCACATGTTGGTATACGCCTCTGTGGTCGGTTCATGAGTTATCCAAGTCTTTTACGTATTTCCGTCATTCGCCTAAAAGTTGACCGTAACGGCCTTTTTAAAATTAAAACGAGTATTTCGGACACGTTAACGGACCAAAACCTTGCTTGTTAAATTATAAGCATGTCCTTAAAGTTTCACGTCAATCCGAGGTCTAGAATGAGAGTTATGCTAAAAGGCGCACTTTTAAGAAAGTTTTGTAATTAACGGCGCAATTAGCATAACACCCATCTAACCCGAGTTTTCGTCACCAAAACTTTTACCCACTGTGGTAAAATAATATTTTGGGAATTTTAAAGATTTTTAATAATTTTTACCTCGCTCATAACCTGCGGTTATGGCTACGGTTCGGTAAATACCGAATATGCCCTTTTTGGCCAAAACGGGAGTTCTACAAGGTCTTTTGACCCGATTCCAGTTGCTACTGATTTTAAATAATAAATAAAGTATTTTAAACTTTATAAACTGTTCGGGAAACTCAGATTTCCTGTAGAACCCGAAAAGCTCTTTAAAAGTCTTTAAAATGACCGAAAAGCCCCTACGGGGCATAATATTAACTTAAACTCGTTACGGGCATTACGGAAGGTATCCTACTGATACCAAAATACTTTTAAGGCATATTGACTTAGGAAATAAGCGTAGGACACTTATGGTTAACCGTTTCGCCTCTTAGCGCACACGGTACGGCTCATGGAACTAGTTTTCGTGCAATAGCCGATATGGGTCAAATTATATTATTTGAACCCCTAAAATCCAGAGTATGAACTATAAACCCATATAAAACAAGTCACTGAACTTGTTGGGTCCAAATCATACTCCATTCTCGGTTTTCGCCTTTTCGTGCGAATTAACCATATCTATATATCGGAATCAACCGGTTTAAGCTACGGCTAATATAAGGACCGTTAGGATTCTAAGAGGTTAATTAAAACCTTCGTTCCAGATTAGGAGCCCCAGTAAAAGCTATCGGTGACTTGATCTAAATTAAGGATTAATACTTGCAAAGGTAAATACTTTAACTTATTTCCCCTATATGGGCTTGGGTTACGGTATATTAATACCGCTTGATTGAGCATTATATACTTCCATCGCTTAGGTGGTTAATTGATTAAATATGATTGGCTCATTTAAACAGTTTTGTTGCTTATAAGCCTTTGGGGGGTTTAATGACCGTTGTCCCGGATATCCTCGGCATCATTTTACGAAATGGCCACGACCATCGACATCCCGGTGTAGGCGTACACCCGGTATAAAGTGTCGACACTAAAACTAAAAGACGTAGCCGTTGGTTTCTGTACTACGGTTTTACGCAAACGTGGTGTGTCTATAAATCTTTAACCCGGCACGACCCGGGCTACTGAACGCATAAAAGAACATGTAAAACGTTCACAAGATCATTATGAATTTTCCCAAGTTATAAAAGAGTTTGTGCCTTGTGCATTCAAATCAATTTTAATAAACATTTTCAAATGTGTCAGTTGAATGTATTTACCAGTGTAAACTGACGTATTTTCCCCAAAAAGATTAAGTGCAGGTACCTAAACGTAATTGGCTGGTATTAGCTCCCTAGCGTCGGGATAAGTCTCGCAAGCTTGATTGCAGTATCTGATGGAACAATATTTTATACCTATTTACGATCCACTGTGGATATATCCAACCCCTGTAATACATTTTGATATTACGATCAGAGGTTGAAATTTATATATTTATCTTATGCTTCCGCTGTGCATTATATAATTGTGTGGTTTGACTATATTGTTGCCAACATCGTCACGGTAATCCCCCACCGGGCCCACCGGTGAGACACGTGGAAATCGGGGTGTGACATTTATAGTTACAATAATTAACTAACTATCCTAAAAATCTGGGATACTTGGAATATTCCCTTGGGACCGTTGTAGACCACTTCTTTCGACTTCAACGTCCTTTTCCTAACCAATTTGAGCGAGTCTTCAGGGTGACTTGGTCCTCATGAACGTTGCTCCCTTGTAGCCAACATCTGCAAGCAAATTATTAGTAATGGCCAAGATACTCCGCAGGTGATGTCTGTCGTAACGAACACACAAAAACCAACTAAGTCTATAGCTAGGGTAAGTCGGGTATTAATCCAGGGGAGTCTGGTGGAAAGTGTCGTGAATTAAGAACCAATACTAATTGCAAAAACGGAAAATCTTGGTTGTTTGAGAGTTTATTAACTAGCAATTTACTAAAACAAGGTTGTGATCAATGGGAGAAAAAATGGTTCCTTCGAATTTCAGATTCAAGGTGAATTCAGTTTATGTTTTACTGTTACACTTACATAGACATAACTGTATAATCCGATTAATTGATTGTGATAAAAGAGGACTGAGTACTCTGATTGGTTAATAACGAGAGGTTATCACACGATTATCAATTGCAATTGCAATTACCAACCCTAATCCCATAGCAAATATATCCCAATTACGAGAACTCTCGGGAATTGAATGATTAAGAATCAAGGTTTAAGTAAAAAAACTGTTTAAAAATCAATTAATTCAAACTAACCGGTAACAAGCATCGAATGGTTGGATTACTGGGTTTAACAATTGTTCAAACAATAAAAATAGTTCACCTAGACGAATCCTCCACCCGGAGGAAACCACAAGAGAATTAGCCGCTCATCTCGCACGAAAGATCTTCAAAAGCTTATGAACAAACGAATTCATGTTCTTAATCTTTGATCGGATGTAAATGATGATGTTATGAGGTGAATTGAGAGCCCCAAGATGTCTTCTAATGCTTCCAACTACGTACATGGATCAAGAGTGTGAAAAACATAGAGTTAAAATCCTTTTAAAAACCTAAGATGCGTTGTGTGACACCTGTGTCACTGTGACCGTCAAACAAATTCCAAACCAATGAAATTTTGTGTTTCATACTTGGGATTTGTGAAAATATGTGTATCATTTGCACATACCAATTCTTGTTCGATTTCGGGCTTTAAAATCGCTTTCTGGAAGGTTATACGCGATCTGATGCATAAATATAACCAGTTTAATGCAACAAACACCCCGGAATAGTGACATAGGCTTAACATACCTTAAATAACCTTTACATAACTTAGAAATAAGTTTTGGATGGTTTGGTATGCCGAAATCAAGTTTATTCGCTTACAGGGACTAAATTCGACAAACTGCGAAAGTATGCCGATTTGTACTGTAATGATCAATCCGGAACTTGACCATAAGTTAAACACACCTTAAATATCGTTTACATAGCTTAGAAATAGGCTTTGAGGGGTTCGGTGTGCTAAAATAAACTTTATGCTCATTCAGGGACTAAAAGCGTCAAAAAGTGCACAAGTTTGCATTTTCGCGCATATCTTACGTTCTGAATATATCCGGACACCCAAAAATTTATGTTATCATTAAAATATTATATTTTAGTGATTGTCATGATAAAATTCCATTCGTCGCTCAATTTGGATCGTTTTTGCGTTCGTTACGACTTCCGTCGTAATTAACCGAACAACGCAACCGTACGACCAAACGAACCGACATCCGAGGTATTTTTGAGAATTTTTTGAGTTCCCAATACTTTATCTTCATTTTGGAGCCTTGAAATGAGGTTAACGGGGCTTAAACGTGTCAAAAATCAGCCGAAATCCAAGTTTCTGAAGTGCAGGGACCTGTTTTGAAATTTCTGTCAAACTTTCCTCAGGCGGGGCGCGTAAGCCCTTCCCCATTTCTTACGTGGGCCGCCTCAGATGCCCAGCGACCAGAAAGTTGTTTTTAGCAATCGGTTGTAATTTCAGGGGCTGTTTATCCAATTTCTTTGTGTGGTGACCAAGTTACCACCTCCCCAAGGCTTTGTACCTGCTTGTGACAATTGTAGGGCCTTGATTTAATGCTTATTTTCGCGCATATCTTACGTTCTGAATATATCCGGACACCCAAAAATTTATGTTATCATTAAAATATTATATTTTAGTGATTGTCACGATAAAATTCCATTCGTCGCTCAATTTGGATCGTTTTTGCGTTCGTTACGACTTCCGTCGTAATTAACCGAACAACGCAACCGTACGACCAAACGAACCGACATCCGAGGTATTTTTGAGAATTTTTTGAGTTCCCAATACTTTATCTTCATTTTGGAGCCTTGAAATGAGGTTAACGGGGCTTAAACGTGTCAAAAATCAGCCGAAATCCAAGTTTCTGAAGTGCAGGGACCTGTTTTGAAATTTCTGTCAAACTTTCCTCAGGCGGGGCGCGTAAGCCCTTCCCCATTTCTTACGTGGGCCGCCTCAGATGCCCAGCGACCAGAAAGTTGTTTTTAGCAATCGGTTGTAACTTCAGGGGCTGTTTATCCAATTTCTTTGTGTGGTGACCAAGTTACCACCTCCCCAAGGCTTTGTACCTGCTTGTGACAATTGTAGGGCCTTGATTTAATGCTTGGAGGTTACACAAACATGTGTAATGATCTTGTGAATCTCCAACAAGTATAAATAGCCCAACAATTTCACTTGTTCTTTGCTCATTCCTTCATCTCTTCTTCTTCATCTGATTTGGAAGGCTCCCTCTAGTGTTTGGAGCTTTCTAATATCATTGGGAACTTGGTTTTCTTGTAGAAAAGATAGCAAGGACCCTTAGTGTGTATTCTTTCATTCTTTTTTATTTCTTTCCTAATTTGGAAGTCAAAAATAGTTTGACTTTCAGCTTTGACCACGAGTTTCTCAACTAGAAGTTCGTTTGAACTTCTCAACGTGAGCGTAATCACGTTGGTTATAATCCTTAATGATTATACCCGCTGATTACCACGTTATCTAGGTGTAGTGACGAGTCAGAGTTTCGATCAAAATGCATTTTAGCACGCATTTTGCAACGGAACTAGTTTTAGGTATCAAAACACTTTGTTTTGATACCAAATCAGTAGGTTAAAGATGTTTTGACATGCTTAGCTCGTCACTTTTAGTTTAGTGCTTGTTTAGAGTCGTAAGTCAAGTGGTCTAAACCACCGCTTAGACTTTCGAACTCGACCCGTTTGGTCGATCATTAGGATCCGACCAAGCATGTTTAGTGACCATAGTTGTATAGGGAATAACCTTCCAAGGTTATACCTTATGGTCACCTAGTTTAAGTAGTTTTATGATAGGTAGATTATATGCCTTAGGTAAATGACCAAAATGCCCTTTTCATGCATAATTGGTTTTTAAACATATGTAACCTAAACATTTGTCACCTAACTGATTATGCAACATAATTAAACATGTTTAGGCATATAATACTTGTCATAGGACTAGTTAGACGTCTCGAACACGTTTTACGCGAACGACGTGTTAAAGTAGCGTAGGCTACCTAAACGGGTCGTAACGGGTCGAAAGCACTTAGGTTTGGTTTCCTTTTAGGATGTAGGCTTTGTTAAACCATATCACAGGAGTTCCAACATTCATTTGGTTTACAAGACCTCATTCTATCCGATCTCCCGATTAGGTCCGGTTATTTACATAGTTACCTATATAGGGTGTCGTTTGATTCCGTGATCCCTCTAGCTTTGCTTGGTTGTTGTTCAAGACTTCTAAGCACCCTCAAGTGAGTACATAGTCCCCTCTTTTACTGTTTTCAAACTGTTTTGGGGTGGAACACATGTGCCTACTTGATACTTTCATGTTTCCCATGTTTTTATATCGTATACTTACTATGTTAAATAGTACACTATTAGTACATGATTTTATTACGTTTTACTATGTATGTTCACTTAACATGCTAGCATATTGATTTCCGTATATTACATTTTGTCGCATATGCTCATCCAGCATATGGACACATTGTTTTACATTTTGAACCGTTGTAACCGTTTGATCCTGTGAACCGTTTATGATCACTTGACTATTTGAACCGTTTGTAACCATATATTACAAGGTTTTCACAAGGATATATATATATATATATATATATATATATATATATATATATATATATATATATATATATATATATATATACTGTTCGAATTTTTATTCCAAAAACGATTTACAATCTGGATTTAATTAAACAAATGTTTTGGATTTAAGAATCATGGCTACGAGATTTTTATAAATTATAACCAATTTAATTTGAGTTGGTTATTTATGTCGCAATACTATACTTTTCAAAACAAGGTTTTTAAATAAGTATTGCAACATGTAAAACGAGCCATGAATCTGAAACTCATACAAAACCTATGTACTCGCCGGCATTTTTATGCTGACGTACCTATTTTCATATGTGTTTCAGGTACAATAGTTGATGATGCTTGATGATGATATTGGTGTACTCTCACATAGGGTTGGACAAGGCCTTAGCGACTTTAAAACTTGAAAGATAATAGTTGTATTTATCTAAATTGTATCAAAACATTTAGTTCAATAATTTAATAAAACAAAACTGTTTAAATCCGTGGTTGTGAAACAATGATTCTATTACAACACTCCCCGACGTTTCTGCCATGTTTTGTTGTTTTACGTGGTCGGGGTGTGACAGAAAAGTTGGTATCAGAGCCAATGGTTATAGGGAATTAGGTTATTAGTAATGCTTTGACCTAGACTATAACCTTCCTAGGACCCTAACGCGAGTTTCCTTGCGTTTAGACATAAAACAATACCGTCACCTATCCTTAGGTGATAACCACAACGAGAACACAAAATTCGAATCCGCTTTGAAAAATAATCATCTGTTCTAGGATGATTGATTACTAGGTTTTGAACCCTTTGATATAAGGTTTCGAACCCTTTAAGTTTTCAAAGATCCCGTCAAAATTTGGGTCTTATAATGTGAACACGTGCGAACTGGAAGGGTGGATGCCTGTACCCTTTCTGTCTAAGGCTAGAGTGTTCGTACAAATCCGCAGTATCAGACCAGTCACTCGTACCTGAGAACTCTTGGGGTGAGTGTCCACTTATAGGCGAGCATGTCTTCACGATACATTATATTGACCCGCTTACTTTGATTAGTCACTGCTCATTTGTTTGCCTTTGGTAACAAACAAATGGTCACAATCTTCATGCGTTGTCATTCTCTTTTGACTATCTTTCGCTTGTTTCCTCCTATGCCTTCCATTGTCTTCAAGATGCCTCTTCATCGCAACAACACTCAAATGTCCGGACCAGGTGCTGCAGTTACCCAGCAAATAGGCGTCATACTCCAGAGGACCGTTGTTTTAGCTATCACCATGACTCGCCTCAGGGATGAAACCGTACAAGGGAACTGCTCCTTGGTGCAATCAATGTAGCCTTCGTCATCCGAATCAAATACCCTGTTTCAAGTGTACCCACGATGGACGATGGGGACATTTGGTTAACATGTGCCGCTTTGCAATCCAAAGCAAAGCTGTTATAAACCCTGCTGTTGTTCAAACCTTCAAATCCTGCTTCATATGTCGCCTTGGCCTATCTAGCGCCTCAACCTCATGAACTTTCTACCTTGTGTATCGACTTAAGAACGCCTAGTGCAAGGTGTTGAAACACCTCTCGTTACACAAAATCCCAAAATCCAAAATAGGATCTTTCTATCCTTATAATTAGATCCTTATGGATGATTATCAATCAAATCAGAGACCTAAATTGAATTATTCGTATGCCTTAATACGTATATTAAGATTCAATAAAGATGAATCCGAATTCCTATTAAGATCTTTCTATCTCCATAGTTAGATTCTTATGATTAAAGTGCCAAATGAAATCCACGAATTGGATTCCTGGGTGCTTTAAATATCCGTGTCTAAAGATAAAAAATTAAAGTTCAAGTTAATCAATTATATGATTATGTGCTTATGTGTTCCCTTTTATGTTTTGTATGATCCAAATTTTTGTTATCCAAATCCTCGTAGAATCTTCCATATCTTCGTATAAGGGATTCATAGTAGGATATCCAAAGGTACTATCTTAAATCCATAATGGACTTCTACGTTGTAGTTAAGTCCCTTGGGTTATGAAGTACTATTCCATAATTAGACCCCTTGAGTGGTCTAGTTAAACAGATTTATCCAAAAATCTGGTTAGGAATATCATGTGATGAAATAGCTGAAAAGACTCCTTGAGTGGTCTAATTAAAGAGATCCTTTGTCGATCTAATTAAAAGGACCCTATGGAAGTCTAGCCACACTCATCACAGGTTTGATTTTCTTCCCCTACACATTATGAAATGAACTGTGCGGACTGTGCAAGGAATTACGTAATTATGGAGGCCTACATAATTATGGAATTTAGTACACAGAAACCACAGCGAGTTTTGTCATGTGTCTAGAGTGAACCCTGTTCATTTCCAATTCTGATGAAGCATCCGTTAAAGAAAAATGAAGTAGCTATTCATTTTTCGATTCTGAAGAATATCCGTTGATGGAAATGAATATCTGTTTGTTTAATCCTTCGTTTCCATTCTGATGAAGAATCCGTTGAGGAAAATGGATCATCCATTCATTTTCGCTTCTGAAGAATATCCGTTGATGGAAATGAATATCCGTTTGTTTAATCCTTCATTTCCGTTCAGATGAAGAATCTGTTGAAGAAAATGGATCATCCATTCATTTTCGCTTCTGAAGAATATCCGTTGATGGAAATAAATATCCGTTTGTTTAATCCTTCATTTCCGTTCTGATGAAGAATCCGTTGACGAAAATGGATCATCCATTCATTTTCGCTTCTGAAGAATATCCGTTGATGGAAATGAATATCCGTTTGTTTAATCCTTCATTTCCGTTCTGATGAAGAATCTGTTGAGGAAAATGAATCATCCATTCATTTTCGCTTCTGAAGAATATCCATTGATGGAAATGAATATCCGTTTGTTTAATCCTTCATTTCCGTTTTGATGAAGAATCCGTTGAGGAAAATGGATCATCCATTCATTTTCGCTTCTGAAGAATATCCGTTGAAGGAAATGAATATCCGTTTGATTATCCTTTTCATTTCCGATTCTGAGGAAGCATCTGTTGAAAATGACTCTGATAAAATACATCAGTATTCGCGTCAGTTTTAGTCGTTAGTTAGTTAGTTTTAGTGTCGGTTTAGTTTAGAATGTACATACTTTTGATTTATTTGTGTTTCCAGGTCTTTACAGCCAAAAGGAGCGAAAACGAGCAGAAATCTGGAAAGGCGAAAGGCTGGCACGGAAACCGAGGAGTCGGGAGCTGAAACGAAGCGAAATTACAGTTCTGGAGTTCTCAGGCGGGCCGCGTGGACTTAACAGTCATCTTTACGCGCCCCGCATGAACTAAAAGGAGAAATCAAGGAACCTTAACCTCTCGCTCCCCGCGTCAACTTAAGCAGAACTTCTACACGGGCCGCGAGAGACATGACGAATGTTTTTGATCTTTTAAACCCTAGGCGGCCCGCATCAACTCTTCACTATATTTTACGCGGGCCGTGTGAAGATGTTATGTCGGCAGAAGGTTGCGAACTGCATGGATTTTTAGGGTTTGTGGTTATATAATAACTCATACGCGTGCACAGCCGGCCATAGACGAACTTGGGCATCTTAGGGCAAGTATTGGCTGCTGATTGAAGGCTGTTGAAGTGGTTGGAGCATCTTGGAAGCTTGGAATCATTGGGATAGCACTTTGGAGCATTCGGGAGTGAAGATTCGGGTTCTACATACCTTATTCTTTCGTTCTTCGTTATTTAAACCTTGTTACCCATGAATTCAGATTATACAATGATTTTGATTATGCTCTTGATGATGTTTTCCGGCTAAAAACTGTTAACTACCAAGGCTATTGACTATGGCATAATAAAGATTGGATTTTTATTTGATTTTTGTCGCGGTTGTGGATCTTTCTTGTTTTGTAAACGCTATGGTAGTTTATCTTGGTGCGTATGCGTGCTTGTGATTATTTGATTATTGTTTATTGCTTCATTCGATACTTGGTGACGGTCTTTATCACGAAATAGAGTCGGATTAGGGTTCTTGATTTAGGTGAGTGTCTATATCACGTAATAGGTCATTAATCCTTTAGGGTGTAAACGCGTTAGTAACCTTAGAAACAATATTCGGTAATTAATTAAAATCAAGTGTGCTGCTAGAATCGTTGCGGAAAGGCTCGAGGATATTAATAGGTCTCGGAGTAGTTATAAGGAATTAACAACCCATTGTCTATTAAGCCAAGTTTAAACCGATAGTTGCTTTAGACGTTCGCGCGGCAAAGTAGAGCGTCTTTTATAGGCACTTTCAAGAAACTAGAGGACGGAAAAGAAATCTAGAAAACCGGTGAGCATAACATCCTAGGTAGTGCCACAAGAATCGCCTCGAGAGTGTTTGAGGGGCTTAGTGGTGTCTTAATAGGTTTAGCATTTTAAGATCCCGGTTCCACACCACAAAATTATCAAATAGGAATCCATTCTGAGTTTAGCCTGCGTCTAGCCTAGGTAGTCTTCATCATCACTGGTCAAACCCTTTGTTCGAGTTCGTGTCTAGCTTTCTAGTATTCTTTTATTATTTTATTTAGGATTTTTAGAAACCCCCCCCCCCCCCAAATTAATAAACAATTTAGTATGCCGTGTCAGTCTGAGTCTAGAGTCGTAGCGTAATCAGTAGAGTCTCGTGGGTTCGATTCTCGGATTTACTTTAGCTTTACTACATCGATCGGTTCACTTGCCGGTTGTGTGTTTTAGGGTTTAGGTCGAGTCTTAGTTTTATAAATTTAAAGCTTAGAGAGTCTAGAATTAGGGTAATTTAGTTAGTTTTATTTGACCCATTTTCAGCACATCAAGTTTTTGGCGCCGTTGCCGGGGACTCTTGGCGATTGCGTTGATTACTTTGTTTGGACTTACTTGACATATTACGTGCTATTTGTTTCTTTTTTGAGTCGTAGGAGTCTAAGTAATTTAGTGTCTTTTTACAGTTATTCGAGTCGTTTAGTAGAGTCTTCTTACTTGTTTGTTCTCGGTTTTTGCAGTGGATGCCCCATACGCGCTCGCAGGGACCGCCGCCGTTGCCGTTTGCACTCAAGTCTTCCTTCTCGTCTTCTACGTCCGAGGTACGTGCTTCTAGCTCTACTTCGTTTTCACAGTCCACCCCAGCTTTCGATTTTACACCAAAGTCGTCACCCCACAATTCCCCGCCACCCACCCGTCCACCTAGTCCACCACCCGTAGCTCACATGGCCCGTAGGACAGTTTACGACCAGGCTACCACCGGTTTCGTCGGTGGTAATTCCCCCATCACCCTTCCCGAGATCCCGAATGATCGGTCTTGGCAGATTCCATCCTACATTATGACCGCCATCACCAATTCCTGCCAGTTCCATGGTCGTGACGACGAGGATGCCCCCGCCCATATCAATCGCATCACTCGTCTCTGCAGCACCTTCTCTGTTGAGGGTGTCAATCTTGATGCTAGGTATCTTCAGGTTTTTCCGTTTTCACTTGCTAGACGCGCAGCCGTCTGGTTCGATTCCCAGCCTGCTGGCACTTTCACTACTTGGGCAGGCCTTCGCGATGCATTCTTAGCCAAGTATTTTCCGCCAGCCAAGGCATCTCGCTTTCGTGACCGGATTCATTCATTTCGTATGGAGCCAGATGAGCCTTATCACTTAGCTTGGGAGCGTTTTCAGGCCCTGATTACCCGTTGTTCTCAGCATGATCTATCTGACTGGGCGTTAGTAGAGAAGTTCTACAATGGACTTACTCCGGAGATTAGGGCTCGTTTCGATACTTCAGCAGGAGGTCAGCTTATGGGAAAGAAGACAGTGGCGGAGTGCAATGATTTGTTTGAGACTTTTGCCCACTCCGATATGGACTACAACACTACTAGCAAGACTTCCATTCCTGTGCGTACCACCTCGGCCGGTTGAGGGGTAAACCAAGTTAGCTTGGATTCATCGGTAGCTGCTGCAGTTGAGAGAGCGAAGGAGGAGTTGAGGCAAGAGATGAGGCAGGAGTTGAATGAGATAAAGAAGAAAGTCGATAGGTGTGAGGTTTGTCGAGGAGGGCATGATACCATAGATTGCCCTACGATCACTCTTGAGCAGGTATAGTACATAGCCGGTCAGTCTAGGGGTCCCACGAATCCGTTCAATAATTCTAATTCCAACTGGCGCGGTAGTGGTAATTCGAGTGGTTATCGTTCGTCTGGAAATCCTCCTGGATTTCCATCTGGTCAGTATCAGAGTAGAGGGCCCGGTATTTACACGAATTCTGGTTCAGGGCAGTTTAGTGGGTCAGGTTCGAGTGGTCAGTTTATGAGTGGAGGACCGACTCAGGAGAGTCAGGGTAGTGGGAAGGCTCCTGAGGTTAGTACGAACAGGTTGGAGGAGATGTTCGCCCAGATGATGACGCGGTCCGATGCGTTCATGAAAAATCAGGAGCAAATTAATAAAAACAACGAGCTCCAGTTCAAGAATCAGCAGGCCGCCATCCTCGATCTGCAGAGGACAGTAGGCGGGCTTGCTAAGCAGTTACAGGAGCACCCACCGGGTCGGTTTTCGGGAAACACTTTCCCGAATCCCGCGAATCAGTCAGCGAAGGCGATTACGACCCGTAGTGGGAAGAGTTTGGGAGAGGTTGTGAGAGAAGAAGTTGAGGATGAGAGAGAGGATGAAGTCGATGAGGAGATCGAGATGGAGGCTCCAGGCAAGGTGCACACGAGGCTAGCCCCAGCAAGTACCGCACACGCCGAGGAGTCGCCTGTAGAGCAGAGAGTGGAGAAGCAGCCGACGAGGAGTCGGCCGGCACCGGTGATTGATTATTCTCGCCTTCCGTTCCCCGCCCGTGCCAGGCAGCAGAAATATGCTCAGGAGTACGGGAAATTCCTCGAGATGTTTACTCAGTTGAAGATCAATCTTCCGTTCATCGAGGCACTTCAGTCTATGCCTAAGTACGCGAAATTCCTTAAAGATCTTTTGAAGAATAAGGAGAGAATCGGTGAGCTTTCGAATATTCCATTGACAGGAGGTTGTTCCGCGGTAGTCTTGAATAAGCTACCAGAGAAGTTGACCGACCCTGGTACTTTCACGATTCCATGTTTCTTTGGGGGAGCCGTTACCCCTGCTCACGCCTTAGCCGATTTAGGGGCCAGCATCAATCTGATGCCATTCTCGTTGTATGAGCGACTTGGTCTAGGAGAGCTTACACCCACGCGCATGTCATTGTCTTTGGCTGACCGATCAGTCAAGTACCCTCGTGGGGTTGTTGAGAATTTGTCGGTGAAGGTTGATAGGTTTGTGTTCCCAGTAGACTTCGTTGTGCTCGATATGGAGGCCGATGAGAGAGTTCCTATTATTCTAGGCCGTCCATTCCTTCGCACCGCAAAGGCGATCATCGACGTCTTTGACGGTAAGATTTCTCTTCGTGCTGGTGATGAGGTTGTCACATTCGAGATCGATAGGGCGATGTAGCACCCTAGTTGTGGAGATGATGTTAGTGGGCCGTGTCATTCCGTCTATTTTCTCAATTCGTTCATATCTTGTGTCGACACGTGTCTCGAGTACATTAGT